>NC_025999.2:73700151-74054222 GCF_000442705.2 Elaeis guineensis
CCCTTAAGAAGGGATTAGTTTTGTGTGAGATTAGAAGTGATTTTTGGTATGAGAAATCTGAGAGTTAGGGTATGAAAAGTTGAGAGTGGGTTGGGCTTCTGTGGTGAGACATAGAGGAAGTGTTCCTTCTCTCGAACGTGAGGTGTAGGGTCTAGGATTTCAACTCTAGATTTTGTAAGAAGAAAAATACAAGAGTGAGTCTTGTTCAATCTCCCACACCACCACCTCCTTGTAAAGCTTCATCTTCTCATCTGAAAGAGTCCAGAAGATCCGAAGAATGGAGCTTGGATCAGCCATCTAGAGCCTTCGATGTGAGCTAGCACTCCTACGAAGGAAGATTCGATCAGGGCTTCGAGTGGACGATCTATAGAGGCTGGATGACCTGTGCGGCTGCTCGGTATCAGCAAGAGCTTCATACCATACCTACCAATAGTGAAGATTATTGACCTATGAAAAAGTGATGAGTTCTGAACTCAATTGATGTGATCAAAAGGTTAGATCAGATTCAGGACATCATTACGATCGATGCAGTTTTTTGTTTTATATCAGATTTTTTATATAAAATTTTCATATCATAAATCCTTAATTGATAGTTTAGATCTGATCTAAATTATTGTTAGAAGATTAAAGTGTTTAATCTTTTATTTTTTACTATAAAATTTTAAAAATACATGCTTTGAATTACACATTTTCCTTTTAATTAGTATCGAAGTGCGGTTTCTTATGACATGAATTTTTTTGCATATAATCTGATATTACATGTATTTAGATTTATAATTTAGTTTAAATTAGATCTGATATATGATATTTAGATCTAAAATTAATTATAGATCTGATTGTATAAACTAATATAAGGTTGTCCTACAATAAAGTTTACCCCTTACAATGCAAAGGTTATCCTAGTTTGTACTGATCTTTATAAAATCTAATTTTAATTATTTAGATTAGATCTAAATAATTAATTTAAAATCTGAGTAGTATAGTAATCTAATTGGATAGATCCTCATAACCGTCCAATCATAGGAGAAATCAGAGTTTCATAACTCTATTTACCCATTTGATGGGATCTCCTATGGCATGTAGGGATGCTGCACGATCTTTTTCATGATGATAAATAATAAAAAAAAATAAAATTTTATTTTAGATCTAAAATAATATATATTAGATCTAAAATTAATATTTTGATCATTAGATAATTGATTGTAATTTTTTTTATAAAATTAAAAACTATTTTCAAACATCAAATCCGAACCTATGTCAATCCAAAACTTAATTGAGAATTAAGCAATCTAGATTTTAGAATCAAAGATATAAAGCATTAATTTCATAATTCATAGGTTAATGGGTTAGCTCGAGTCAAGTCTATTTAACTGGATTAGACCTAAAATTAGAAATTATTGATAATGAATCATGTTAGTAATTGATCAAATCTAATTAAAAGTTAATTCTAATTGAGTTTTTTCTTCTCTTGATCAATTTCAATAGTTGTAGTTGGTCAAGTCCATATCTTTGATTAGACCAACATGGACTTTGATCGTAGCTCCGTGGTCGAACCCAAGTCTATAAATTGATCAAATTAAAAATAACTAACCAGTTGGTGTCTAAGTAAGTATGGCAGCTTTGATCGATGATCATTAATTGGAAGCTATTCGCATAGATTGAATCTATGTCAAGTTAATGGCATATCCTTCCCACCGATCTCACTTACCTGACCAACATGATGAATTAAAATTTTTCATGCTAAACCTCTTCAGCACTTTATCTATATACAGCTTTTATGACGGGCCTAGCATCCTTTTAGATCTATCTCTATAGACCTTTATTACAAAGATATAGAATGCTTTCTTTAGATCTTTCATGGAGTATTTTTTGGATAACCATCTTTTGATCGAGGTCAGCATGGAAATATCATTTCCAATAACGAGAATATTATCTACGTACAATACAAAAAATATTATTGCACTCTCACTGATCCTTTTGTATGCATAGAGTTTCTTCTTATTTTTTATGAAATCAAATGATTTAATTGCATCATCAAAATAAAGATTCCAACTCCGAGAAGCTTGCTTAATCCATGTATGGACCTTTGTAGCTTGCAAACTCGATGATCACCATCACTAGATATGAAATACAAAAGCTGCTTCATATAGATATCTTTTTTAAGATATCCATTCAGAAAGGCAGTTTTTACATCCATATGTCAAGTTTCATAACATAATAAATTACAACAGCAAGCAGAATGCAAATAGATTTCAACATGACTACAAATGATAAGATTTTCTAATAGTCAATACCTTCGCGCTGACTATAACCTTTTGTCATGAACTTAGTTTTATAAGTCTCTATCTTACTATCGGTACCTTTTTTTTTGTAGATCTATTTACACCTAATAGGTACTATATCCTCAGGTAAATCCACTAAAGTCCATACTTGGTTCGAGTGCATTGAGTCAATTTTTGACTTCATTGTATCTAATCATTTCTCAAAATTGATGTCAGACATCACCTCGTCAATGGTATTAGAATCATCTCCATGATCCTTATCTCCAATAAGAAATATTTCTTCTACTTCCTTCGTAAGCATACTCATGTACCTTTCAAGAAGATGGGAGACTCTACTATATCTATGAGGTGGTGGTGGAACATCAACTACTGGCTTATGAATAATGGATTTCTGAGGATCTATAACTCGTTGCTCTTTAGAGATCTTTTCTTTAAGCTCAATTAACATCCCATTGCCTCCTTCCTCGATAAATTAATTTTTTAGAAATTTGGCACGATGACTCATAATCACATTATGTTTTTATGGAAGATAAAAGTAGTATCCTATGATTTCTTTCAGATATCCAATAAAATGAGCTATAACAGATCTATCCTCTAGTTTGTCAGCCATCTATTTTCTGACATAAGCTGGACATCTCTAAGTCTTTAGATAACCTAGACTTGACTTCTTACCATGCCATATCTCATATGGTGTGGTAGGAACGGATTTTGATAGAATCTTATTCAATAAATATATTACAGTTAACAAGAAATATCTCCAAAGAAAATAAAGCAAGGTATTCTGTAGGAGCAAAAGCATCTTCTACCGCTTCTGCCGAGGTACTTCCAAAGAGTAGGGTAGGTCTTTCCGAGAGGTAAGTCAATCTCACTTTGAATCTTTTTGCAATAAAGCTCATCATGGATCTGACCATATCTAATAGGGTCCTATTTCTTCTTTCAGATACCTCATTGAGTTGAGATATTTCTGGAGGAGTCTATTGAGAAACTATGCCATTGTCTTTAAGATATCTCAAAAATTTTTAACTAAGGTATTCACCTCCTCGATCAGGTCAAGAACCTTAATGGGTTTATCTGTTCATTTCTCTACTTCATTGTTGAATTTTTAAAATTTTTCAAAGATTTCAGATTTGTGTCTCATCGAAAATTTATATCCGTACCATGACAGATTATCGATAAAGATGATGAAATAGCTATAACTATCTCTGGTCTGCATATCAAATGGACCACATACATCGGTGTGTACCAGGACAAGTAACTCAGTGGCCCTTTCCTTATGTCCTACAAAAGGTAACTTGATCATTTTTTCTTAAAGATAACATTCACAAGTTGGCTACGACTCAGAACCAAAAGAGTTAAGGATCTCATCCTTTTTCAGTTGATTTATCCTGTCCTCTCCAATATGGCCTAGTCTATGATGCTACAAGTACTTCTGGTAAATTTTATCTCTGGATCTCTTTTGACCTATGACGCTCATTACTTGCTCATTTATATTCACATCCACATCAATATGCAAGTGATAAAAATTATCAACCAAGAGACCACGTACAATCAATTTATTTCATAAATAAATAAAATAAAATTTTTTATTAAAATTAAAATCAAAACCATCCTATGCTAGCACAGATATGAAAATCAAATTTCAACTAGCTACAGGTACAAAATGATAGTCTTTCAAATCTAATCTAATCCTTGACGATAATTAAAGAAGATAAGTGCCAATGGCTTCTATAGTAATTTTTGCTCCATTACTAATCTGAAGGATTATATCACCTTTTCTCAACCTTCTACTTTTTATTAGACCTTGCATTGAAGTACATATATGAGTACTAGAACCAGAGTCCAATATCCAACTAGAAGTAGAAGAAATCATTAGGTTAAATTCAATTACGATCATATTTGACATACCTTCTGAAAGTGTGTCAACCTTCTTGTTCTCAGGCTCTCTAGGTAGAGTGGATAGTTTCTTCTCCAATGGCCATTAGCATCGCAGTGGAAATACTTTCTCTTCACTGTAGCCTTCTTTGGAATGTCCTTTTTTGGCTTGCTTTCCTTTTGCTTTTTTATGAATTTATTCTTTTTCTTCCAATCAGATTTTTTCTTGGATGAATAAGACCGCTCTACAGTAAGAACAGTAGCCCTTGAACTTTTCAGGATTCTCTCAACAGTGACCAACATGTTGACCAGTTCAAATATAGTACAATCAAGTCTGTTCATATAAAAATTTATAATAAATTAACTATATGAACTCGTAAGAGATTGAAGGATCAAATCTATTTATAATTTCTTCTGTATATTTAGTTCGAGCTTCTCAAGCTCATTTATGTCCTTGATCACTGTCATACAGTGTTCATGGATTGATTGTCTTTCATGCATCTTCAAATTAAAGAGTCTCTTGGACACTTCGAAGTGTAGTATGCAGCTCTGCTCACCATACAATTCTTGTAGGTGAGTGATCATAGTCCTAGCAGTAGGCATATGCTCATGCTGGCTCTGTAACTCATTTGACATGGAAGCTAGCACATAACACTTAACCTGACTATCTTCATCCGTCCACTTATCATATGCTGCTCTCTGCTCAGCACTAGGATGGTTTGGTAATACTAGAGGATCCTGATCAAATACATAGTCTAATTTTTTAGAAGTCAGAACAATCCTGAGGTTTTCAAGCTAGTCTTTAAATTTTTTTCCAATCAAACGTTTGAATTCAAGGATACAGACTAGAGGTTTGAAGCTGACATGGTTTAACTACGAGAATAGAGATTCAAGTTAGATTTTTATACTTTAAATTTTATATTTACTCTAAAAACTTTAAAAAGCAAACAAAACTCTCACTATTTTTTTGGATCCCTACACTCTCCAAGTGGGAAGCGAGAATCCTAACGCGATAACTGGATCTCTAGTAGATACTGTGGTCCCACCGATGTCATGCATCTCACCTTACAGATATTGATAACACATACATCGATGCATGGATAACTTCTTGTCCAGATGCTTCTCTAAGCATGTTATAGCTATTTGGTCTCTAAGTCATGTGGGCTCACGTGACAGATATTAACCACACTCCTTAGTTAAACATGACCCATCATTCACAAGCAAGTATAAAGTCATCATTAAGTCCCTCACCTAACAGATATTGGGCCCAACCCCATCCTTACTTTAGAACAACTCTTTGCTAATAGTGTGGTTGTATGTTTCTGGTGCAATTGAACTACTATGACTAGCCGTAAACAATCAACACCAGTAGCACGTCCACACATCTACAACGGTGGAAGATCTCTAAACTTAATATTTATGGAGAGGTTTAAGATTTAGGTCTCATCTAATCAATCATCATATGATCGATTTAATTGGCATGGGCTAAACCAAACCATCAAGCAACCTTATTCAAGACTCAATCTTTTAAATTGATCAGATAAGTGGAGATTGATGGAGATCTCCCTATTGTTTTTTTTAGACACCAATAAATTGATCAAATCAGCGAACGAAACCAATTAAATAACTACCTCTCAATTACTTTAAACATCAATAGGTCCATTGATTCAAATAGATTAGCTCAAGCGAAGCAGACTCAAGCCATCGAGCTGAATTAGATCTATAGGTTAATCGATTCTATATATGAAACTTAATTGACTTGATCAATAATAATTGTATGATCTAAGACTTAATTGACTTAATTCTAATTAATACTTGACTTAGTTTGATTAATTACTTAATCAATTAGACCCATTATGTCCAAATCAAAAAAATCCTAGATGTAATCTAATTACTTGATCTAATTTTTGATTTACCTATGACCAAAACCCTTATGTACAAATACAAATTTTAGATCATAAATCTAAATTTTTTGTATGAAAGATAAGTTTTAAATCATAAAACTAATTTTTAGATTTAACATATAAGTATGTATCTCATATATGTATGTAAAATTCAGATCTAACCTAAAATTCAGATCCTGTTACGATTTCATATATCTCATATACAAATCATCAATCAAATTTAAACTAATTTTCAGACCTTAATATGCAATCATACATCTCATATATAAGTCATAAATAAGATCTAATTAATTTTTAAATTTAAGCATGTAAACATATATCACATATATGAATTAGAAAACTATTTAGAATATTTTTTTAGATTTATGCATACCTTCATATATCCCATATATGAACTAAAAATCAGATCTAAAATAAATTTTAAATTCAAATAAAATATCTATATATCTCATATATCAAGAAAAATTAGATTTTAAACTTCTTTCAAAAATATATATGTCAATTTCATGTAGATGAAATTCGTAGCTCTGATACCACTATGAGATTTTCATGTAGGGTGCATGCATGTGTATTTCAAAAAATATTTTTTTAAACAACATAGCAGAATTAAGATTTAAATATTTTTTTATCTATTATATGCATGTATAAAATATAGAACAGATAGATCTACTTCATATGCTGAAATTAAACACATCATGAATTTTATACTGAAATTAAATATGTGATCGAATAACATACGTATTTTAGAATTTTTTTCTTTGAATCTGGATCTGAAAGAGAGTAGGTTCTTCTTTAGCCATGTAAGTATCCGATCTCTATGGATATCTATTTGGGATCAGTCTGGAATAGCCCTCTATGGTGTTAATCTTTTTTCTCCAAGAATGATCACCCTACGAATCTGAACGAACCCTAAATCACGATCAACTCTTTGATCTTTTTTTTGATTTTTTTTATTTTTTTAATCTTTTTTCTTAATTTTGAAGTAATCAAGCTCTGAAAATCAATAGCTAAGAGGTGCTGTCCAAGCTTCTTTGGGTGTGGAGATAGTGGATGCCCAACACCCTTTGGGCATTGGAACCAAGAAGGAGAAGAGAGGAGGCATGGGGCGGCTTATGGAAGTTTGGAGCTTACTAAAATTCAGATGATAAGACCTTTATAGAAGGATCCTTTAAATAGAAAAAATATTTGAATCCTATTCAAAATCAAACAGCTCCTTAATGTGAGTCATACTCGCATTAAGAATTCTTTTTGCTCTCTTTCTTTGACATGCCTAGGAGATGGCGCCCTCTAAGCCCTTCTCTCACACACCAACTAGGGATATGGGATGCCCCTATCTAGCCCTTCATGCCATCTTCATGTGGCCACACCCCAACATGATCAAATCAAGTGGCGTCCCATAAAAACAATCAAGAAGTTTGATTAAAGATTTGAACCCCTAATGTAAATGATCCAAAATCTAGGCACCCAATAATTAGAGTCCAATGAATCTAATTTATTTAGGTGATTAGCAAATAATTAACTTGAATTAATTTTATCACATAAGTAATTCAAATGCAAAGAAAAAATTAGGTTCAACCTTATGCTAGCAAGGTTATCCTGAGCCCAATAAAATTTTTCTAAATTCAATTGAGACTTCATAAGCCCAATTATTTAATCTAGGTCTAATCCTTTTATTGTATGATCCCATAGATTCTATACTATCTGATAGTGAGATATACCATGATCTCTATCATAGTATCATTAAAATTTTTTTCAAAGGATCGGAATGATTTCACTCAATTCATCAAAAATCATAGATCTTGAACAACTCTAGTGAGCTCTCACAATCCATCAGTGACACCTAACAGTATATAGTGGCAACCCAATAGAATCAAAAAAAAAAAATTTAAGGTGTAGTTCACATATGATTCAGTTCTTTATCGTGAGTCCCGATTAGATGGTACATCATGGATAAATCATCAAATCTCATCACTACTCATATGATAGATTCGATTAATTCAAGTCTAATTATGATCCTTATGAAAATTATTTTCCATCAATCATGCTGCTGTAGTCACAGACTTACAGACTTTGCCTTTTAAATTCCATAAGACTACTCCTTTCTATCAAAATCGATAGATTCCATCTAGATGCATACCTTACTTCTACAGTAGATCAACTGTCACCAACATCCACTATAAGAACTCAATGAGCTTATGTTTATGTGTCAGTCAAACTCCAGCAGTCACATTGTGAGCAACCATACCATTACAGATCAAAAGATCATTCACACAACTACAACATCAAGATGATTACTGACGATTGAGTAGAATTTTATCTGATCTCTCGTATAGTCATGCTCAGTACTCATACTTATCACTCCATATTTTTACACTGCAGATCAAAGATTCATCTATCTCGAAGGAAGTGATCTGAGCGTCGATCTATCTGAATCGATCACTGTCCTTATGATGATACTATGATCGAAAGTACTTTAGAAATTAATTATACATACCTCTAATTCTCAACATCTTGAGAATATGTATCTAAAATATTAATTTCATGGATGATTCTAGAATACATCACACTTGAATGAAAATAAAACTTATTTTTTTATTGATTAAATCAGTATTCTAAGTACAAAATTATACCCTAAAGTTATTACAATGTGTCAGTCGTATTGGCTTCTAGGACATACATCCAATATCAAGTGTCATTCCAAAAGGATATCTGAGCACCTGTTCCAAATTTTGACTGAAATAGTTGTCCAAATAAAACAGACAGATTGAGAATACCTTTCCAAAAGGGTGAGGCCATCTTTTTCTTGTAGACAGATGGAGTTGATGGTATATTTTTGGAGTAGTAGATAGCTCTAATCAGATTGCTCCAAATTTTAGGTTGTTCATTAAAGAACTTCCACCACCATTTTAGATAAGGGTAGTGTTGAGGGTAGAGAGATCTAACAAACCTAATCCTCCCAATTTTCTAGGTCTGCATACCTAACTCCAGTTGACAAGATGCTTCACACGATTAAATGGTCCTTGACCATTCCATATGAAGTTGCAACATAATTTCACTACAACAAAATAGGTTTTTAGTGATGAAAATTTTTTATTGCTAATAATCTATTTTTATAGCTAATAGTTATTAGCGATAAAATTTTTATCATTAATATTTTATCATAAATAATCATGTCATTGATAATATTTTACGATGAAAAAAAAATTTCACCATGAATAATTGATTATTTGCAACAAAAAAATTTCATCATTAAAAAAAATTATTTTTTTGAAAACTATTTACGATGAAAAATTTTAGTCATAAAAAAAATATTTACGATGAAATTTAACATCACTAATAAATAATAAATTTAATTAAAATTTTTTATGAAAATAAAATTTTTAAAAACTTTTAGCGACGAGTAATTTTCATCATAAATATAATTTTTTGCAACAAAAATTTTCATCACTAATTTATAGAAACATTAGCGAATGCAAATTTTTTATCACAAATGTAATTATTAGCGATGAAAAATTTTTATCTCTATTAATTTAATAATAATTTTTTTGAAAATTAAATTTAAATAATATTAACGATGTAAAGCTTACATCATAAATACAATAATTTTTGATATAAATTTTTATCACTAATAAATATCAATTATTTACAATAAAAATATTTTCATTGCTACTAATTTTATATAAAATTTTAATATTTTTAAATTTATTAAAAATTTTATTTACAACCAATTTTTCATCGTAGTAAAATATTTTTAGCAACTAATATTTCATCAAAAATAATTTCATTGCTAATAATTTACACAAATTTTTTTAAAAATAATTTATAATTATATATTTTTTATTTATATTTATAATATTTTTTATAAATTAAAAATTAAAATAAAAAATTTATATAATAAATTTATAAATAAATTTTATTATTTTATTATATTAAATTAAAATTATAAAAGATTTAAAATAAAAATAAAAAACTACATAAAGAGACCGTCAAGTGTCGACATCTGTAGAAGGAGAACGAGCTGGAGAAGGAGAGCACTCAAAAGAGCTCAGACCAGTCTGCTGCTGCCCCATCAGCTCTATCATCCACTCCATCTACACCATCCACTCCATCATCTGAATTTGGAACCACTGATGCTCGTTGATGCGTACAGCCAACTCATGAGCTCACTGTCGATCCTCAGTAGCCTGCCTTTATACCTCCGTTAGTCGAACATCGCAGGCACTATGGATGTTAGTCCTAGACGAGCGTGAGGATGAGGGAGCAGTGATCCTATACTCTAGATTCCTAACATAACAGGATCTCGTACCAAGTACCTGATCATAGATCTCATCATCTGTGGGTGCAGTCAAGCCCTCAGGGATAGGCTGGGATCTCATATCTATTATACGATCTTAAAAATTAAAGTTATAGCTATTTTAATTTTGTAATAAAAATCAGACTGCAAATAAAAAAAATATTTGAAAAAACTTACAAAGAGCTCCTAGCTCCCCGTCATCCATTCTCCTGACCGTCGCTGGTGGGTCCACTGGTAAATATCGATCCTACTAAGAAGCTCACCACTCTCAGCATCTCTCTGCAATTTAAGAATAATTAATTAAAAATTTTTAAATAGCTAGAGAATTATATACTAATTAAAAATTACTTACCATCTGCTCCATGTGACAAACGAATGATCTCAAACTCCCATAATGTGGTACGGTCTGTCTCATCCGATTCGCAGCATTCTGGACATATCTTCTCTATACAGTTACTAATCAAATTAGTAGATAACAAATTTAATTTAAGAATAAATGATTCAATCATTAAACTCTAAAAAAAAAAAGTTTGGATGTGTAACCTGATATACTGGATCCTCGTAATGCTGGCATATGATAGTCTAATCATCTATAGTGATGCTGTTATAAGGCCGCTGCTGTGTTGCCTCCTCCCCATGATCCTACATCATATGGTTTCAATGCTGATGGATGTGGTGGCGATAATCCTTGAAATGTAAAGATAAATGAGCATCCACGGTTCACCGCACACGATCCTCCTCAAAATCAATAATATCAAAAACACACTGCCAATAATAAATATTAGAAGAATACCATACTAATTAAATATTCACAGTATAATTTATTTTACCTGTAAATGGATGCAGAAAATCTCTCTCTGAGCCGGTACAACATGATGCCAATCGAGAAGCATCACGAGGGCAAAGCTGCGGCATATGATGCCAAGCTCAGTCTGCCACGGCTTGTACCATCTCCTAATGGGCTTGATATAGCCGGATGGTATCTCGATACGGAGATGCTGTCCCGGATGCTCGTATCTCCAATACTCTAGAGCGAGGTTCTTCGATAGACCTCGCACTTACCTCACTATCGGTAGAGACTGTCCTGAAACAATAATAAATAAATCATTAATATAATAGCTATCTAAATAAAAAAATTAAATTTTATTATATAAAAAAAATAAAAATATCACTCGGATTTGCCTCACTCAAACTCGTCTCATTGGGGCCTGCCAGTGCAAGATCCTCTAATGACGAAACTCGTGCGACATTAGAAATCGGTGAAGGCGCCTCGACCTCTGAGGTAGACAGCGAATGCGAACGTCGTTGTCTGTCTCCTGGTGCCATACCTATAATTTTTAACATATAAATAAATATAATATTAAATAATAATAACAAAAACTATAAGTAGTTAAGTATGCAATAAATATAAAATAAATTTATGCAACAAATATAAAATAAACTATAAGCAGTTGAGTATGTAAAATAATATTAACACAAAATAATAACACGAAACCTAATCCTGAGAACTCGATGATTTTTTATTTTTTTAAATATTTTTTATCTAAATTTTATTTTATTTTTTTAAATATTTTTTACCTAAAAATATTTTTTTTAAATAATTTTTTTTCTAAACGAGCTTCAGACTCGACCTCCCATGGCCCTTACTCCCACGATGCCAACACCATCACACACCCCATGCCGCCCGGACTCGACCTCCGCGACCCCCGCTCCCACGGCACCGGTGCCGTCACACACCCCGCATCGTCTGAACTCGGCCTTCCACGGCCCCCGCTCCCACGATGCCGGCACTGTCACAGACCTTGCACCGCTCGGATCAGATCTTGATCTGGATCTCAATCCGAATCGAGATCTCGATCCGGATTACGACCTCGATCCAATTCGGATTGTGATTCAGATTTTATTTTTATTAATCAAATAATAAAATATTTGATTAATTTTTTATTTTTTTTATTTTTTTTATTTTTTTTATTTTTTTATTTTTTTTATTTTTTTTATTTTTTTTTTTCTTTTTTTCTTTCTTTTCCCCCTCCTTTTTCTCTTTCCTTCCTCCCTCCCCGCCGTCACCCACCCCTCCCCGACCAACCCCCTCCTCGTTTCGCCATTGGCCACCGGCCGCCCCCTCCCCAGCACCGTTTCCCCCGACCGACCCCCTCTCAGGCTCGGTGGCACCGACGGTGGCCCACGGCCCCCTCCCCACTCCCGTGTCACCCCCAGCGCCCATGGACCCCATCCCGCCCCCGTTTCAGCCCAGACCACTAGCCGTCCCCTCCCCAGCCCCGTCTCCGACCCCCAACCCCCTCCCGGCCCCGTGGTGCCGCCAGTCGGGTCTCCACCCCCCGACCCCCTCCCTAGCCCCATGGCACCGCCAGCCACCCCCTCCCCGCCCCCATCTCACCCCCGATCGCCCCCCGAGCACCTCCCCACCAGCTGACCCCCTCTCCGACCTCGTGGCGCCACCGCCCCCCCCCCAACCCCCTCTGCCCCCCCCCCCATGGCTCGATCAACATAAAAAAAAAAGTTTTGAAGAACCTTACCTCCGACGGACGGCGAAGGCAACGGCAACGGCAATGGCAACGGTGGTGCAGACGACAGACGGTAGCAGCAACGGGCTCGTCTGTGGGAAGAGAGGGGAGGAGAGCATGGAGAGGGAGAGGGAGAGGGGAGATGGGAGAGTTCAGAGAGAGCACAGAGAGGGAGGGGAGAGGGAAAGAAGAGAGGAGAGAGGGGAGAGGAGAGGGGGGAAGTGGGTTTGGCGCAATGGGATGTTGAGTTGATGGAAACTATTAGCGACGAAAATTTTCATCGCTAATACAATTATTAGTGATAAAAAATTTTTCGTCGTCAATAATTTTCATAAAAAAAAATTTACAAAAAAAAATTTCTTCAAAAAAACTTATTTGCGACGAAAATATGATTTTTTTCGCTAATAATTTTTGCTAAAAAATAAAATCTTCACTAAAATTTTTTTCCTCTAAAAATTATTAGCGATGGAATTTTTGTCGTTAATAACTTTATTAGCAACAAAAAATTATATTCATTGCCAATATTTTCTACCAAAAAAATATTATAATAAAAATTTAAAAAAATTATTGGCGATGAAATATATTTTCATCATTAATAAGTTTATTAGCAATAAAAATTTTATTTTCATCACTAATAATTCAAAAAAAATTCCACTAAAATAATTTTTTCTCTTAAAAAAATTCATCAAAACAATTATTGATGATGAAAGATTTTGACATTAATAATCTTATTAGCAACGTAAATTTAAATTTTATCACAAATAATTTTTGTAAAAAAATATTTTTTCACTAAAAGTACTTTCTTAGGTATATTCATGAATTCTAGCAGTCTTGGGATATATTCATACCAATCAAGATTTATGAAGATTGCAGAGCTGTGCAGAAGAATGAGATGAATACAAGACAACAATGATATGGATCAATTTGATTCTCTTTGATCACAAAAATAAGACAAGTTCTCTGATACTCTGCTCCAATCAAATATAATTTATAATTAAAAAATCTAACTAATTAGCTTTATTTTTTTGGGGCAACACCGCCATGAGTAAATCAAAAAATTTGAATGGATATCCGAACTCAAATTTAATCTACGAGCAACTAAGATCCTTGAGATCTGACATAAAAGAAAAATCTTTAGGTGATCTGTTGGTCTTAGTTTCTATATAGAGTTTGATCTTTTTGATAGATGATCGATATTAATTGGTGGTTCCAGAGATCGGACTATTGTGGTGCATCATTGCCGCAGATTAAGGATAGCATTCAAGAAGTTATATTTTTCTCTTAAAGATGTTATAATATTTTGTTGTCATAAGAGATTATTGGCCAAATTTTTTTGGGATGGTTTAGAAGTAAATAACACAATTTAGTCCATCGAACAGTCGATAAAGTTTTGTTCTTTATACAATTGGAAGTTGATATTTTTTCTAAATCAAATTCTTTGCGTTTAATTTTCTGAGGCTATTTGCTCTTGGATCTTAAAGATAGTTGATTTAGTTGTAGGTGAAGAATTTTATTGCATCATCCAATAAATCTAGATACTGAGAGAATGATTCTTTTTCAATATCGAAAGTTATTTTTTAAAGTTTTAATTTTTTTAATTATTAGCGATGAAATTATTTTATCATAAATAATAGAGTATTTATAATAAAAATTATTTTCTATCATAAATAATCAATTATTTATGATGGTAAATAAATTTTGATCATAAACACTAAGTTATTTACGATGTAAAATTTTCATCACAAATAATCTATAATTTTTATATTTTTTAATTTTTTTTAGAAATATTGGTGATGAAAATATTTTTATCATAAATAATTGATTATTTACGATGAAAAAAAAATTATCACTAATAATCTATAATTTTTGAATTTTTAAAGTTTTTTATTTTTTAAAATATTAGTGATAAAAATTTTTCATCATAAATAATTGAGTATTTGTGATGAAAAAAGATGTTATCATAAATACCATATTATTTATGATGTAATATTTTTATCATAAATAATCTATAATTTTTTTAAATTTTTAATTTTTTTAAATATTAGGGATAAAAATTTTTTCATCATACATAACTAGTATTTACGATGGAAAAATCTTTTCGTTGTAAATACTAAATTATTTACGATGAAATATTTTCATCATAAATACTCTATAATTTTTATATTTTTTAATTTTTTTAAAAAAATATTGATGATGAAAATATTTTTATCATAAATAATTAAATATTTATAATAAAAAATAATTTTTTATCATAAATAATTTATAATTTTTAAACTTCTAAAGTTTTTTATTTTTTTTAAATATTAGCAACGAAAATTTTTCATCGTAAATAATTGAGTATTTGCAATGAAAAAAAAATTTCATCATAAATACTAAATTATTTTTGATGTAATATTTTCATTCCAAATAATCTGTAATTTTAAAATTTTTTATTTTTTTTAAATATTAGGGATGAAAATTTTTCATCACAAATAACTGGTATTTGTGACGAAAAAATAGTTTCATTATAAATACTAAATTATTTATGATGTAATATTTTCATCATAAATAATCTATAATTTTTAAATTTTTAAAATTTTTTATATTTTTTTAAATATTAGCGATAAAATTTTTTTATCGTAACTAATAGAGTATTTAAGATGAAAAGATCTTTTCATCGTAAATAATCAATTATTTACGATGTAATATTTTCATCGCTAATAATTTGTAATTTTTAAATTTTTAAAATTTTTTATTTTTTTAAAATATTAGCAATAAAATTTTTTTATCATAAATAATGGAGTATTTACGATGAAAACAGCTTTCTATCGTAAATACTTGATTATTTACAATGAAAAATTTTCATCATAAATAATCTATAATTTTTTAAATTTTAAAAAAATTTTATTTTTTTTAAATATTAGTGATGAGATTTTTCATTGAAAATAATTTTATTTCTGATAAAAAAAATATTTTCTATCGTAAATACTTAAATTATTTACGATGAAAATATTTTTATCATGAATATTTAAAAATTTAAAGTTAAAATAAATATTTTATTATTTATGATAAAAATTATCATCGTAAATAATAATTATTTACTATGAAATTTTTTTCCGTCGCTAATATAAAAGTATTAGCGATGCAAAATTATTTTTATCATAAATATTTTATTATTTACAATAAATTTTATTTTTCATTATAAATACTTATTATTTGAGATAAAAATATTTATATCGTAAATAATTTTATCGTAAAAACTCTCTTTTCTTATAGTGTTTGTTAAGTTGAATCACAACTGTTGGAAATTGTAATGCAGACATCCAGTAAAATGGGATTGCTTTCAACATCGAGTTAGTTAATATCAAGCGGCCTGCCAGAGAAAGAGAGTTAGTCTTCCAACCTGATGTCCGCTTGGAGACCTTTTCAATCATAAAAGACCAATCCATGTAGCGAGGTGCGGAATGATGGAGCGGTAGACCAAGGTACTGGATGGGTAAGTGAGATACCTGACAGCCAAGCATTTCACCACACAAGTGCCCAAGTTGGTCACTGATTCCAAGTCCAATCAGCTGGGATTTCTAGAAGTTGATTCTCAAACTAGTTGCCAATTCGACGGCATATAAGATGAATTTCAAGTTGTTTACATTTTTTTTTGTTAGATCTTATCACGCCCTGAACCCAACATCCGGATCAGATACGTGATGGCCGCACACTCCTTAGAGCAAGCCCTAAAGAATATGCAAGGCCAAAATAAATATTACAACCTTAACATCCATAACAATTAATTTCAAATATAATTCATAAAACCTTGCATAATTACAATTAAATTTTTTCAATCCTCTGATCAGGTACTATGACACTATCTATCCAGCTGCTAACCCATAAATCTAAGCCATAGCCAATCATGAACGTCCTGTATCTCTGAGAAGAAAAAAAAGATGAAAAGGTGTGAGCTTTACAGCCCAGTAAGAATTCCCATATCACACTGATATAGTAATATAATCTGAAAATAAGAATAAGCAATAAAATATAAAATCTCATGTTCAATGTCCAGAATAATGCAAACATTCATAAATTTTCTGTCTTGTTAAAATAGATGCATCATCATATGTTAACAGGTAAAACACTTTTGTTCAACAATTATTTCATGTCTTATCTTTCATTTCTCCTTTCATAATCATATGATTTTTAACTTTTTCTTTCTTATTCTGGACTATCCAATTCTATACCTCAGTCATCATCCGGATCGAATCCATTTAAAAAATCTTTCAAGACTGTCCCAGGATGAGCTCCTGGCCGGCTGTCCCACGTACGAAAGCCCGTGAGAGGCTGTCCCAGACATAAGCTCCTGGCTAGCTGTCCCAGACATGAGCTCCTGGCCGGCTGATCCACCTGTAAGCCAGTGGGGGCTGTCCCAGGCTTAAGCTCCTGGCGGGCTATTCCACATGACAAGACTAGTCCATACCATATATCTCTTTCTTTTCATTTAATCATTTTGTGTTGATTTTATCAAATCAATTCTGTCTTGCATTATGATCAACTCAGATATGTCATATCTATATAATCATGCCATCAATCTCTGATACATATATATTGATATAACATACCTATGCTCAAAATCAAATAACAGTATCTCAGATATAATAAATTCATCGATCTCAAATCCGACAACGCAAAACCAATAATGCAAGACCAACAGTAAAATAACATATATATAATAGTGATCATGTATAGGGATTCTTACCTTTACCGGTGACTGATCCAAGCACAGAAATCAATGTTCTTTTTTGACTTATGAATTTTTTTAACCAAATATTCCACTCGATATCATATGCAGACAATCATCTCTTCATAACCCTGATCAATATAAAAATCATATATGGAGAAAATTACTAATAATCGATCCTAATAACACAGATCGAGGATCTTTCTTAGGATTAACCAAAATTAGGACTTGTCTATGTATCTAGATCCTCCACTGATCCATAAGACTTCTAGAGAGAGAAAATCCATGAAGAGAGAGAAAATTTTAGAGAAAAAAGTAGAGAGGAGAGAGAAACTTTCGTATCCTTCCGATGAGGCACTCATGATCGAGATCATCAGAGGTCCTATTAGGATGACTCAATATGAATCAAGTGTTACAAATTTCGAATAGGATCGAACTGGGATCAGATCTACCGCACGAATTTCGGAGCAACCTCAGATCATCTTATTTTCATCTCAATTTTATCCTAGGGTCCGTGATGAAATCAGAGAGAGAGGAAGACTCTAGAGAGACAAAATCCATAAAAAGAGAAAAAGTCTAGAGAGAGAAAATAGGGAGAGAATCTAGAGAGAGAAACTGAAGAGAGAAAGTAGAGAGAGAAGAGAGAGAAAATTTTTCTCTCTTCTTCTTCTTTTTATTTTATTTTATTTTATTTTTATTTTTATTTTTCTCTTTCTCTTTTTCCTTTTTTTTCTTTTTTCTTTTTTTTTTCTTTTTCTTTTTCCTTTTTCTTTTCTTTTTCTTTTTCCTCTTTTTTTTTCTTTTCTTTTCTTCTTCTTCTTCCTTCTTCTTTTCTTCCCGCGGCCTCCCTTGGCTGAAACAGGGGAGGACCGTGAGGTCCCCCCCCTCGGTGGCTCGGGCTCCGGTGGCTTGGTCGGAGATCCGACAACGGCCGACGATGGGGTTCGACCGCGGTGGCTAGCAGCGGACGGCCGGCAGCTCTTTTTTTTCGAAAAACAGGGGATCTTCTTGTTCATGGATTTTTCGGTGATCCTGACGGCCGGCGAGGAGTCTAAAACCATGGAAAGAAAGAGAAGAGGGAGAGAAAGAAAGATTGAACCCTTACCTGAACTCCGGTGGCCTCTTCGACCTTCAATTTCGGCGAACACGAGAAGAGCTGCCGCGGCTTCTACGGAGAAAAGGAGAGGAATCGGGCTCGACGGTCGCCGGTGGAGGCTTGTGAGGGAGAGGAGAGTCTTATTTATAGAGAATCCTAGAGTTCTAAGAGGCTTAGAATCCTTCTCCGATCGGAATTCATCGAGAAGAAGACTCCCTTCGGGAGTCTCCTTCCATCCCATTTTTTTTTATTTGGGTTATTACATTCTCCCTCCTTAAAATAATTTCATCCTCGAAATTAGGTTATGTCGTTTGAGATACCTATTTCAAAGTATACATTTTTCATGTCATTCTTAAGCTTACGATAATATCATATATATTATTTATTTCTCATGATCTTGTTATAACAAAAATTATTTGAAATCTCAAACTCATCCCTTCTTATTGATTTTTCAACTTTTTGAAGAACTGTAACATTTTAGACTTGTATTAATATACCACCGTTATTTGTCTAATACATTTCATTCAAAAATTCATAATTATCTCAAACTACCTATGATAAAAAAATAAATAAAGGTCAAACATCGGGCGCTCTTCACAATCATCGATTTTTTTTTCTCTTGACCTTCCAACAAATTTTATATGTAGACTCTCATCTTAAGAAAACCTCAATCTTCTATATCAGTCTAAGTAATAATATTAAATTTAAAAAAAATATGAGATCTATGTCAGGACATTCTAAATTTGAACTAATATCAGAACTATCAAGCTATTAATAAACTTGAGATATCTAAAATTTCTTGGCATTATCTATAATGAAACAACCTACTGATAAAAATTATCCGGCTATGATCAGATCATATCAAAATTTATAGCATCCTTTCATTATCAATAAAATCCTTTCTTATTTGCAACTAATGTATTTCATCATAATATCTTTTGATTTAAAAGATTAATATTTCTAATCAATTTAGACCATCACGCTTTTGCTGCGCACTCTGATCTCAACTTATCAAATTATATAAGTCTATCAAAGATAAAATATCCTTATATGTTAATCAATCCAGAATAGATCTAACCTTCAAATTTTATATAAAACTTAGGGCAAAATTTTAAGTTTTTTTTATCTTTACTACCTTCGGGTATAGCATATTAAATCTTGATCTACTTTCTATATTTAAAATTATTGTATAAGTTTCATCACTCTTCAAGAATCCAACATGTCTAGAATCGATTAAAGTTAACCTTAGATTTACCTTACAATCATTTAGATAATTTTTAAATTAATTTTTTTTTAAAAAAAAATTAGATTCCAACTTGTCAAACTAGAAGAACTCAAGCCAACATCCTTAAGTAGAATCAACTTGATTATTTCTTATAGAGCTCCCTTCATCACAACCCTTAATATTAATCAATAAATCCATACAAAATCTTGTCCCTTGTATAAGTCATTCAAAATTTAACACTAGCAAGATGTCTTAGTTTAATTTTTAAAAAAATCCAAACTTTAACTTGAATAATTAATACACTTCACCATCTTCAATAATTACAAAAATTAAAAAAAAATCTAATCCAAAGATAGTAATACGAATTATTAAGGATTTCATCATAACCTGTATATCATACTCTGATAAAATAAATTTTCTTCTTTAATTTAACAACAATATCAAAAGACTTTTGATCCACTTAAAAAATAAACTATTGACTTAAAATTCAATGCAACTTGAAAGATCAAGAATTATATTCAGAATATGATATTTTGAGTAATCAAAAATTTTACCAAAATGTATATTTCATATTCTCATAATAAAATTCAAGTATATTTTTCATCTATGATTGAGTTCCATATATGACCTCTTATGGGTTCAGTGTCCAAAATTCATAATGTTCAGACAATTATCATCGAAATTAAAAAAAATTATCATGATCTTCAATCATATAAGTTTTACATTCCAAAATCCTCTAGTATACTCAACATAACTTATCAATACCTCCCACTTCATTCCAAGGTCAACTCTTTTCATACTTAGGTCAACCTTACCAATTGAAATCTAACATATAACTCATCAATTCTATTATAGATATCATATGCCACTTATACATAAATTTTATCTTAATATCTATTGATTCGAAATCTAAATATTGAATCTTCTCTTTTATACCTATCATGTTCCTCATGATCATAACCTAAGTTCAGATATCACTAAAATTACAATTCTGAATAATTATAACCTTAAACTCAAATACCACTTAAATCATATTCTCTAATGATCATAACCTAAATTGTAATATCATTCTATTACATCCTTAATGATCATAATCTTAAACTCTGATATTATCAATCATACTCTATTGATTATAATCCCAAAGTTTTGATATCACTTATATGACAATCTCTAGTGATCTTAAACCTTCTGTCATATCCTAATCACTTGTATCATTGTCTCCAAATGAACATAACCTAAGCTCTAAGCTCAGATATCACTCTGTCACATCCTATTGATCTTACATAAAGTTTTGATATCACTTCATAATCTTAGTGATCTTAAACCTAAACTCTGATATTATTCCATCATATCCTATCACGTATATCATAATCCCTAATGATCATATCCTAAGCTCTGATACCATTCTGTCACGCCCCGAACCCAACACCCGGGTCAGATACGTGATGGCTGCACACTCCTTAGAGCAAGCCCTAAAGAATATGCAAGGCCAAAATAAATATTACAACCTTAACATCCATAACAATTAATTTCAAATATAATTCATAAAACCTTGCATAATTACAATTAAATTTCTTCAATCCTCTGATCAGGTACTATGACACTCTATCTATCCAGCTGCTCACCCATAAATCTAAGCCATAGCCAATCATGAACGTCCTGTATCTCTGAGAAGAAAAGAAAGATGAAAGGGTGTGAGCTTTACAGCCCAGTAAGAATTTTCATATCACACTGATATAGTAATATAATCTGAAAATAAGAATAAGCAATAAAATATAAAATCTCATGTTCAATATCCAGAATAATGCAAACATTCATAAATTTTCTGTCTTGTTAAAATAGATGCATCATCATATGTTAACAAGTAAAACACTTTTGTTCAACAATTATTTCATGTCTTATCTTTCATTTCTCCTTTCATAATCACATGATTTTTAACATTTTCTTTCTTGTTCTGGACTATCCAATTCTATACCTCAGTCATCATCCGGATCGAATCCATTTAAAAAGTCTTTCAAGACTGTCCCAGGATGAGCTCCTGGCCGGCTGTCCCACGTACGAAAGCCTGTGAGAGGCTGTCCCAGGCATAAGCTCCTGGCGGGCTGTCCCAGGCATGAGCTCCTGGCCGGCTGATCCACCTGTAAGCCAGTGGGGGCTGTCCCAGGCATAAGCTCCTGACGGGCTATTCCACATGATAAGACTAGTCCATACCATATATCTCTTTCTTTTCATTTAATCATTTTGTGTTGATTTTATCAAATCAATTCTGTCTTGCATTATGATCAACTCAGATATGTCATATCTATATAATCATGCCATCAATCTCTGATACATATATATTGACATAACATACTCATGCTCAAAATCAAATAACAGTATCTCAGATATAATAAATTCATCGATCTCAAATCCGACAACGCAAAACCAATAATGCAAGACCAACAGTAAAATAACGTATATATAATAGTGATCATGTATAGGGATTCTTACCTTTACCGGTGACTGATCCAAGCACAGAAATCAATATTTTTTTTTGACTTATGAATTTCTTTAACCAAATATTCCACTCGATATCATATGCAGACAATCATCTCTTCATAACCCTGATCAATATAAAAATCATATATGGAGAAAATTACTGATAATCGATCCTAATAACACAGATCGAGGACCTCTCTTAGGATTAACCAAAATTAGGACTTGTCTATGTATCTGGATCCTCCACTGATCCATAAGACTTCTAGAGAGAGAAAATCCATGAAGAGAGAGAAAATTTTAGAGGGAGAAAGTAGAGAGAGAAAGTGGAGAGAGAAACCTTCATATCCTTTCGATGAGGCACTCATGATCGAGATCATCAGAGGTCCTATCAGGGTGACTCAATATGAATCAAGTGTTATAAATTTCGAATAGGATCGAACTGGGATCAGATCTACCGCACGAATTTCAGAGCAACCTCAGATCATCTTATTTTCATCTCAATTTTATCCTAGGGTCCGTGATGAAATCAGAGAGAGAGGAAGACTCTAGAGAGACAAAATCCATAAAAAGAGAAAAAGTCTAGAGAGAGAAAATAGGGAGAGAATCTAGAGAGAGAAACTGGAGAGAGAAAGTAGAGAGAGAAGAGAGAAAAATTTTCTCTCTTCTTCTTCTTTTTATTTTATTTTATTTTATTTTTATTTTTATTTTTCTCTTTCTCTTTTTCTTTTTTTTTTCTTTTTTCCTTTTTCTTTTCTTTTTCTTTTTCCTTTTTCTTTTCTTTTTCTTTTTCCTCTTTTTTTTTTCTTTTCTTTTCTTCTTCTTCTTCCTTCTTCTTTTCTTCCCGCGGCCTCCCTTGGCTGAAACAGAGGAGGACCGTGAGGTCCCCCCCCCTCGGTGGCTCGGGCTCCGGTGGCTTGGCCGGAGATCCGACAACGGCCGGCGATGGGGTTCGGCCGGCGGTGGCCAGCAGCGGATGGCCGGTAGCTCTTTTTTTTTTTCGAAAAATAGGGGATCTTCTTGTTCATGGATTTTCTGGCGATCCTGACGGCCGGCGAGGAGTCTAAAACCATGGGAAGAAAGAGAAGAGGGAGAGAAAGAAAGATTGAACCCTTACCTGAACTCCGGTGGCCTCTTCGACCTTCAATTTCCAGCGAACACGAGAAGAGGCTGCCGCGGCTTCTACGGAGAAAAGGAGAGGAATCGGGCTCGACGCCGGTGGAGACTCGTGAGGGAGAGGAGAGTCTTATTTATAGAGAATCCTAGAGTTCTAAGAGGCCTAGAGTCCTTCTCCGATCGGGATTCATCGGAGAAGAAGACTCCCTTCGGGAGTCTCCTTCCGTCCCTTTTTTTTTTTTATCTGGGTTATTACAGATCTGCTTTGCAAAAAAGCAATCTATCGTCAGCAAAATGTAGACTACGAATATGACTTGTGATGTTGTAAGAACCAATTCCATCCAGCAATCCCTCTGAGTTGGCTATTTTCAAAATTTTGGTGAGAGTATCAGTAACCAAAATGAATAGTAGAGGAGAAAGTGGATTCTCTTGTTTTAATCCTCTTCTGTTATCAAACTAAGGTCCAATTGAACCGTTAATGATTAATGTGGAAGTCGAAGAAAAGAGCAAGAAATGCATCCATGCAACCCATCGGTTGCCAAAGCCCCATTGTTGTAGAAGTTTGAATAAGAACTCCCATCAAATACTGCCGAAAGCTTTTTCAAAATCGATTTTGCACAAAATCTCGAGAGTTTTGGAGCATCGACAAAAGGAAACTACTTCAGAAGCAGCAATAGAACTCTCAAAGATTATGCGGTCTTGAATGAAAGCTGTTTGAAATTGTGAGATGAGCTTGTCAATCTTCGATCGGAGTCAGATGGATAATACCTTGAAAATGAGTTTAATCAACCCATTCTCCAAGCTAATTGGGCAATAGTCGGATACCTATCTACATTCTTCCTTCTTTGGTATTAAAGTTATAAAAGTATAATTTAATCTGGAGATGTTATGTGGTGCACTATAAAATTCAGAGAACAACTTCAGAATGTCATCTTTGATGTAGTCCCAATACTTTTGGTAGAAACCATTGTGGAATCCGTCCGTCCATGGTGACTTTCCTTGGCCAAAGAGAATAAGGCATTCTTAATTTCACGTTCTAAAAAAGGCCTGTCAAGGGAGTTAAGATCACAGGGACCATCAGGATAAAGCTTCTGCCAATTCAAGTCAATCAAATTGTCTTCTTTTCTTCCCAGCAGTGAGGTGTAAAAGAAAAGAAAAGCTTGGTGTATATCATGCTGGCTATGAATGAATTTGTTTTCGTACTGTAGCTTAAGGATCCGGTTCTTCCTTAGACGATTGCTTGCTGTAATATGAAAAAATTTTGTATTTCTGTCGCCATCTTTTAACCATGAAATCCAAGATCGTTGCTTCCAAAGTATTTCTTCTTGGTGTAGTAGTGAATCAAGCTAAGTTTTGAGGTCTTTTCGCTTCACCCTCTCCTCAATAGAGAGATTCCTCGATTCTTCTAAAAGGTCGAGTCCTTTTATCTGATCATTGATTGCAACAATTCTATAGATATTACAGACATTCTCCTTGCTCCATGATCTCAACTTTGCTCTAAGGAAATGGAGATGAAGAACAATGTTAGCAGCCCCATCCTCAGATCGTGGAGCTTCGGACCACCACCTCCTGATTAGACTGTCTAGATCACCATATGAGGACCATACATTTTCAAATTGAAACGGCTTTGAAGCAGTTGCACTGTCATTTTGATATAAAGCAGAAGATAGATGTCATAGCCCCAAGCCCAAGCCCAACTATCTAAGACCCAAGCCCATTAAAAAAAAAAAAACAGAGGAAAAATCGGGAAGAAGACTCCCGATAGGAGTCTTCTTCTCCGGCGAGACCCGGGCGAGATCGGAATCCTAGGACCTCTCAGAGTCCTAGGGTTCTCTATAAAAGGACTTTTCCCTCCCTTGAAGCCGATCATCGATCTTCTTTCCCTCTTTTCCTCTCCGATTTTTTCGAATTAGAGCCGCAGATTCTTGCTTCATTTTCACCGTGATTGCTCGCCGGTAGGGTCACCGGAGGTCGAGGTGAGTTCCCCTTCTTTTCCTCTCTTCCCTCCCCTTCCTCCCGTGCATTTGTGCGCGGCTGCCGGCGACGGGAGTCGCCAATTTCCGGTCGGAAAAAGGGACCTCTTTTTGATCTCTTTTTCCCGTGAATTTTCCGGCGCCGACGATCGCAATCGATCGCCGGCCATGCTCCTCCGTGACCGGAGGAGTGGCCCCCCCTCTGCCGCCGGCCTCCGCCGCGGCGGCCGTGGCCTGAACGGCCCAGCACAAGGAGGGGACCGCCGGTCCCCTGTTCGGCCTGGAAGGAGCCGAGAGAAGAAGAAGAAAAAAAAAGAAGAGAAAGAAGAAAAAAAGAGAAAAGAAAAGAAAAGAAAAGAAAAGAAAAAGAAGAAAAAGAGAAAAAGAAAAGAAAAGAAAAGAAAAAGGAAAAAAAGAAAAAGGAAAAAATAATAATAATAATAATAAAAATAAAATATATATATATATACATATATATATATAAATAAATAAATAATAAAAAAATGAGAGAGAGAGTTTCTCTCTCTTCCCCTTTTCTTTCAGTCTGAACCCTTATTTTCTCTCTCTAAAATTGGACTTTTTCTCTCTACTTTCTCTCTCTAGAATTTTCTCTCTAGGTTGTTTCTCTCTCTTGATGGATTTTTCTCTCTCTAAAGTTATTCCTCTAGGACTAGCGTAGTGGAAGGCTTCATCTGATGATTTTGATCGAGTTTAGGGAAGAGTCTGATTTTAAGTGAGGTTTTGATTTTAGAATTTGTTAGATTTAATTTTGAATTAAAATTAATATAAAAATATAATTTTAATAATAGGCACGGAAGAATCTCCTAGAAGTTAATCGATCTGTTCATTCAGTGCTCCATGAAAGGTAAGTAATGAAACATCTTCTCGAGATATTTCATATTTATTCTGAAAATAAATAATTATTCTTTGAAATTATGCATGATTTATGAAATTATGTTTTGAAAGAAAAGTGCTTTTGAAATGTTATGGTATGTCGATTTATACGCATGTTCAGTGAAAAATTATGATATATTATGATACAAAGTGTTTTGATACAGATCGGATTTTTGCTCTCAGCCTAACTATGTTTCAGTGGGCCCCGCCAATGGGGATTATACGTTGGTACTCAGTGGACCCTGTCAGTGGGGGTTGTGCGCTGGTGTTTGTGGACCCTGCCAGTGGGGGTTGTGCGCTAGTATTCTGTGGACCCCGCCAATGGAGGTTAAACGTTGGTCATAGACGAGGCTGTTAAGTTATGAGTATTTTTGAATCGAATCGGATTTATGATTATATTATATGTGAATATTTGAAAATATTGGATTTGCATTAAATCAGCATGAAATATATTTTTATGTTTATTTGCAGCATTGTTCTTGAAAATTATATAGTATCTGAAATATCTGGTAGAGATGCTTGTTACTTACTGGGCTGTCTAGCTCATTATCTTTCTTTCTATTTTTCAGATTCAGATAATTAATTTCGAGCGTGGGAAGAAATATTGGGACAGAGCTTTTAGAGGCGAGATTTAGCATTGTCAACTTCATTGAACTTAGACCTATTGTTTTATTTTTAGCAAAAATTTTATTGGATGTAAGATATTTGATTTAATTACTTGAATTAAGATTGAATAATAATTATTTGAATTTATTCCACTGTGATGCATTGATATCGTGATGAGATGCCTTGCATGCTTTTGGAGAGAGTTCTTCATGAGTATGCGGCGGTTGTCGCGACCCTCGATTCACAATCTCGGGTCGGGGGCGTGACAATTAATATGGTATCAGAGCATAAGTGGATAAATTATGACACATAGAATTTAACATAGTATGAGTGTAGGTGGGTAAACATTAGGAATATTGGGACGTTAAAGTATGAGCATCATAATAAACCCATCCTAACAAATAGATCAATGAATCTAATAAGGTTTTACTACTACAAGCTTATCATGCCTCCCCGTAGAATGACAAGAACTACTCAAGAAATTGCAAGAGAGACATCACAACCACGGGATGGTAGCACTCCCCATCTGACCAGTGGCACCCCTCAGGAGGAGGGAGTCGTAGATCCTAATGGGAGTGCTTCGAGAGCACGTCAAGAACCAGATATGGCTCAGTTAATGCAGACCCTAATCAGAATGATACAAGCACAACAACAAATACAGCAGCAAATGCTTGAACAACAGCAGATACAACGAGATACACAACAACATCAGCATCCACCACCACAACATGGAGAGCAACCAGTACAACGGAACAACATTTCAGAATTTAAAAAGCTTGCACCTCCAGCTTTCAAGGGGACTACTGAACCTTTGGAGGCTGATAACTGGATAATGGAGATGGAGAAGGCCTTCGCTGTCCAAGAGTGTCTTGATGAAGAAAAGATTCGATATGCAGCTTATTTACTACAAGGAGAAGCATACAACTGGTGTCAGCGACTACAGCGCAAGCATGAACAAGACGGCGAAATACTTACCTGGGAAAGATTTCAGATTGCATTCTATGATCAGTATTTTTCTCGGAGTATAAGGATTCAGAAAGAGCAAGAGTTTATTTATTTGAAGCAAAAGGGTATGAGTGTGACTGAATATGAAGCAAAATTTACAGAGTTAGCAAAATTTGCTCCGAGATTAGTGGATGGTGAGCAAGAACGTGTTCACAAGTTTGAGATGAGACTGAGAACTGAGATTCAAAAACAAGTGGTTCCATATGAATTGACAACTTATGCCGATGTGGTAAACAAAGCACTGATAATTGAAAGGGAAGTCAATGAAGAACGCATGGAAAGGAAAAGAAAGCAAAGAAAGAGAGCAAAATCAAATGATACACAAGGGCAGAATAATAAAAACATCAAAAGATCAACTAAGGAAGCAATAGATAATAAGACTCAACAGATTGATGGTGAGCAGTGCTCCAGATGTGGCAAAAATCATGCAGACAAGGATTGCGATTGGAATACATGTGCTTGTTTCAAATGTGGTCAGATGGATCATAAAATTTTTAGCTGCCCGCTAAATACAGAAAATCAAGTTGGCCAAAGAACTTATGAAGGACAACATAAGAGTGGTGGACAGATTTCTAAAATCCAGGGAAGAGTTTATGCGCTTACTCAACAGAATGCACAGGCTTCCAACATACTGGTGACAGGTATGAAAAATTTCGAGGATGAAATTTCTTTTTAGAGGTAAAGAATGTCATAGCCCAAAATCAAGCCCAAGCCCAACTATCTAAGACCCAAGCCCATTCAAAAAAAAAAACAGAGGAAAAATCGGGAAGAAGACTCCCGATAGGAGTCTTCTTCTCCGGCGAGACCCGGGCGAGATCGGAATCCTAGGACCTATCGGAGTCCTAGGGTTCTCTATAAAAGGACTTTTCCCTCCCTTGAAGCTGATCATCGATCTTCTTTCCCTCTTTTCCTCTCTGATTTTCCCGAATTAGAGCCGCGGATCCTTGCTTCGTTTTCACTGTGATTGCTCGCCGGTAGGGTCACCGGAGGTCGAGGTGAGTTCCCCTTCTTTTCCTCTCTTCCCTCCCCTTCCTCCCGTGCATTTGTGCACGGCTGCCGGCGACGGGAGTCGTCGATTTCTGGTCGAAAAAAGGGACCTCTGTTTTGGTCTCTTTTTCCCGTGAATTTTTCGGCACTGGCGATCGCAATCGATCGCCGGCCATGCTCCTCCGTGACCGGGGGAGTGGCCCCCCCTCTACCGCCGGCCTCCGCCGCGGCGGTCGTGGCCTGAACGGCCCGGCACAAGGAGGGAACCGCCAGTCCCCTATTCGGCCTGGAAGGAGCCGAGAGAAGAAGAAGAAAAAAAAGAAGAGAAACAAGAAAAAAAGAGAAAAGAAAAGAAAAGAAAAGAAAAAGAAGAAAAAGAGAAAAAGAAAAGAAAAGAAAAGAAAAAGAAAAAAAAAGAAAAAAGAAAAAAAAATAATAATAATAAAATAAAATATATATATATACATATATATATAAATAAATAAATAAATAAATAAATAAATAAATAAACAAATAATAAAAAAATGAGAGAGAGAGTTTCTCTCTCTTCTCCCTTTTCTTTCAGTCTGAACCCTTATTTCCTCTCTCTAGAATTAGACTTTTCTCTCTACTTTCTCTCTCTAGAATTTTCTCTCTCTAGATTATTTTTCTCTCTTGATGGATTTTTCTCTCTCTAAAGTTATTCTTCTAGGACTAGCGTAGTGGAAGGCTTCATCTGATGATTTTGATCGAGTTTAGGGAAGAGTCTGATTTTAAATGAGGTTTTGATTTTAGAATTTGTTAGATTTAATTTTGAATTAAAATTAATGTAAAAATATAATTTTGGATAATAGGCATGGAAGAATCTCCTAGAAATTAGTCGATCTGTTCATTCAGTGCTCCATGAAAGGTAAGTAATGAAACATCTTCTCGAGATATTCCATATTTATTCTGAAAATAAATAATTATTCTCTGAAATTATGCATGATTTATGAAATTATGTTTTGAAAGAAAAGTGCTTTTGAAATGTTATGGTATGTCGATTTATGCGCATGTTCAGTGAAAATTTATGATATATTATGATACAAAGTGTTTTGATACAGATCGAATTTTTGCTCTCAGCCTAACTATGTTTCAGTGGGCCCCGCCAATGGGGATTATACGTTGGTACTCAGTGGACCCTGCCAGTGGGGGTTGTGCGCTGGTATTTGTGGACCCTGCCAGTGGGGGTTGTGCGCTGGTATTCTGTGGACTCCGCCAATGGGGGTTAAACGTTGGTCATAGACGAGGCTGTTAAGTTACGAGTGTTTTTGAATCGAATCGGATTTATGATTATATTATATGTGAATATTTGAAAATATTGGATTTGCATTAAATCAGCATGAAATATATTTTTATGTTTATTTGCAGCATTATTCTTGAAAATTATATAATATCTGAAATATCTGGTAGAGATGCTTGTTACTTACTGGGCTGTCTAGCTCATTACCTTTCTTTCTATTTTTCAGATTCAGATAATTAATTTTGAGCATGGGAAGAAATATTGGGACAGAGCTTTTAGAGGTGAGATTTAGCATTGTCAACTTCATTGAACTTAGACCTATTGCTTTATTTTTAGCAAAAATTTTATTGGATGTAAGATATTTGATTTAATTACTTGAATTAAGATTGAATAATAATTATTTAAATTTATTCCGCTGTGATGCATTGATATCGTGATGAGATGCCTTGCATGCTTTTGGAGAGAGTTCTTCATGAGTATGCGGCGGTTGCCACGACCCTCGATTCACAATCTCGGGTCGGGGGCGTGACAATAGAAGTAAGGGGACATGATCAGATGTTGTATGAGCAAGTGGTATGAGTTCTGGGAGTAGAAAGGAGTTTTGCCATGATACCGATACAAGGCTTCTATCCAACTAAGCAAGGCTTGCACTTTCTCTAAAATTTGATCAGGTGAATTTGCAGGAGGATGAGCTGATCTCAATCAATGCCAGAGAGTTGATGAGTGAGTTAAATTTCAAACTCCTTTTAAGACTTGCAGTTGCACCTAATCTTTCAGATGAAAATCATGTAATGTTGAAGTCTCCCACAATGGCCCAAGGATCATTAATGAAGCAACTAAGATATTCAAGTGCAGCATAGAAGGATTTACGACCTTCAGTGTCATGAGGACCATAGATATTAGCAATGATACACTTCTTTTGTATATTCCGAATCTGAAATTCAGTGCTGATGGAGTGAATGCTAGAATGAAAAGTCTTCCCTTCAACTACATTTGCGTCCCAAACAGTTAGTAAACCATCTTAACTTCCACATGCATTCAACGTTTGAGAATCATCAAACTTTTTTCCACAAATGGAGATCAATGGGTTATGATTGAGTTCAGCAAGTTTGGTTTCTTGTAGACATACAATATCGCAGCCAGATTCTTTAATATTATGCCTAACAAGACAATGTTTAGATGAGGTGCCAAGTCCTCTAACATTCCAGTAAAGAATTCTTATAAGAAAGAAGTTTTATAAAACATCAAAGACCAACTGAAAAACCACTAAAAGCTGAAGAGCCAAGGTCTGAGTGACTTCCTTAAACTAGACCAGTTATAAGGGAGCATTATTGAGACCATCACCAAAGATGCACTTTTAGATGAAAATAAGAACAATAAAACAAAATGGAGAAACTCCCAGCATTCAGCCATGCACAAAATGTCAACTGCTAACAAAGCAGTGTAACTGATGGCGTTCGCGTTAAGTAGCATAGGCTAGCAAGACAAACTCCTTGTGGCTCGTACAGTGGTCCAGCTCCATAGACTTCATCTTCATGAGGGAGGAAGTTGCAGTGATTTGAGGGAATGCAAATCCGCATTTAAATCCCAGCTTTGCGATATCTCCTGAGGTTAGGGAGTTAATGAAGAGCATATCATCCTCTTGTAGGCTGTGCTCGTCAATCCCTAGAGTTTTTAGTTTTTGCGAATGGATCCTGGCACTCCTCTTTGCAGAAGGTGTAGAAGTAGCCGGCAGCTTGGGTGGATTAACCACTTGAAGAATGGTGTGGAAGACCTTGGACACTGGTACAATATTGCATGAAGGAACCAAAGGTGGACTAGGTAGTGAGGGGTCTAGGCAGGTAGGAGTCCACTTCAGAGGCAGCAGCAGATCCTGGGAGGAAGGAGCCGTTAGACAAGCCATTCGAATTCAAAAGTGAAAACAGAGCATTGGGTTTTGTGTAGTTCAAAGCTGACACCATGATATAGGATGGAATGAAGAGACCTGGGGCACCGTTAAAGAGAGTAGAGACTTTTAAAAGATTGAAGACCGTAGGCATACCGTTGCCCAAGGCTAGGAAAGTGGAGACTAGTTCCATACCCAAGCCGAGGAAAAAGAAAGTTGAAGAAAGTTGCTCCGATGGTGGTTGCGGGACCAAGGGTTATGCCGATCAGAAGATGATGAGTCAGAGTGATTTTCAGGACATTGAGACCGATCTTGATGAGGGCTCTGAAGTGGGTTTTGGTTGGCCCCCATTCAAAGTTAGCCGAGTCATCGTTATCTCCTGTCACGTCCCGAATTCAACATCCGGATCGAATACGTGATGGCCGCACACTCCTTAGAGCAAACCCTAAAGAATATGCAAGACCTAATTAAATCATTACAACCTTAACATCCATAACAATTTATTTCAACAATAATTCGTAAAACCTTATATAATTACAATTAACATTCCTTCAATCCTCTGATCAGGTATCAACGGTACTCTATCTATACATCCGCTCACTCACAAATCCATACCATAGCCAACTATGGACATCTTGTGACTTTGAGAAGAAAAGAAAGATGAAGGGGTGTGAGCTTTACAGCCCAGTAAGAATTCCCATATCACACCAATATAATAATATAATTTAAAAATAAAGATAAGCAATAACACATAAAAGCCGATGTTCACTGTCCAGAATACTGCAAACATTTATAGATTATCTGTTTTATCAAAAGAGATGCATTATCATATGTTAATAAGTGAAACAATTTTATTCAACGATTGTTTCATGTCATATCTTTCTATTTTTTTCTATTATCACATCATTTTTAATCCTTTTCTTTTTGGCTTTGGCTTTGGACTACCGGATCATGCGACGATCTTTTATTCGGATCGATTTCTGTGATCTTCCTTGGATCGAAATATTCATGATCTTTCTCGGATCAAATCATTCATGATCTTTCTCGGATCAGATTCTTCCACACATAAGCCTGTGGGGGCTGTCCCAGGCATAAGCTCCTGGCAGGCTATTCCACATGACAAGACCAGTCCAAACCATATTTTTCTTTCTTTTCATTTTCATGAAATTATAATATTTGACTTCATTAATCAATTCAAATTTTACAGTGTAATAAATATGTCATACCCATATAATCATGTCATCAATCGCTGATACATATGTATTGATATAACATACTCATGCTCAAAATCACATAAATAAATAACAGTGTTTCAGATATAACAAATTCATCGATCTCAAATCCAACGATGCAAAATCAATGAGATAAAACCAACGGTAAAGTAACATATATAATGATGATCATGTACAGGGATTCTTACCTTTATCGATGACTGATCCAAGCACAGAAATCAATGTTCTTCTTTGATTTATAAATTTCTTTAACAAAATATTCCACTCGATATTATATGCAGACAATCATCTCTTCATAACCCTAATCAAATATAAAAATCATATATGGAGAAAATTATCCGATAATTAATCCTAATAATACAAATCTAGGACCTCTCTCAGGATTAACCAAAATTAAGATTTGTCTATGTATCAGGATCCTCCACTGATCCATAAGACTTCTAGAGAGAAAAAATCCATGAAGAGAGAGAACATTCTAGAGAGAGAAAATTTTAGAGAGAGAAAGTGAGGAGAGAATCTTCGTATCCTTCAAATAAGATAATCATGATCGAGATCATCAAAGATCATATCAGGGTGACTTAATATGAATTAACCATGATTGATGTTATCAATTTCGAATATGGATCGGATCGAAATCTTCACAAATTTTGGAGCAATCTCAGGTCATCATATTTTCATATCAATTTTATCCTAGGATTCGTGATGAAATCAGAGAGAGAAAGATACTAGAGAGATAAAATCCATAAAGAGAGAAAGGTCTAGAGAGAGAATCTAGAGAGAGAAAATATAGAGAGAAGGTAGAGAGAGGAGAGGAGAAAGAGAGAAAAAGGAGAGAGAGGAGAGAGAGAAAATTTTTTTCTTTTCTTTTTTATTTTATTTTATTTTTATTTTTTTCTTTTTCTTTTTTTTTCTTTTTCTCTTTTTCTTTTCTTTTTCTTTTTCTTTTCCTTCTTTCTTCTTCTTTCTTTTTCCTTTTCTTCCCACGGCCTCCCTTGGGCCGAAACAGGGAACGGACGAGGGGCTCCAGCTTGGCTCCGGCGAGGGCAACAGCTTCATCGGAGGTCCGGCAGCAAGTGGAGGCAGCGGTGGAGCAAGGGATGGCCGGCGGTAAGGTTCAACCGGCGAGAAATCAAGAAGAGATCGGAAAAATAGGGGATCGCTACTTTTTCTTTTATTTTCCGATCATTGGCCGGTCACCGACGACCAATACCTTCAGGGAAGAGAGATAAAGGGATGAGGATCCTATCCTAGGGATGAGACGCCGCAACCGACGGCATCGATGATCGAAAAAGAGAGGAAAGGGTCCGACCGAAACAGAGCAAAACAGGATTCACCCTTTTCATAGATTTTTCGACGATCCTGAAGGCCGGCGAGGGTGCACGAAGCCATAGAAAGGAGGGGAAGGAAGAGAGGAAGGTGGAGGAGGCTCACCTTCGACGCTGGCTAGGCTTGCCGGTGAGAAACTAGGACGGGCACAGTAAGGGTATCTGCAGCACTTTTCCCGACGATCGCCGTCGATTGACCCGAGATTCTCCGGTGAGAGGGAGAGAGGAGGGTTCTCCTCCTTAAATAGAGTCGGAGGGGGCTCTTTCCGACTCTGATTGGGAGCCGGTGAATGGAGGAAGACGACTCCCTTCGGGAGTCTTCTCCCCTGTTTTTTTTTTTTTTTTTGTATGGGTTGTCAAGGGTTTACAGGCTCAAGAACCTGGGCTGTTACATCTCCATTAAAGGAAGAGGAGCTATTGGCATGAGGATTGAAAGGAGCAAAAAATTTAATCACAAGCCTAACTTGGTACGAGTAGCCCCCCACAGTAACCTCGATGAGTTCAAGAATAGCATCAGGATTGTTACATTGGAACTGAAGATCGAAATTGGTAAGATCATCCCATTGAATATTGGAGTGGTTGGTGCAGAGAGGGACGCCAAACTCAGCAATGATAGAGGCCACAGCGTCCACATTCCAGCAAATCAAAGGGAGATTGAAGAGACTTGCATTTACTTTGAATCTAAATTTGCAAGGAGTTCCAAACTTAGTTTCATCCCAACGATTAACAACTAAGGAAAAACCATCTCCTTTAATATGTCCTAGGCCGACTAAGGATTGCACCACCTCATTTGAAGGGCAGGCCACAAAGAAAGTATTTTCTTTAGCGAGTTTTCTTATTTTTCATGACCCAGACACTCTAGCCTTCGTTGACCAGGTAAGAGCGACATCTTCTTCTTTCACAAGATGGCCATAGGCAGGCAACGTGATAAAGATAAGAAGAAACATCAGCCATGTTGGAAGTAAAGGCCAAATACACCTTAGAGTTCTAGACATGGCTAGGGATTTCTGATTTCTTGAAGAAAGATACTGAGTAATAGAAGATGAAGGTGGGGTGTGAGAAGGTTCAGACTGGGTATAGGTGGATATCTTCATAGAAGAATCAGCAAGTTAGTTAGAAGAAGATGGGACGCTGGAGGAAGGAGCCTTTCTACATCTGGAGCAAGGATGACCAAACTATAAACATTGGAAATGTTAATATGGATTGAATTTTGGATATTTTTTATGGGCTCGAACTATGTCCCGATCTGAAAAGCCCGCATTGCATCCTGAATGAAATTTTTTGGGAGGTCTGTGGTGGTAGCGAAGCGGCCCATGCCCGAAGCCCACCACTGACCTCATTGGGGGGTGCAGGGGGGAGGGTAATGGTCGCTATGGTATGGATCAGTATAAATATTATACTTTCTGTCAATCTCGACAGTTTTATGAGAGAGATTTGGAAAATCAAATTGCGGCTGGGGTTTGGAGAGTTCTGAGTGATTGTATATCTCTTTTTATCATAGTGAAATTTTTCTTTCGTGTCTTGCCCGTGGACGTAGGCTTTTCAACCGAACCACGTAAATCCTGTATTTATTTATTTTTTCTTCTCTATTCTGTGTGATTGTACGAATCTGTGTGTGCCCTATTTTTGTGCTTGCTGTAACAAATTGGTATCAGAGCGTTGTATGCGTGCAGTTTAGGGTTCACAGATGGCATCGTCTTCAACGAAGTATGAGGTGGGGAAGTTTAACAGAGGATCAAGTTTCGGTCTGTGGAATATTAAAATAAAATCTTCCTTGATTCTGCAAGGTTTATGGAAGACAGTTGAGAATAACTTTCCAGAGGGTATGAAGGAGGTGAACAAGGCCGATCTGAAAGAGAGCCTTGAGTGCGATTTTCATGAACGTCACTGATAATATTCTACGAGAGATTGCTAGTGAAAAATCGATATCTGAAGCGTGGAAAAAATTGGAGGAGCTGTATTCTGCCAAATCGCTGACAAATCGTCCCTATCTGAAGAAAAGACTGTACAATCTTAGAATGAACGAAGGCACGCCCATTAAAGAACATCTGGATGAATTTAATTCAATCATTATGGATCTGAAGAATGTAGATATTGATATTGATAGTGAGGATCAGGCTTTGATTGTGTTATGTTCATTGTCATCCTCATATGAGACTTTTGTTGATACTCTGTTGTATGGGAAAGACATTATTTCACTAGATGATGTTAGTAATTCACTAAAATCGAAGGAGTTGAAAAAGAATTTTTCAGATAATAGAGACAGATCTGAGGGAGAGGGTTTGTTGAGCAGGGGAAGAACATAGTCAAGGGAAGGTTCTTCAAGCAAAAAGAAATCTAAGGCTAGATCAAAGTCTAAAATAAAAAAGGCTAACTGTTTTGAGTGCGGGGAGAGGGGACACTACAGGAGAGATTGTCCCAAGTTGAAAAATAAAAGGGGAAAGCAATCAGAGAGTTCTGCGAATATTGTTGACAGGTTTAATAATTCTGATGACAGTGATAGAGCTGGAGAAATTCTATCTGTGAGTTCAGATCATGGACAGAGTTCCTGGGTCCTTGATAGTGGTGCTACTTATCACATGTGTCCACACAGAAATTGGCTTGTCACTTACAAACATATGAGTGATAAAGTATTTCTGGGGAATGTTCGTGCATTACCTGTGGAGGGTGTAGGTAACATCAGATTAATGATGTTTGATGGGATTGTCAGAACTATGGAGTGTTGGCATGTTCCAGGATTGAAGAAGAACCTAATTTCTCTTGGGACACTGACTCTCATGGATACAAATACCATACAGAGAATGGAATTCTCAAAGTGTGCAAAGGCTCTATGGTACTCATGAAAGGTAGTTTGGTTTCAGGATTGTATGTTCTTTAGGGAAGTATAGTTTCAGGGAAAGCTGCAGTAGCATCTAGGAGCAATAATCAGAATTAGACTCAGTTATGGCATTTGCGTCTTGATCATATGAGTGAGAGAGGGTTATTTGTATTGAGCAAGCGAGATTTGTTGGACAGACAGAAAACAGAATCTATGAATTTTTGTGAATACTGTGTGTTTGGCAAACAGACCAGGGTGAAGTTTCACAAAAAGGCAGTGCACAGGACTAGAGGTACAGTGGATTACATCCATTTAGATCTATGGGGTCCTAACAGAATTCCTTTCAAGAATGGTGCCAGGTATTTCATGACTTTGATTGATGATTACTCTCAGATGGTTTGGGTGTATTTTCTGAAAACAAAACATGAGGCATTTCCAACTTTTATTAAGTGGAAGACGATAATCGAAAAGCAGACAGAAAAGAAGGTCAAGCATCTTAGAACTGATAATGGATTGAAATTTTATAATCATGAGTTCGATGCTTTCTACAGTGATGAAGGTATAGTGAGACACCACACTTGTACTGGGACACCACAACAGAATGGTATTGCAGAACGCATGAACAGAATGCTTTGTGACAAAGCATGAAGCATGCTCTCACATTCAGGTTTAGGAAAAGATTTCTGAGCTGAAGCAATTAATACAGCCTATTTCTTGATAAATCGATCTCCATCTATAGCTATTGAGTGTAAAACTCCTTTTGAGATCTGGTCCGGGTCACCTGCTGATTACTCTCAGTTGAGAGTGTTTGGTTGTCCTGCTTATGCTCATGTGAGGGATGGTAAGCTTGAGCCGAGGGCAAAGAAATGCATATTTCTAGGGTATGCATCTGGAGTGAAAGGCTATAGGTTGTGGTGCAATGATACAAAGTCTCCAGGGTTAATAATCAGTAGGGATGTGACATTTAATGAGTCTGCTTTATTGGATGGTCAAAGGGAGAAGTCAATATCAGAATCAGATCACGGTGTCAGAGAATAGGTGAAGCTTGAGGTTGATACTTCAGCAGTTCAGTCCGATGATCCAGATGATGAGGTGTGGGATTCTGATCAAAAAGAGGATGCACCTGAACAACAGCAACAAGAGCCATATAGCATTACAACTGGTAGGGAGAGAAGACAGATCAAACCTTTGCAGAGATATGCATATGCAGATCTAGTTGTGTATGCTTTATCAGTTGCTGAGATAGTTGATGTGCATGAACCCAGTAATTATAGGGAAGCTATTTCTTATTCAGATGTAGATCAATGGGTCGGTGCTATGGGTGAAGAAATTGAATCACTTCATAAGAATCAAACTTAGGAGCTTGTAACATTGCCTAAGGGACAGAAAGTGGTAGGCTGCAAGTGGGTTTTCAAGAAAAAGGAAGGCACTCCAGAGATAGAAGCACCTCGTTACAAGGCATGATTGGTAGCTAAAGACTTTATTCAGAGGGAGGAGATTGACTTCAATAAAGTGTTCTCTCCAGTTGTGAAGCACAGTTCCATCAAAGTCCTTCTTGCTATGGTTGCTCTTCATGATCTAGAGCTCGAGCAATTAGATGTGAAGACAGTATTTTTGCATGGTGAGTTGGAAGAGCAAATTTATATGAGCCAGTCCGAAGGATTTGTCATTCCAAGTATGGAAAATCATGTTTGCTTGCTTAAGAAATCTTTATATGGTTTGAAACAGTCTCCTAGGCAGTGGTACAAAAGATTTGATACATTCATGATTTGTAATGGCTTTATCCGTAGCTCATATGATAGTTGTGTGTATCACAGAAAGCTTTCAGATGATTCCTTTATCTATTTGCTATTGTATGTAGATGACATGCTTATGCTACTAAAAGCATGTCACAAGTTAATATATTGAAAAAGCAGTTGAGTGATGAGTTTGAGATGAAGAATTTGGGTACTGCAAAGAAGATTTTGGGAATGGAGATTATCTGGGACAGAAGTGTTGGAAAGCTTTTCTTGTCTTAGCAGACTTATGTTGAGAAAGTGCTTCAGCATTTCAACATGAATAATTCTAAGCCTGTAACTGTTCCGTTTGCTGCCCATTTCAAGTTATCTGCAGATATGTCATCTAAAACAAATGAGGAGATGGAGCACATGTCCAGTGTTCCTTATTCTAGTGCTGTGGGTAGCATCATGTATGCTATGGTTTGCACTCGACCTGACATTTCACATGCAGTCAGTGTTATGAGTAGATATATGGCATGTCTTGGGAGAGAGCACTGGCAAGCAGTGAAATGGATTTTAAGATATTTAAAGGGTACTATAGATGTTGGTCTGACATTTGATGGGGTCAAGATGAGTGATTCAGTTGTTGGCTATGTGGATTCAGATTTTGTAGGGGACTTAGACAAGAGGAGATCTCTGACAGGTTATTTGTTTACTCTTTCTGGTAATGTTATCAGTTGGAAGGCAATATTGCAAACTACAGTTGCTTTGTCTACCACAGAAGCTGAATATATGACTCTAGTAGAAGCAGTAAAAGAAGCTATATGGTTACAGGGTTTGGTAAGTGATCTTGGATTGATGCAGAACAGATCAACAGTATTTTGTGACAGTCAGAATGCCATTCATCTTACAAAGAACCAGATGTACCATGAGCGAACAAAATACATTGATGTTAGATATCACTTCATTTGGGACATTGTATCACAAGGTACTATAGTTGTGTAGAAAGTTTCTACACATAATAATCCGATAGATATAATGACCAAAACAGTTCCAGTTAGCAAGTTTAGGCATTGCCTAGACTTGGTTGGTGTTTGTAGTGCTCAGTAGTGCCCTTGCAAAGGCATTTGGCAAGACAGAGTATTGAGATGATTTTGTTGATGATAGTGAAAATTTAAGTCAAGGGGAAGAATTGTTAATGTGGCTTGAATTTTGGATATTTTTTTATGGGCTCGAACTATGACCCAATCCAAAAAGCCTGTGTTACGTCCTGAATGAAATTTTTTAGGGGGTGTAGGAGGCAACAGTCTCTGCGGTACGGATCAGTATAAATATTGTACTTTCTGTCAATTTCGACAGTTTTGTGAGAGAGGTTTGAGAAATCAAATTACGGCTAGGGTTTGGAGAGTTCTAAATCATTGTATCTCTCTTTTCATCATAGTAAATTTTTTTTCTCGTATTTTGTCTGTGGACGTAAGTTTTTCAATCAAACTACGTAAATTTTATATTTATTTATTTTTACTTCTCTATTTTGTATGATTATACGAATCAATGTCTTCTATTTTTATGCTTGTTGTAACAGGAAACATTTGAGAGGGTTCCTACAGGTCTGCTTGAAGTGTCCTGTATCTCTGCAATGAAAACATACCCCCTTTTTAAAGGGAGCGGGGCGAGCGGGGGACCGACTGTTCGAGACAACTGCCAGGTGCAGTGAGTTTGAGGAGAGACGGCAACCATACCTGACAGACGGTGCTCGGTGCTCGAAACCAGAAGAAGCTACGGTAGATGGGGGGCACATGGCTGTGATAGCAGGACCTCAGCATAGGATTATCCGGAGCCAGCCACCGAAGGACAAGATGATGAGGAGGGAAAACAATTGTCGTGGCGATGAGGACCTGTGCGCTGCTAAAAGCGGCATCGTCGGCGAGAAGATAATATGGTCCAGTGCCCTGTCGCAACGGTATGTGGCACCCTGAGAAAGGTCGGCTATTATGCAGTATATCGGTGGGTGGTGGCCCAAGGATGGAAGATTTATTTCTTAGGCGAATTCCCAGAGACAAAGCAGTTGACCCAGTCAAAGGGGGTAGATGAGAGATCTTTGCTTGATATGGCGATGGGCCCGAGAATCCTATAGCTTCTGGCAGATGTCGCCAAGGTACAAACGAGGATGCCGCCCCGGAACGGTGTTTGCTCCCATTGTGATGAAGCGTCATCTTCATGGGGAGGGGGAGCTATGGTTTCTGTGAGACTTGAGCAGCGAGCCTACAGTTTCTTTTTTTACTCCGTTGGAATCTCTTCCGTCGAAAGTGTGGGTGTGGGAGGAAGAAGGATAGTGAGGTTGATTCTGGGAGTGTGATCTTCACTTCGAAATTGTTGGAGCCATGAAAAAGGTCGACCTATTCGCAATGGGAACTTTCTAAATGTAAATTCTTTTTTTTTGTTGATGTAAAGGGAGGAAAACTACCCTGAATATATATATATATATATATATATATATATATTAAAATATTTATGATAGCTGTACAAGAGCATTGTTTTTTCGTTTTGCCTGCAGCCGAGTTGGCTTAGACAAAAGGGTCCAGTCCGATATCTTTACGTACATAGTTTGAGAACTTTCAGAAAAACAGAGTCTAAAAGTTTTTAGAGTCTGGACGGAGTCTATAAAGGGACCCAGGATAGAGCCTGAAAATTTTAAAGAAATATTAATTTCTACATAGTGAGGCTAAACTCTGAGCTTCTCCCTTCCTTGCACCTACTCCTATTAGTTTTTCTTAATGCTGGTGTGTCGATCTTCGAAACCAGTCGGTCATTGAAGCTCTTCCATGATTTCTTAACTATCCCATGACCGTATCCACTGTTAATTGTCCTCATTGCCTTACTGCTTTGTTGATAATGTCTGTGATTGCCTCATTGCTTTTCGACATCTCAATGGATGTCCATGTTTTTAGAAGGGTGGTGACATCTTTGACAAGTCTAAGAGGTGCTTTTGCTTCTCTACTAAATATTCTTCTATTTCGTTCATTCCAGAGGCACCATATCACTGCAGAAGCTAAGCAAAGCCATGCTATTCATCACTCTACTCCTTGTATCCCCTGCCTACATTGTGACCATAATTCTTCAATGGTGCCGAGCATCATCGGAAGAGCTATTGCATCTATGAAGTGTCTCCACACCATCTTGGAGAAGATGCATTCAACGAAAATATGTATCACCATTTCCTCCAAGCATCCACACAATATACACTCAGATGAAGCCCATCATTTTCTTTTGGTTAGGTTATCTACCGTTAAGATCTTGTTTTGATATACTAACCAGTTGAATATCTTAATTTTTAGTAGCAGTGGTAGCCTCTAGTTAGACTTAGCAAAGTGAGAATTGATTCCCCTATTTAAGAAGAGGTAGGCATTGTTAATAGTGAAGATCTTGTGTTTAGACCAATTCCAGTGTACTTCATCTTCTTCCCTGTTCAGTTGTGTTTCCATCGTAGATTGAAGACTTCTTCTTATTCTTGTTATGCTTCCCAAGTTTCTATTGAGGTGCATGATCATATCTTTCACCGATGCTTTTGGTTTATTGGTCAAGACAAATTCCGTAGAAAGTGATGAACATAGCGGTCTATGGACGTGCCAATAATCATACCAGAATACGTCTGATGCCTATTACCCAACCGGAACCTTACACTCTGAATGAACCACTTCTGCATTTTTAAAACATCTTATCGGGGTGGGGAGGCTTGAATAGCCGTAAGAGTTGAACAAATGCTAGGGGGCCTTAATCTATAATATAAATCATGGATGATTTTTCTCCGCAGCCTCTCTGCTTATTCGAGAAGTATCTCCACCACCATTTTAATATCAAACATGTATTCATTATACTCAGGTTTATAACTCCCAATCCTCCCTGTTTTCTTGGTCTACAAACCTTCTCCCATCTTACTAAGATATGTCCTCCTGTGTATCTATTATGACCTCTCCACAGAAAGCATCTTCTTATTAGATCTACTTTTTTGTAACTTGTGCTGTTATGATCCTTGATGACATACAGTCAGTTGGCATTGCTCCAAACACCACATTGACTAGGATTAGACACCCTCCTATACACAACATATCTATTCTTGCACTGTTAAATCCATCAAACCAGCCACTCGTGAACAACTATATGCTCTGATAACTTTGCTCCCAGCTCAGCTTGAGCATGGCTGATATTACTTCAAGCTTGGCTTGGTTAGACCCTTTACTAGCAGCTAGTTGATCAGTTGCAACTACTTACCGACTAATTAATGAGTCCAAAAAAAGAATTTGCATACTATATTGCACAAAATCGATCATATATTTAGCATGACATTCCACATATATACTTTGGCCATTGAACAATAAAATCTACTCCACAAGACCAAGCAAAAATATATGATGTTATCTTACACTACAAAATTTATTGCTTTTTCAATACCAAGTACATAACCACAAGTCATTATAATTCCAAGAAATAAAGACTATTTAGTTGGCATCTGGTATTTAAATACAACCTATTCCTATGATGGCCTGGTCCATTGAACCAGTCTATCACTAATCAGCCCAAGTCGCCCCAAGTCACCACACAAATAAAAAAAAAAAGGCAGCAAGGAAGACTCCCATCGGGAGTCTTCCTTCTCATAGAGTCTAGCAAGAAATAGACTCCTAATTAAAGCTGCCAAAATCCTAGGAAGTCCCCTATAAAAAGAACCCCTTCACTCCTAGAGTCCTCCATCACAAGCATCTGGCCTTCTTATCTCTTCTTTCTCCCTCTTTCTCCTACTTTTCGTTGATCTTCCTTTCACTATGGTCACCAAATATCGGAGCTGTAGTCACTGTTAGAGTTAAGGCCCCATGCAATCTTACCTTCCCTCTCTCTTCTCCTCCTCCCCTCAACCTTAAGCATGATCGATGCCACGAATTCGGTTGGCAATCCACCAAAAATAAAAAGCCCATGTTTAGCCCCTATTTTTCGGCCTTCTTTTGTTCTTTTTGTGGCCACCAATACTGCCATCCCTAGACACTTGACCCTTGGTCGGGTTGCCAGCCTCCCTATGACTTGTCCCGATAAGGCCATGGCCCTTAGTGATTAGCTAGCGACCAAAAATCCAAGAAAGGTGGCCGATCCTTTGTATCCAAGCCTTTCCTATGATTTTATCATTGGTTGGTCACCACCGTCGGCCATCCACCATTGCCCACTATCGACCATGCATCGCTACCCATTGTCAGACCTCCAACTATGTTGCCAGACCACAGCTACCAGTCCACTTCCCTTTTCAGCCAAAGAAGAAAGAAAGAAAGAAAGAAAAAACAAGAAAAGAAAAATGAGAGAGAAGGATTGTCTCTCTCCTTCTCTCTCTAATGTTGCTCTCTTTCTCTCTCTATATAATCCATAGACCCCAGTATCTACTATTATAGTCCTCTACTATGAACCCAAGATGATCGATCTTTTAGAAAAGAGGTTTAGAATCACTTTGATATCCATATAGCATGTTGAATCCCAACCTAGTCCTTATTGGATATTCTTAGAATCCAGTCACTGTTAATCCCTATTGAGTCACCTTAACCATAATTGATCATGACCAGTTAAGCTCATCTTGTTCCAACAGACCTAGTTAGTTGGGCACTGCCACCTAGCTGACTCTATCCTTCCTTCACTCCGATCTTAATTTGAAATCCATTATTGATGAATTTTATTGGTCAATCTCGGTCTTGATCCAATCTATGCTTCATAAATTTTTGATCGAATCGCTTAGATCTGATTCATCCGATTTATCAAATTGATCCTTCAATCAACAGTCTCCTCTTCTTATTATTTAATTTCATAAAATTTATTGAATATAAAAAAAATTATATTTTAATATTTTAAAATGATTAATTGATTCTTCTAGCGATGTTTGAAGATCTAGGGCAAACAAGGTAAGTAAATCTTGTACCTCTTGCTAATTTTCAAATTATAAGTAGAACATACACTCCTTATTTATTTTTAAATTATCATATTTTTCATATATATGATAGGTTATTAATAAAATCATATTTTTCTTAAGATAAAGATCAGCATATGTGAAATGAAAAGTATATTTTATTAAGATAAGTGATTTCAAGAATATATTTTATAAAAATAGTATGTTTATAAAGTACAAATTTTATTATTTTTTTATTTATATATAAATATATTTTTAAAAAATATAAAAATTTTAAAAGCTCTGAGATAGCTATAAATGAATTCTTAAAATTGAAAAAGTTGACACTTGGAGCTAGCATTCGTAAGAAATAAGGCTCTACCATGGATATAAAGTTGACATACGAAACAACAACTTTATCAATTAAGAAATATAGCCCTATTATGAGTATAAAGTGACCATAGCATGAATATTTATGAGCAATATTTTGAAATATGGTATGAACACATGACAAAAATAACTTATAAATCTTCGTTATAAAATATTTATGATTTATGCATACATGAGTACTATCTTTATGACTCATTTTATTACATGCTCTATGAAATACTTTATTTTTACAATATCTATTATTTTTTAAATATTATATTATCATAGAAAATTAATGCTTGATCCAATAAGAAAATATATGTTTTACTTGTTGGACTGATGTAGCTCATACTTCTTTATTTTTTTTTCTTTTATATAGAAATAGGGTTAGGAATGATGGATGATTTAGGCTTAGAGGTATGTGTCAGTAAGCTTGAAAATTCTATAGATACATTTAGTTTATTGAAATAATTATAGACTTATAGTTAACTATTTATGAATTTTTAGACATGCATTTGATATTTAATTTTGGAGTTTGATACTCTGAACTAGTCATAATTTAATTAATGATTTGAATTAAACATCTTTATTACATTTTATTTATGATGGATCTTTTATTCTATTCAATATTATGAATGTTGGCTTCATGTTATCATGAGCTACAACCCTTGATAGCATGGTCGTGTTATATGTTGGATTTAGATTATGACATTTGATAGTATGAGAGCAATAGGTTTGATTATCGATAGAAAATTGAGTTTAGATCTGTGGATTATAGGATAATCATAGGATGAGTATGGAAAAACTAATTTAGATCAAAGTTGGACAACAAAAGCATGATGGAGTATTAAATCAAGACTAAGTACCCATATTTGTTTGAGAGTGAATGTATGTTAAGTTTCAAGAATGAAACTTTTAAGAAAGGGAAGAATGTAATGGCTGGTCTATTGAACCAGCACATCACTAATCTGTTGAAGTCGGCCCAAGTCGCCACCCATAAATTGAAAAAAAAAAGCTAGGAGGAAGACTCCTGATGGGAGTCTTCTTTCCCATCAAGTTTGGTAAAAAACAGACTCCTGGGACTGCCAAAATCCTAAGAAGTCCTCTATAAAAGAAACTCTCTTCCTCCGTCGCAAGCATCCAACCTTCTTCTCTCTTCTTTCTCCTACTTTTTGCCGATTTAAGTTTCACTTTGGTCACCAGAAATTGAAGCTATAGTTGCCATTGGAGCTGAGGTAAGGCCTCGATCTCACCTTCTCTCTCTCTTTCCTTCCTCCTCATGATTTTAAGCGTGATCGATGGCTATCGATTTCATCGAAAATCCATTGAAAATAAAAATCCCTATTCAGCTCCTACTTTTTGGCCTTGTTTTCTTCTTTTTCTAGCCATCGATGTTGTCATCCCTTGATGCTGGACCCCTGGTTGGGTTGCCCGATGTCCCTACGACTTGTCCTAGTGAAGCCATGGCTGTCGGTGAGCGGCCAATGATGAAAAACCTAAGAAAGAGTCTTAGATCCTCTATTTTCTAAATCTTTGCCATGATTTTCTTACCAACCAATCACCACCGCTGGCCATCCATCGCTGATCGCTACCGACCATGCATCACCACCTGCTATTGGACGTCCAGCTATGCTGCCAAACCACAACCATTGGTCCACTTCCTCCCTCCCTTGTTCAATCGAAGAAGAAAAAGAAAAAAAGAAAGAAAAAACAAGAAGGAAAGAAAAGTGAGAGAGAAGAGTTGTCTCTCTCCTCTCTCTAATGTTGCTCTCTTTCTATTTATATAATCCATGGATCCCAATATTTGCTATCATAGTCCTTTATTATGAACCCAACATGATCTCTTAGAAAAGAGATCTAAAATCACTCCAATATCAATGCAATGTGTTGGATCATGGCGAGTCCTTATCAGATATTCATAGAATCTAGACACTGTTAACCCTTATTAAGTCACCTAAATTATAATTGATTATGACCAGTTGAGTTCACTTTATTTAGACAAACCTGGTTAGTTGGACACTGCCATCGAGCCAATCCTGTCATTCCTTCATCTCGATCTTGATTTAAAATCTATTATTGATGAATCTTATTGACCGATCTTGATCTTGATCCAATCTATGCTTTATGAATCTTTGATCGAGTTGCTTTGATCTTATCTATCTGATCTCCAGACTGATAACTTAGTCAACAACCTCCTCTTCTATAATTTAATTTTATAGAATTTATTGAATAAAAAGTAATTATATTTTAATATTTTAAATATGATTAATCGATTCTTCTAGCGATGTGATCACTATCATAGGCGGTCAAGAATAAAAACCAACTCAAACTATATAGATAGGGTGAGTCAGGATCATTTCCATGGGAATCTAGGATAATTTTTTTTTTTGAAGAAGAAGAAGAAGAAATAAAAGAGAATTGATTGTAGAAGGATTAAAGAAAAAATAAAATAGTAAGAATTCAATTACAAATGTAAATTAATTTTTGAAAGAAAACAAGTCAGAGAGATAATCCAAAAATTTTGAATCCACCATACAAATTAGATTTATTTTTTTTATGTTGCAATATTAATTCTTGTGATTAAGATATTAGTATAGCTTATCTTTAAGGGGTACGGACTGTATCAGTAAATCACGGCTCGTTCTATTAGAGTATAAACTATCTAAATTCAATTACAAGATATAAGATTTAATCTAACATATCACGATCTATCTCTATTTCCCTAAGTACGTATCGTATCCAGAATCACGACACGTCAATAGAGGATATAGACCGTATAGACTAAATCAATATCTTAAAAAAATAAAAAATATAAAATAAAAATATAATTTTATTGTATGAAAATTAAATACATGAAAGAAAATAAAAATTCATTTACAATTTATTATATTTCAAATTAAAGATTGTATTCCAAGTTAAAGAGATTTAACCATGCATCAAAATCTCTAACGAGCATCAAAATCTCTAGCTCTACATTCTCCCTTTTTTTAGATCCAAATAAAAAAAAAAAATCTTCTACTTCCTTTGCTCCTCTTTGCTTCTCTCTATTTACTGCGCTTGCTGTCTTCTCTCGTTTCTCTCCTACTTTTGGATGCCTATCTCTTGTAGCCTGGAGTCCTTTTTATAGACCTTAGGAGGGGAGGAATCCTTTTGATCTACCGATGTGGGACTATAGGATGTTGCATGGGGTCTAAGAGGTTGAATTCAAGTTGATTTCGATGTTTGTTTCCTTCTCAAACTCCTTTGCTTTTACGATCGTGCAATAGACCGCGTGAAGCCACCTTTCGTATTGCATCACACCACAGATCTACGAATCAGGCGAAAACCTAACTCTCTTTTCCATGTGAAGCCCGCGTCTACTGGCCTCTCTGCATCACGCCACAAGTCCTGCACCACTTGAACCTGCTTGTTTGCATCAACTAGTATCATGCCAAACCCACTTTCGAGCCCACTCAGCCAAGCCTCTGTGAAATGTGTGGAAGTGATCACGCGAACGGTGCCGCACGACATTTGGATTGAATTTGACTTGCATTTCTTTTAAATTTGATCCAAGTTTGAGCTAATTTTGAGATGCCTTCATTGAATTCCTATCGGTTATCCAAAAATTATTGCATGTCGTACTCCTGATAGGTCTAAATTTGGATATGAGCTTCATCTGCATATATTGAAGGACCGTTGCTTATTGATTTATGATCAAATCTTCAAAATTAATTATTTCTGAAAAAATATAAAAAATATTAAATTTAAAATAATAATAATTAAATATCAAGATTTTAATACTTTTTATGACATATTTGGTGTACTGACCACATCCCTCAATTTAAACTTTGCTCATCCTCGAATTAAAAAAAAAAATTAGAATCAAATATTTTTTAACTTAGAGTTTCAAATTTCATCAAGTATTTTTCAAAAGGACCATTGATGTTTAGTAAAACATGAGTGAGGTATGTCATTGGAGTATTAATACTAATCAATATAAGAGTTAAATTAAGAATACTAAATTTTTTCTGAACTTTTTTAAATTACCCCTACCTTTATCTCTGAATCATTAACCTTCATATGGACAAGTATATTGTACGTCCGTCCTTCATTTATTGATTTGATTTTTTTTTTAACATTATACTGCTATTGAATATCTTAACCTCTTAAACTTTTTGTTTGACCCATGTAGTGAGTTTTTAGCCAATGACTCCCGAACCAGATGACTTTAGGGCATTAGGTATAGAATACCCCTCGGATTTACTTGCTCGAATCAAATAGGCTACGAGTTAAAACTAGCTTTACAATAAGATTTCTTTGTTCTTCATACTTTTGACATGAAACTCAATGCTTGCTTAGGCAAAGAGACCCGGTTACTCAGCATGAAGTACTTGAAAATTTTTTTAATTAATTTTTTTTATAAAAAAATATATAATTATCCTATACAAGCCCATAAGAAATAAACTCTTCTTTGATGCTGGTAGAAAAAATTTAAAAATGCTCAAAAAAATTATTTAAGTTCTAAACATAACTCTTTATTGAGTTTTCTTAATATTTGATCCTTCAATATCTCACAAACTCTCTAATCTGTACATCAATTTTCTTTTAAAAATATTTGATTTAACTCAATTTTTAAGTATACTCAGGTGCTTAAATACTAAATACTAACTTACTTGAGGATCTAAAAATTTTTTATTCTCTCTCCCAACTTAATCGATATTGTCCTCAATGGAGTAAAGAAAAATGAAAGATTTATACAAAGAAAAAAAAAAAAAGAAAGAGATTCACCTAATCTAGAAGTTTTTTAAAAATTGATTCTTCCTTCAACTTAACCAATATTATCCTCAAATCCCTATAAAAGATACGATGTAAGACTCGATTAACCTAAACAAAATGTAAAAGATATCAAAAAGTAGAAGCTAAAACTGGGTTGCCTCCTAGAGAGTGCTAAGTTTATCGTCTTCAATTAGATCATATTTATCGACAGGTGCTTCCACACAGAGCGATCTATTATTTCTAAAAAAAATGAAGATCAGTTAAAAAAAATAAAAAAAAATTTGGATTGCCTCTCAAAAAGTGTTAAGTTTCAAGTCTTCAGTCAGACTGAACCTGTGATACAGAATCAATAAGAATAAATAGGCTCATGAAAAATCATGACCTCCTTAATTTCAGTAGGCAACTCCAAGAATAGTTTCAATCGTTGTCTATTTACTTTAAAAGTAGCACCATGCTTGGGTTCTTGATCTCTACAGCCCCATGAGAGAAAACTTCTTTTACTATACAGGGCCTATCTATCTGGATCTAAATTTTTCAAAAATAAATATAGCCTAGAGTTATACAAAAAAACTTTTTGATCAGATAAAAATAATTTTTTAAAGATTGCTCGATCATGAAATACTTTAGTTCGTTCTTTATATATCTTAGCATTGTCGTATGTCTCATTCTTGATTTCCTCAAGTTCATCAATTTGTAGCTTCCTATGTTGTCCAGCCTCGTCTAGATCTATGTTCAATTTTTTGATAGCCCACATAGCCCTATGTTCAAGCTCTACTGGCAAGTGACATGCTTTACCAAACACAAGTCTATAAGGAGATATTCCTAAGTTGATTTTGAAAGCAGTGCGATATGCCCAAAAAGCATCCATTAGCTTCAATGATCAATCTTTTCTATTGGTGCTCACAATTTTCTCTAGGATTTGTTTGATTTGACGATTTGAAACTTTGACTTGTCCACTAGTCTAAAGGTGATGGGTGTGGCCAATTTATGGGTGATGTTGTATTTCTTCATCAGGGTTGCAAATGATCGATTACAAAAATGTGTTTCCTGATCACTTATAATGACTCTAAAGATTTCAAAACCAGAGAAGATGTTTTCTTTTAAAAATTTGATAACAATTTTACTATCATTTGATCTACACGGCATAGCCTCTATCTATTTGGACACATAATCGACAGCTACTAAGATATATTCATTTTGAAAGAGTTTGAAAGTGGTTCCATGAAATCGATACCCCATACATCAAAAATCTCAATAATTAAGATCGAATTTAATGGCATCATGTCTCTTTTTGTGAACCATCCTACTTGTTGACACCTAGTGCAGCTTTTTCAGTACTCATGTGCATCTTTAAATAAATTGGGCCAGTAAAATCCACATTGGAGAATTTTTGTGACGGTTTGTTTGGATCCAAAGTGGCCACCACAGGTTTGGTCATGACAAAAAGATAAGATATTTTTGATCTCATGATCCGAGACACATCTTCTAATGATTTGGTCAGACATTATTTAAACAGATATGGATCGTCCCAAATAAAATACTTTACTTGGGCAAAAAATTTGTGTTTGTCTTGAGTGGTCTAATAAGAGAAAATTCTACCAGTGGTCAAGTAATTGACAATATCAGCGTACCATGGTTCTTTGATCACGGACATGAGTTGCTCATCAGGAAAAAACTCTTCTATTGATAGTTCGTTAAAGGGTGCACCAATCAATTGGGATAGATGATCAACCACTGCATTTTCGGTTCTTTTCTTATCCCTAATTTCTAGATCAAATTTTTGAAGAAGTAAAATCCATCGATCAAACATACTTTTGCATCTTTCTTTGTTAAGAGATGTCTAATAGTTGAGTGATCAGTGTATACAATGACATGTGATCCAACCAAATAAGATCTAAACTTTTTGAGGGCAAAGACGATAGTCAAGAACTCTTTTTCAGTAGTTGAGTAGTTAAGCTGCACATCATTAAGGTCCTACTGGCATAGTAAATGACTCACGACAACTTACCAGTTCTTTATCCTAAAATGGCTCCGATAGCGTGATCAGATGCATCACACATGAGTTTCAAGGATTGAGTCCAATCAGATAAGTGAATGATAGGTGCGGATGTCAATCCTTTTTAAGATGCTCAAAAGAATCGAGGCACTCAGAAGTAAAATCAAATTTGACGTCTTTGGCAAAAAGATTGGTCAGTGATCGAGCTATTTTGCTAAAATTTTTAATGAACCTCCTATAGAAACAGCATGTTTTAAGAATGAGTGAATTTCTTTGACTGATTTGATAGTGAAAGATTTGCAATCAGGTCTACTTTGACTTTATCCATTTTAATTTTCTTCTTTGATATAATACGGCCAAGTACTATGCCTTTTTTGACCATAAATTGATATTTTTTTCAATTAAGTACTAAGTGTTTCTCCTTATACCTTTCTAAAACTAGTCTTAGGTGATGTAGGCACTCGAAGAAGGTGGAGCCAAAGATGAAAAAATCATCCATGAATATTTCTAGAAATCTCTCGATCATGTCAGTAAAGATGCTAACCATGCATCTTTGAAAAGTAGATGGAGCATTACATAAACCAAAAGGCATGCATCTATAAGAAAAAGTTTCAAATGGATAGATAAATGTGGTCTTCTCTTGATCTTTTGGTACTATAGGAATCTGATTATAACTAGAATATCCATCAAAAAAATAATAGAACTCATGTCCGGCTAACCTTTCCAATATCTGGTCAATGAATGGTAGGAGAAAATGTCATTTCTTATGGCTGCATTCAGTTTTCTGTAAGCAATACAGACTCTCCATCCAATTTGGACTCTAGTCAGTACTAACTCATTTGCTTCATTTTAGACTATTGTTATCCCTAACTTTTTAGGCACTACTTGAATTGGGCTAACCCATGAACTATCTGAAATGGGGTACATAATTCTATTGTCTAGTAACTTGAGAATCTCTTTCTTCACTACCTCCTTCATAGCTGGGTTAAGTCTCCTTTGGGGGTCTCAATTGGCTTGGCTTCCTCTCCTAAATAAGTTGATATTGGATAATTGAAGGGCTGATCCTTTGATGTCAACCATGATCCAGCCTATGGCTTCTTATTCTCTCTGAGGATAGCTAAAAACTTTTTCTCTTGGGTTTGATCTAGATCTGATGTGATGATTATAGGTAGGATTTTGATGGACCTAGAAATGCATATTTGAGGTGCTCAGAAAGTGTTTTGAGTTCTAGTTTTGGTGCTTCCTCAATCGATGGCTTATGTATTGGTTATCCATCCTTACAAGTAGTTCGACAGGTGGTTGCCATTGTGGATGAACTCTCTGATCACTAGATGGAGAAATTTATAAGCTATTTCAAATTCTTGATCTGATCAGAGATTACAGTCAAAATCTTTTTCTCCTAGGTTAATGGTCTCATAGATCTCATCCTGGATCAGATTTACATCAATGAATTAATCCTTTTTATTTTGAAGATTGAAAATATTAAGATCAATGGTCATGTTTCCAAATGAGAGCTTCATGAGTCCATTGCGATAAATGATTAGGATGTTGGTGGTTACTAAGAATGATCTTCTTAAGATTACTATGATGTGACCTTTTGGATTAGATATTGGTTCAGTCTCGAGGATCACAAAATCCACAGGATAAATGAAATTGCTGATCTTGATTAACACATCCTCCATAACTTCTTTGAAAATCCTCACTGATCGATCTGTCAATTACAATGTAATTTCTGTAGGCTTTAATTCGCCTATCCCTAATTTTTTATAGATTGAATAAGATAAGATGTTCACACTAGCCCCTAAGTCTAATAAGGCCCTATCAATAATGGTTTCCCTAATAACACAAGAGATTGTCGAAGACCCTGGATCTTTGTACTGAACAGACATGTGGCTCGACAGATATGAGCTCACACTGATCATCAAGAAGGCTTTTTTGGAAATATTGATGGTCTTCTTCTTTGTGCATAGATCTTTGAGGAATTTGGCATATATGAGAACTTATTGGATCATGTCTAGTAGAGAGATATTTACTTTCACTTGTTTAAACATCTCTAAGATTTGATCCATATGGGCTGAATGTCTGTTGATCCTAAGTCTATTTGAAAAAGGAGCTACAGGATTGGTAGGTGATGTCTTGACTTGCTTAAACCCTAAGATGGATTCTACAAGTGGTTTGGGTGTTTCGTCAATCTCTGTTGACTCCTTAGACTTATCTGGCTCTTTAGACTCGGTCTGATCGGTCACTTGCTCATAAGGTGGTTTAAACAATGGGTCATCTTGATCTTCAGGTGTACTGATATGGTTGTCTACTTGTTTTTCAGATCTTAAGGTGTGGATTGCATTTAATTGGTTGATCTGGACTCCTTATTGTAGTCTTTGATTGTTCTGAGTTCTAAGATTAGCCTCGGATAAACTTGATAGTTTACCTTTTTCTCTTTCACTCACAGCCGTGGCTAATTGACTTAACTACATCTCTAAATGGACAATAGCCTGGGTGTTGGACGTTAAAAACTGGGCCGTGGTCTGCATGAAGTTATTTAGCGTAGTCTTGATGCTAGCAGTTGATTTTGCTAGAAATTTTAGACTCTTTTTTAGCAAGTTAAGCCTTTAATCATTACTGAAACCTGATGAGTTATTTGATGATTGAGTGAATCTGGGATTGGACTGAGTGAAGGCAGGTCTATTTGAGTTTGACCCTTGTGACCAAAAAAAATTAGGATGATTCCTCCATCCTGGATTATACGTTGGTGCGTAGGGGTCATTTATGGATCTTTGAAAGGCTACATTCACCTGTGCTACTTCATTCTCGATTGGACCCATCAAGAAAGGACATCCTTTCATTGTGTGGTTTGTGGCATTACACCCATTGCAAGTGGATGTTGCAACTTGGTTCACTTGGGTGTGTCTCTTGAGTTCTAAGGCCTCTATCCTACGGTTCAAAGATGCAAATTTAGCCTCTTCAGCTAAGAAAGGTTGAACTTGATATACATACCCTCTTGAAGGTGTGAGTCTATCGGGTTTCCTAGTAATCTTCCATTGTACGCTCTTTTCTGTCAGGTCCTCTAGAAATTACCAGGCTTCTATAGGCTCTTTGTTCATGAATTGACTCTGACACATTGATTCTAAAATGGTTCTAGAGTTTGGATCTAGTCCTTCATAAATGATTTGGCACAACCTCCAAGTTTCTATTCCATGGCATGGGCATTGACTCAAAAGGTTCTTAAAACAATCAAAGTACTTCCAAAAAAACTCACCAGGTAATTGATAAAATTGATTAATTTCATTCCTAAATTTGGCAGTCTTATGGTGTGGAAAAAATTTTTTAGGAACACTTTAACAAAACCCTCTCATGATGCTATGAATCGGTTAGGAAGACTGTATAACCACTTTTTGGCACTATCTTTGAGGACAAAGTTGATCAACCTAAGTTTTATAGCATCCTCAGTGAGCTGTTGAAGCTGCATCGTAGCGCATACTTCCTCAAATTTTCTCATAAAAATGTATGCATCCTCGATTCCGATAAATTTGAAAAGCATGTTTATGATCTGAGGTTTAGTTTCAAAATTGGCATCAGTTTGTAACAGTCAGATACATGAGGGTTGGGCTGACCCAATTGGGTAGCAAAGGTCTTTCAGTACCCGAGGTTCATGTTTGGGTTCACTCATGGTGGGCTTAAGGTCTACTGAACTCAATGTAAAGTTTGGATCTATTCTCACTGATCGATCGATATCCTTGTCCAAGAAAAAAATTAAAAATTTTCAATTATTTTTATAATTTTTTAAAGAGAAGAGGAAAGAGAGATAGATAAGAAGAGAATTCTAAAGATGAGAGCTTAAGGAGTCCTAAATCGAGAGACGATAGAGAAGGGTGTTTTAATTAGGATTAATGGTTGTAGATTAGTAATCAAGTTATGCAGTCAATCTTAGCTAAAGGTAATCCTACATCTAGACAGCTCCTAACTGCCAAGGTTGTCTTTGAGCACTCCAATTAAAAAACTAACCACTCAACTGGTCAGATAAGTGTAAGGTTGGTGGGAGTCCCCCCGTTGCTTTCCTTAGACACCAACTGAGTTGGCCAGATAAGCGAACGAAACTAATTAAATAACCATTTTCCTTCAGGACGTAGTCTCTGAATCACTTTTCTAGACACCAATCAATCTGACTAATCCTAATCCGATCCAACTCTTAGGATCTCTTATCCTATTGAGCTTAAGAGTCTTTAGGAGCCAACGTCTAATTGATTTTAGATTAAGGTTTAGGTCAATGCAGTATACAGGATAATGGTTTGTAGGTCAAGGAAGGGTAATGAAATCTCTACCTTATTTTATTTAGGGTTTGTACCCTTAAGATATTTTATGGACTTATGTAATGCAAGAAAAAAAATGGCCAGATTTGGTAATGAGTCCAGAGTAAATTAATTTGTTTCACTTTTTAGATTTTATGATTAAGTATCTAATTTCTTAAGTAGATTATGAAGTGTCAATGTAGAGATTTTTTTTTTTGAAAAAAAAATAAGTTTGACTAAGGAACTAAGTAAGTTAGAAAGTAAATAAAAAGAAACTAAGAATAAGACTAAAAAAAAAATTTTTAAAAAAAATAATTATGTCTGGATCTCCGACAATGGTGTCAAAATTTGATCGCTGTCATAGACGGTCAAGAATAAAAATCAACTCAAACTATATAGATAGAGTGAGTCGAGATCGTTTCCACGAAGATCTAAGGCAATTTTTTTTTTGAAGAAGAAGAAATAAAAGAGAATTAATTGTAGAATGATTAAAAGAAGAATAAAATAATAAAAAATTAATTACAAATGTAAATTAATTTATGAAAGAAAACAAGCCAGAGAGATAATCCAGAAATTTTGAATCCATTATGCAAATTAGATTTATTTTTTTTATATTGTAATATTAATTCTTATGATTAGGGTATTAGTATAGCTTATCTCTAAAGGGTACGGACTATATCAGTAAATCACGGCTCGTCCTATTAGAGTATAAACTATCTAAATTTAATGATAAGATAATATAAGGTTTAATCTAATATACCACGATCTATCTCTCCTAGGAACGTATCATATTTCGAGATCACGGTACGTCAGTAGAGATATAGGCCGTGTAGGCTAGATCAATATCTTAGAAAAATAAAAAGATATGAAATAAAAATATAATTTTATTGCATGAAAATTAAATACACGAAAGAAAATAAAAATCTGTTTACAGACTTTTTTGTATTTCCGTATTGAAGGGATTTAGCCACGCATTAAGATCTCTAGCTCCATATTCTCTCTTTTTTTAAGATTCAAAATAATAAAATAAAAAAAATATTTTGCTTTTTTTGTTCCTATGTTTTCTCTCTGTTTCTTGTCGCTTGCTATCTTCTCTCTATTTTTTTTTCATTCTTGAATGTCTCCTCCTCCTTCCTCCTCCTTCCTCCTCCTCCTCCTTCTTCTTCTTCTTCTTCTTCTTTCATTCTTGAATTCAAGTTGATGTTCGTTTCCTTCTCAAACTCCTTTGTTTTTACGATCGTGCAATAGACCGCGTGAAGCCACCTTTCGTATTGCATCGCACCACAGGTCTATGAATGTGGCGAAAACCCAGCTCTCTTTTCTATGTGAAGCCCGCATCTGCTGGCCTCTCTGCATCATGCCACAAGTCCTGCACCGCTTGAATCTGTTTGTTTGCATCAACCAGTATTGTGCCAAACCCACTTTCGAACCCACTCAGCCAGGCCTCTGTGAAACGTATGGAAGTGATCACGCAAACGGTGCCGCGCGACATGCCAGCGTCCACTTTGCTTTAAAACTCTCTTGGCTCCACGTGAAGCTCCAGCAATCCACTTCACGCCATAACCAGCCAAAAGCTTTTAATGCTTTGAATCTCCATGAGTTCCATGTCATTTGAATTGTATTTGATTTGCATTTCTTTTAAATTTCAATCAAATTTGAGTTAATTTTAAAATGCCCGAATTAAATTTTTATCAATTATTCATAAATTATTACGTACCATGCATTCTGAATTTAGATATGAACTTCATTTATATATATTCAAAAATATTATTATTAATTTATAATTAAATTTTTAAAATTAATTATTTTTAAAAAATATATAAAAATATCAAATTTAAAATAATAAAAATTAAATATCAAAATTTCAATATTTTTATAACATATTTGATGTACTGCTCACGCCTAAAATCTAGAGCAAATAAGGTAATAGATCTTACACCCTTTACTATTTTTTGAACTATAAGTTGATCTTACATTTTTATTTAATTTTAAATTATCATATTTTGTATGCATATGATTTATTCTGAATGAAATCATATTTTTTTTAAAATAAAAGATCAGCATATGTAAAAATAATACATGTTTTATTTTGACAAGTGATTCTATGAATATATTTTATGAAATAGCATATTTATGAAGCATAAGTTTTATTATTTTTTTCATCTATCTATAAATATATTTTAAGAAAAAAATGTAAAAATTTTAAAGGTTCTCATATAGCTATGAACAAATTTTTAAAAATAGAAAAGTCGACATTCAGAGCTAATATCCATAAGAAATATGACTCTGTCAGTGGATATAAAATTAATATATAAAATAACTCTATCGATTAAGAAATATGGCTCTATCATAGATATAAAAGTGATTATTGTATGAATATCTATCAGCAATATTTTAAAATATGATATGAACACATGATAAGAATGACCTACAAATTCTGTTTATGAAATATTCATGATTTATGCATGCATGATTATCTTTATGACTCATTTTATTATATATTATATGAAATGCTTTATGTTTGTAATATCTATTATTTTTTAAATATTATATTATTAAAAAACTTATACTTGATCCGATATAAAAGTGTGGGTTTTACTTACGAAGCTGGGTACGTAGCTCATATTTCTTTATTTTTTTTTTTTATAGAGGAACGGAGTTAGGAACAATGGATGATCCAGACTTGGAAGTCTGCATTAGCAGGTTTGAAAATTTTGTAGCTGGATTTAGTTTATTAAATAATTATGGACTTATAGTTAGCTATTTATGAATTTTAAAATATGAATTGGTATTTAATTTTGGATTTAGATATTTTAGATCAATCGTGGTTTAATTAATGATTGGAATTGAGTATCTTTATTATATTTTATTTGTGATAAATTTTTACTTTATTCAAGATTATAAATGTTAGCTTCATATTATTGTGAACTACACCCCTCGATAGCATAACCATATTATATCTCGAATTTTTCCTATGTAAGTGTATTAATGCCAATTGATGCAGCGACATCATTGATTCATGATCCAGAGCAACTCAAGACATATATCCATTTACCTGCCTGCTCATCTCACCCATCTGAGAAGGGATGTGCAACAGAACGTTGCATTGGATCATCAAATTCTGCACGTAGGACTACTTCTGTTTATTAGCTGATGAGATTTGCCCACTAAATAACGTGGCTATATTTGAATGGAGACTATATATTTGTCAGAGGAAGATTGGTGAGGCCCAGTTAAATTCATTGAGATCATGAATTCTGGCAAAGGCAAGGATCAAGCTATTTTGAATCCATATCCAACCTGGAAACAACCTGACATAATCCTAGCTAAAGTCATTACTACAAGGCTTAGATCAATAAATTTAACATATTTAAAGCAGGAGTCATTTGTGAGTAGTATGAGATCCAATCTAAGCCCAAACTTGAAACTATTTGTGCTGGCAGCAGTAGTTTTTACATAAGGGAAAAATTAACAACTATTTTGTTAATGATAATTTGTGTTAGTGCTGCTTAATTTTGTGCATATTGGGATGTTGATAATGCCTACACGTTCGTACAATCGGATTTTCCCACATAATATGTTAAGGATATAAATGAAGCCACCCAATCTAAATGTTCCTCATAGTTAATGGTAGATAACTTTAGGCCCTGTTCAACTTGAAAAATGCTTTAGCAACGTTGGTCCAAGTGTATAAACGTAAACTCTTTCCAAGCATGCAAAAAGTGCCCTCTCTTGTCAAGGGATATTGTTGGCTTTTTGTTATCTCCATTCTCTCAAAGTTAGGTGCATTTTTCACTCCATTTCCCCTAAAAAATGTACGAAGCTGTAGAGGCTACAGGGAAGCATGGTGTCTTACGATGATCCACCGGCTAAAATATGGCAGACTATTGTACATCCATAGGGCTAGATCCTATCGGACATGCCATGCTTGCTTTCTAATTTTCCTTAATCTAATGACATGCAACATTAGATTAGAAAATTGCAATATTAGAGCATCTATATGTTATCATAAGAATTTAGAAATACCATAACATCCATTTAAAACAACGGTCGCAAAAATTTTGAAGATTCGTGCATCATATCTTTTTCAAAGTATTTATTTAAATCAAAACAGTAAAAAATAGCTAAACCCTCATCTCTCACCGCTTAGCCTACAAATATTTTTCAGCTCACTCCCTAACATCTGAGAACAAAGGATAGCAAAAGATCATTTATAAATACATTCTCTCTTGGTCCTGTGACTAGGCTCGTAATTAGCCCATGACGAGGCTAAAAAGAGACTAGCTCATCGAAAGATACATGCCAATGATCAGTATATACCAATACTGATGAGGTCTGAAAAACTAGTTTCTACACATGAATGCCAATAATCAATCCTATTGGCTTGGCCTAAATCATGGTCAGAATAGGGAGCTTTCACAAGATTATTCCATATGAATTTCAAATATTCATAACTTTCAAACGTGTTGCCATTAAATAGTAAAACATCATGCAAATTAATGTCTCTTTTTAACACATTTCCATTATGAAAATTTTGTCATGCATGGTCAGATGCTCCATATAGTTGATCCATATTTCAAATGGACTTCTTATGCAATATGGAATAAACATGATGTTTATTTTCAAAACGTGGTATTTAAAAACATCTACTAACAAATAAAATATTTAAATTGATATGATAAAATTCACGATTTCATATTTTGTACTATGCAAACAACTAAATTTTAAAAGTATGAATATCATAAATTAAACATGTAAATATGCTAAAATCAAAAGGCAAGTGTTGAAATTATTTTAACATGTAATGCATTATGGACTGCTAGCATGGTAGAGGTACTTACTGATCCTTATTGATATAGTCTAAAAATTTCATCCAACAGAAATACTATATGTTGCTGTTCGATTCGGTCGAGGTCAGAGAGAGGGCAACTGAGCCCCACGTAAGGATGCTGATGCTGGAGTAACCTACAAAACAAGTTTAAATCAGAGGTTTTCGCTCTAGCAATGATCCTCCGACATTCAAGTCAGATTTAAATTTAAAAATAATAGGAGCAGCAATGAGTTCTCTGAGAAAGATTACTTAGCTTATCTTGCTCCTCGGGGCTTTGATGGTTTATATAGAATATCGCCAGATAGCTGGTTGAACAGCTGTGAGATTATGCAATTCCGAGATTGTAGAGCTATTCAACATGCTATAAGGACAAAATATTTCAATCCTCAATCGCTCCCATGAGATTAGAGGAGGTCGTTACTGTTAACATACTAATTGGAGGATTTGAATATCTTCAAAGATCATGCTTGACCTGTTGGTCTTTTTAAATTGGGTGTGGTGTCATCCCATAGTATATATGGGTCCCATCTATTAATTGCATGGGCTGTCAATCAGGAGTTGAGAAAATGGAGAGATTTTAGCTTCATATGCTCCCATATGGGGGTATTTATTGTTTTTGACCTCTTCTGCATGGTGTGGATGGTTGCCATGGCATAAAGATGGCTAAGTATAGAATGATAGCTCAACTCATATTAGGATAGCTCATATCAGCATAGATAGTTCTTTTCAATACATAACTCAGGATAGCTCAGCTTATATCAGGATAACTCATATCAGCATGTAGCTCTTCTCAGCACATAGCTCAAGATAGCTCAATTCATCTCAGGATAACTCATATCAGCATGTATATGGCTGTGGGCACCTCTTCTCAGCATATGTATGGTCAGCCACTCCGAAATTTACGTTTCGGATATAAATCCGAGGCATCCCTGATACTACCGTAACACTATCCTCCTACTCCTGAGTCTGAGAGTAAGGTAAAAGAAGTACTATTGCAATGATGCCTTGGGCCTAGGGACATTCATCCATGCATCCTATTAAGGCATCTGTTCCTCATTTAATACGGGCAGCGGAAGCAATTTTGCTCTGTTCTTCATACAAGCGGCATCTTGTGCTGCTCTTCACATGAGCATCTTGTGCTCTGCTCTTCACATGAGCATCTTGTGCTCTACTCTTCTTCGTGCGAGAGGTAGCATGTGCACTGCTCATCTTGTGAGCGACATCTTGTGCATTTCTCATCTTCGTATGAGAAATAACGTGTGCACTGCTCATTTTGTGAGCAACATCTTGTGCACTTCTCATCTTCATACGAGAGGCAGTATGTACCCATAGACAGTGTGTGTACTTCTCATCTTCATATGAAAGGCAGCATGTGCACTTCTCGTCTTCACACGAAAGGCAACATGTGCACTTCTCATCTTCACATGAGAGGCAGCGTGTGCATATAGACAGCATGTGCACTTTTATTTTGATGTAACAGGTAGCGTGTGCTTATAGGCAGCGTATGTACTTTTCGTGTTCATGTGAGAGGCAATGTGTGTCCGTAGGCAATATGTGCACTTCTCATTTTTATGCGAGAGGTAGTATGTGTCCATAGGCAGCATGTGCACTTCTCATTTTCATACAAGAGGTAATGTGTGCCTGTAGGCAACGTCTGCACTTCTTGTCTTCACACGAGAGGCAGTGTGTGCATCTTGTGCGTATTCTATGTATTTTTATCTTCATAAGAGAGCATCTGCACTGCTCATCTTGTGAGTGGCAGCATGTATAGTTTTCATCTTTGTATCATAGGTTGAGGGTTCTTATCAGTTAGCCCTCCGAAGGTTCCTTAGGGACTCCCTCCATTTTTCATGCAACTCGGGCTGAGATGGGATCTTGTAAGTTAGCCCTGTCTCTAAGTCATCGAGGTTTGCTTGTCGAATTGTTGATCGAGGGTCTTATAAGTTAACCCTCTGGAGGTTCTTTAGGGTCTCCCTCCACTTCTCGCACGATTCGAGCTCTAATGGGATCTTGTAAGTTAGCCCAGCCTTTAAGTCATCGAGATTTGGCCCGAATAAAGATCGATGGGCTTTGGGGTTCCTAATTTGCTGTGGTTCAATTTTGGCTTAGAGACCTGTGGTCCTATAAAAAGAAGAGAACAAAATAATAGATGAAGGATTTGAGAGCCTTTTACCCAAGGGATTCCATATGAGAGTCCTCTAATTTTGCTTAGCTTTCTATTTGCCTCAGTTCGGCACACTCTCCACCTCGGCTTGTCAATGATTTCCTCAGATTGGTCTTTCGAGGACCCTTTGAGGTTAGTTTCTTAGAGATCATTCTCTCTAATGACATAGATCTCACATCATCGTTATGGCCTTGGGCCGACCTCCACTTCAGCTTAAGTGTTTGAAGAGATGTTGTTCAAAAAGAACAATATAGGATAATAAATAAGGTCTGAAAGTTTTTTATCATGAGAGTTATGAGCTCTGTTTGGAAGCTTTTATATTTTGTTTGACTCTTGTTATTTGTCTCAGTTTGAGTTTGCTTTTACTTCAGATTGCCCTGCATCTTGGATCTGCATAATTTCATCCCAAATTTCGGATCTGCAAACTTATCTCGCATCTTTTATTTGAATCCGCAGATTTTAGCTCAGATCTACATGCTTTATCCTAGATCTGCATGCTTTATCTTTGGATTGGTTAGATCTCAACTCGATTGGATCCTGATTATGACTTCAGAAGCAAGGAAATTGTTTTTGAGGTTGCCGTGAATGATCTTGGCATCGTCTCAACTGTTATATCAGTAGAAATCCAAAAATAAAAAATAAAAAGGAAGCTATGAACTCAAACCACAGAGGATGGATGAGGAACAAGGCGAGCTCGTCGTTATCCTCAACAAGAACTTGTCTTCGAAGTCTTTTCAGTTGCTAGCTCCGGACTCATGGGTCTGGCCTTCGATGTCATAAATCATGTTGCAGTAAGAAGACTTGTCAGGGAAAAGGTTGGCAACCACCTGCGATCCCAGAGCCAAGAAATTTGCGAACGACACCCAACCTCACTTGCCCCGCTTCTGCATCTGATCTGGAGCTCTCGTCATCCCATGCACCTTCAAGTACAGAGGCGGTGGCGGCGAGATTGGTGGCATCGGAGATTGCCATGGCATCGGCATGCAGGAGGCCTCGGAGTCGCGCGTGGGGTCTGGGATCTTGATCGAACCCGCCTTGGCTGGACAAGTAGGAGCAAGGTCCTTGGTGCCGTGGGATGCCGAGCTTGCCTACAGGGTGGACCACTGGAGGATGTCATTAGCTTCGACGGAAGCATTAGGCCCGTAGGTAATTTCGATAGGGGAAGGCTCCGAGGCTGCAAGCGAAGAAGCTCAAATCCTCAGATGATCCAATGAGCTTCGTGAGCTTGGCGCCAATGGGGGGAGGCACGAGCAAAGAGACTCGTCCACAGTGAATCAGAGACAGGGTTCAAGCCTTCCTTTTCCTGTTAGGGGATCGGGATCCAGCCACCACACGACTGTCGATTCAAAGGTGCAAGCGAGGAGAGCTCGAAACTTCGGATCTCGATGAGGTCAATGCCGACAGAGGAGAGGCACGAGCGAGGGGACACCTCGAAAGTCTGGATCTCGATGAGGTCGAAGGCGTGCACAGAGAAGACCTTATGGCTGTAGCCTCGGAAGCCCAGATTCGGTGAGGTCAGAAAGGCCGAAATCATCACTTGGAGGTGCGAGAGAGCTTGGATCTAGAGGAGCTCGGGCCGCCGACCTGGCCGGGCTTGATGTCGGAGGTGCACAAGCACGTGGGAGGAACCGGGACCATCGATCTGGCCTTGAAATCGTCAGAGAAGCGTGTGGGAGGCATTGGTCTACTTCGCGGTCATCCGCTCTAACGAAGCCAAAGCTTGGGCAGAGCCAGTGTTGCCGGACGTTAGACACGGGGGAGGCGGTGGTGCCAGCCTCGGGCAATAGGTGCCCAGTTCCCCATTCTTCAGTGGCTTTTCTAATCCATCGGGGAAATAAGACAGCCCCCCCCCTTCCTTTCTTCCTTTTTTTTTTTTTTTTTTTTTTTGTTTGCGGAGGGACTTCGGTGCCTCCATGGGAGGATTCTTGAACTGGTCGGGCTCAGCGCCAGAGGCATGTGGGTACACCGAAGAAACTAGGACAAAAAAATCTAGTCAAGCTTAAGCAGCTCTGTCCCCTTTGTTCAAGAATATGGAGTAGTCCGGTTGCATCTTTGATTATGGAAAGAGCTTCGATCCACCCCCATTTAGGAACAAGGGCCTTCAACCTCGTTTAAGAATGAGGTTTGGCTTGAAACTGATGTCTATGTTTAAAAACAGAAGCCTTCACCTACTGAAAAGCAGGTAGACATGGAGTTGACACCCGTGTTTAAGAACAGGGGCCTTCACCCTCGTTTAAGAATGAGGTTAACCTCCTGTTTAAAAATTAGAGGCCTTTAAAGTTGAACGGCCTTTTGCCCATGTGGAGACCTTGGATCCATCCATAGGTGACCTTGATGCTGTTTACAGGTGTAACATGCACGTGGAAGGGCCTCAAACCCATGGATCCGATGAGGCTCGCCGTCATCAGGGGTGTTGGACGAGTGAGGTGACCTCGGACCCCCCAATCCAGGGTGAGTTCGATGCGGACGGAGGTGAGGAATGAGTAGGTCAACCTTTCGGCGGAGTAGCGGAGGAGCAGCAAAGACAGAGCTCGTCGCCACTCGGTACTTCTGCATCACCGTAACCCATGTCTGATAAACATATAAAAACTATTTTATTTTATTATTGTTACTTTTTTGAGGGGTCTTCTCAAATGACCCATTGGCCAAGACTCCCGTGCATGGTTAGCCTCGGCCACGAGTACCTCCCATAATTCTTTGGTCCTAAGAGGGTGAATAAGGAGCTTCGGCTGGATACAAGGCTAGCTCCTGCTCTTGAGGCTCTCAAATTGGCTTTCGTCCAGTACATTGGAGACATTGCAGATGAGCTTGCAAAAAAATTAAGATTTTTCTTCTCTAGATCTGACAATTGTCTCCTCCTTTCTTATTTGAATCCTGCCAAAAATTTAAATTTAAAGTTTGAACACAGATCAGAAGGCAAAAATAATTCGAGAATCAAGGGATTTCTATAATTTCCTTTCCTATTTTATTGATTCCTCCATCTTCGTTACAAATAGGTGGCAAGCACTACGCCATAGAGGTCAGGATTGGCATAGGTGCATGAGCAAGATGCGTCTCCAACCGTGCATCATTGTTCCACCACATCGTTTGGATCACAGTGGTCTAGATGTATACTCACTGGATTGGCGCATTGAATTGATCCACGCTTAGCTCTGTGACCGACAGAGATGGTGATGATGGTGACGTGGGGGCCTCACTACCGACATGAGCTCTCTTGTTTCTGGAAGAGGCATCATTGGAACACCATGAAGAAACTTTGTGTGGCGCCATTTTATGCTCACTTGGCTTTCTGAAAAATAGGCCTGAGTCCTCCTTCATGTAGAGGGGTCTGTTGTTGTGATGCCGGTGCATAATTTTCTTTGACACCGATGGTAATTCGAAAGGTAGCAAATCACCTCGATTGTTTGGTGGTGGTTTTCATTGGTGGCATGATGTGAAAGTATGCCCTTTCCTCTATCTGTTGCTGCTCGATTCGATCGAAGTTGGAGAGAGGATGACTGAGCCCCGTGCAGGGATGTTGACGCTGGAGTGACCTACAAAACAAGTCGAAACCGAAGATTTTTCCTCCGACGAGGATCCTTCAATACTCAAGTCAGATTCAGAGAACAATAAAAGCAGCAATGAGTTCTCTAAGAGAGATTACTTAGCTTACCTTGGTCCTCGGGGTTTTGGTGGTTTATATAGAATGTCGTCAGATAGCTGGTTGAACAGCTGTGAGATCATGCAATCTCGAGATTATAGAGCTGTTCAACATACTATAACAGACGAGTTATTTCAGTCCTCAATCATTCTCGTGAGATTAGGAGAGGCCGTTACTGGCAACATACTGAGTGGGGGATTTGAATATCTTCAAAGATCGTGCTTGACCTGTTGGTCTTCTTAAATTGGGTGAGTGGTATCACCCCATAGTACATATGGGTCTCATCTATTAATTGTATGGGCTGTCAATTAGAAGCTGAGAGTATGGAGAGATTTTAGCCTTCATATGCTCCCATGTGGGGGTATTTATTATTTTTGACCTTTTCTGCATAGTGTGGGTAGTTGTCATGGTATGAAAATAGCTAAGTATAGAAAAATAGCTTAGCTCAGCATATAACTCAGAATAATTCAACTCATATTAAGATAGCTCATATCAGCATAGATAGTTCTTCTCAGTACATAGCTCAGCTCATATTAGCATATAGCTCTTCTCAACATATAACTCAGGATAGCTTAGCTCATATCAGAATAGTTCATATCAGTATGTGTATGGCTGTGGATATCTTTTTTCAGCATATGTATGGCTCAGTTATTTCGAAATCTACATGCTCGATATAAATTTGAGACATCCCTGACATCACCGTAACACTATACAAAATTTAAAACAACTAAAGTAAATTAGTAGGCTTCCCCAAGTTACCATACTCTTTGTTTTTTTTCTCGTTATTTGACGTATGAAAGATCTAGGACTGCTCCACAAAGATGGTGATCCTACTTATATGCATCGATGATTCTGCCCCTTGGCTGCTACAGTCTAGGTCTAGGCACGCCGCCAAGTCTAACCTAGCATCCAGAGGTCTCATCAATTTTGTAATCAGAAAATTTTTCTAGAGATCTAAATAGTAGAAAGAGTAATGTATCGCACACTAGGAGGAAAGCTTGTGATTATCTTGGAATGGGATGTGACTTCAATGTCTTGTGCCCCTCGGAGATCAAAAGTTCTGGCTTCTACCTTGTAATTTGAGGATGTTAAAGATAGAAAATGGGGATCGGGCTTGGCCTAGCGTCAACTGATGGAGGGAGAGATCGGTGCTGAGGTGGCCTTGAGGGATCCTTCAATGATTTTTTTTTTTTTTTTTTGAAGAAGAAGAAGAGAAGAAAGAGGTGTGGGATCTCCACCTAGGGAGGAGGAGGAAACCGGTGATGGGTGGCGAAGCAAGAGAAGAAGAAGAAGGGATTCTGTGAGGGGTGTTTTTGCACGTTGCCGAGAGTTTCGCACTCGCCTGCGATCTGGACGAGGGTTTCGAGCTGCGAGACGCTCGGGCGGCTGATCTGCAATGGCCGTTGCCCCGACGGAGGAGCTGCCATCGCCGTTCAATATCAACCATTTCATGTTGGGTTGACTCGATTGAGCTGGATCAGCTCTCACATCCGCCATTGCGTTGCTCCCTGATCCCTATTTTGAGTATACAATTAGGCGGAGCTAGATTTGAATCAGACGTATCATCAACGAATTTACAGCTCTTTGTTAACTGATAGGCATAGAATTGAGAAAAATTAATTCTAGATTTTTGATAATTTACGCTCAACTTTCTCCTTCCTATCAGGGCATGATTAATTTAATAATTTGCGGTGCGGCAACTAGAAAATGCAAGTCGGTACCGCTTTGGTGCATTGATGCAAGTCCTTGGTGTAGGGACAAACTGTAGTACTTGGCCATGGAATAATTAAACCTAGAGTAACGGTTTGGTCGAGAGATTGGGAAAGAAAAGGAAAAAAAAAAAATAAAGAGAGAAAAAAAAATAAAATATTTTTTTTTTCATGATTGAGAGGGTTAAAAAAAAATGTCTTCCCTATTTAGTTAAAAACAAAGAAGAAAGAAAAAAAATATTATAATTGTTGGGTATAAAGTATCTCCGACCGAAGTTTATAAAAGGCCGATCCCTCCAGGACTCTTCCGGCTCCCGACCTTATGTGTGGCGCCTCTCCGAACTCCCTTGACCGTCCGGACTTCTCTGACAATGACTTCTGCGTTCACCCATCGGGCCGCCCCAAAGACCCTCTGTGCCTCACTGACAGTCGACCTCCTACAGTAGCCAACCATTCCCCAGGTCTCTCCCAGACTTCTTCCGACCACGGACGACCCTACTCCGAACTTCTTCCGGGCTTCGTCAGCATCCGAGCTTCCCCGACAACGAGATTTCTACAGTAACCAGACTCCACCCAAGTTTCTACGGTGATCGACCACCTCCCGAATCCTAATCGAGCTCCCGCGATAGTCGAACTTCTCCTACGAACGGTCTACTCCGAACTTCTACAGTGGGCTGTCTACCTCAGATATCTACTATAAGCAAATTTCTTTCAAACTTCTGTTACAGGTAGACTCCAACCGAGCTACTCCGTAGCGAGTGGGCTCTGGACGAACTTCTACAGCGGGACGCTACCCCGAGCTTCCACGACAACTGGTCTTCGCCCGAGCTCCTACAATAAATGGCCCCCTTTCGACCTCTCGCGAGAACCAAAGCCCGTCCGAACTTCTCCAGCGGATGGATTCCAGACGAGCTTCTATGACGGACGAGCTTCAGCAACTGGGTCCCTGCGATAGCCGATCACCTCCGATGTCTGCCGAGCCTCCCCAGTGCTATCCGAAGTCCATCGCCGGCCGACCTCCTACCAGGCTCCCCATAAAATCGGACTTCCCCGATGGACGATCTTGGGATGAGCTTCCACATCAGATAAATCCCAAACGGACTTTCCTAGCGATCGGACTTCTCCAGACTTTGTCAACAAAAAATCTCCATCCGAGCTCCTATAGCAGGTGACTCCCGCTTGAAAGGTCAGCACCCGAAGCGTCCGACAATAGTAGATTCGTCAGCGACCTCGGAACATCCGAGCCTCTTCTAGAACGACGATGTAAAGAGCCATTCTGCTCCATCAGGCATCCCAGCTGAGCTTCAGCCGACGGATCCAAACTCTCTGACAAGTCACAACAAGAGCCGCCATCCTGCTCCACTCTCTGCAATGGATTCCATGCAGCTTCACCACTCTCTGACAAGTCACGACAAGAGCCGCCCTTCTGCTTCACTCTCTGCAATGAATTTCATGCAGCTCCACCACTCTCTGGCAAGTCCCGACAACGAACATCACTCCACTCTCCACAACAAGCTCCACGTGGCCCTGAACGACCCCTGACGTCACTACTCTCCGTAACAAACTCCACACAACTCTGAGCGGTCCACGACCAGACAGTTACAGACGTCGCTGTCGGTCAGTTACACCCTCCGTCTATAAATAAGGACCCCCAGATACGTTCTTCAAAAGGCTGGTAACTCTATCTCAAAACTCTGTCAAAATTTCTGCTCGAGCACTCCATTTCTGTTGAAGCAGAGTATTGACTTGAGCATCGGAGGGTCTTGCCGGAGCACCCCAACTCTGGTTTAGACTTTCTTTGCAGGTCCCGGTGGCGGCTGCGGTCATCCCAGCTCCGGCTTCTCCGACTTCGACAGAATTCTGCTCCAATAGAATTGGCGCTAGAAGGAGGGCATGAACCTTCGTCCTAACATGAGCAAAGTCGAAGGCCCGATTTTCTAAAAAATCAGATGGGGGGAGAGGCCCTCACAATGGCCCTAATGTGCCCCCACAGTCTTGTTAGGAACAGGAGGAGAACCTCATCCTAACATGAGCAAAGTCGAAGGTCCAATTTTCTAAAAGATCGAATGAGGGGAGAGGCCCTCACAACGGCCTGATGTGCCCCCACAGTCTTGTTAGGAACAGGAGAAAAACCTTATCCTAACACGAACTGAATCCGACTGTCGAGAACAAGGGGAAGACCTCATCCCGATGCAAACAAAGACTCGGTTGATCGATAAGGAGGAAAGCTTCCTCAACGACACCTCTATGCTTTCACGACCCCGTTAAGAGCAGAGGGAAAACCCTAACTCGAACACGAAAGAGAAAGGGGAAGATGAAAAAGAAAAGCCGACAAACTACTTCTGCGACAAATAAAGTGTTGCTCCTAGATTGATTTTGATGATTACAAAGCAGATTGAAGGGATACAAATATTTTAAATTGAAAAAGTCTTTATGCTCTTCAGGGGCAAAATCATAATTTTACTAAAATCCTGATTTGATAGTATCATTTGGTAGAACAAATGATTTGTAATCTATTGGTGAAAATTTCATTGTATTTGGACTTATATTTTTGAAGTTATGAAGGTTTGAAGTGCATGAGTCGACTCATGAGTCAACTCATGGCACAATGAGCTGATTGGCACGTAAAAATTTCCCTTGGCACGCTGGATTTTTGGCTTGGCACGACTTGTGAGTCGACTCATGAGTCGATCCACAAGGCATGAGTCAACTCATGAGTCGACCTCTGCTGATTTGAGCCAAAAAAAATTCCAGAAACCAAATCTCTGGTCTTTGCAACAGAGGTCGACTCATGAGTCGACCCCTGAAGCATGAGTCGACTCATGAGTCGACCCCTGCGATGGAAATTGTCTGCAACGGCTAGTTTTTTGCCCGTTTTAATTGCCTTTTATGCTCCCTAAAAATGCTCTAACGGCTCTTTTTCTGCCTAATATGTTTTCTCTTGTTTCTTAATGCTATAAAAGTTTTCAAAAGGTGAAAATACAGGAGAGATACACAAGGGATCCAAAAATCTACATGAGAGAGATTGAGATCAACGAAATACACAAAAGAAAAAGAGAGGGGATCCACAATCCACACAAGAGAGACAAGAGATCTACAATATACACGAGAGATTGTGAAAGAGAAAAGCAAGAGTGTTCAAAAAGGCATTCAAGAGTATTCAAAGAGAGGATTTTTCAAGCCAACTGTTCAACCTTGATCAAGAGATCTTTCAAAGCCTTCAAGAAGTCTTCAATCAAAGTTCACTTTCTTCTCAAGCGTTCATTCAACTTTTCATCCACCTTGAGGAAATCCAAAAGGGGATTCTTCATTTGAGTAAAGTATTTTTATTGTTATATTCGCTCATTTAAGGAGCTGTTATTGTATTAATTTGTGCTCTAAACTGTCTTACTCCTTGTGAGTAATTGTTCTTATTTTTGGAGGGTTTCCAAAACAAGAAAAGGTTGATCCGAACCTGAAATCGGAGTATTTTGGGTTAGCTTGTACCCGAGAAACAAGTGGACTAGCTTGGGATAGCTAGTGTCGGAGTTTTCGACGTTTGTATTCGGGTTGAATACAAGTATAGTGGATTGAAATTCCCAAGTAGGAGCTTGGGGAGTGGATGTAGGTGCAAGGTTGGCACCGAACCACTATAAATCTTTGTGTTTGTGGTGTGCTTTATTGTTTCTCTTTATTTCCTTATTATATCCTTGCATTCTTGCTTTAGGTAATTAATCTTGATTTAAAGTCTTTCTTCTCATTCATCAAGCTTTTAACAAATACTTTTCATAAGTAATTAGTTAAGCTTAAAATTTTAAAAACCCAATTCACCCCCCCTCTTGGATTGCATAGCTGGGCAACAAGTGGTATCAGAGCCCGGTGCTCTAGCTCTTCTTTGATCTAACAATCAAAGAGTCAAAGATCTATGGCAACCCATGTCGGTACTTCTCTAGCCGAGGGGCAATCTACAAACCGACTCCACTTTTCAATGGGTCTAATTACACCTATTAGAAAGCTCGGATGAAGATATTCATACAAGCACTCGACTATGATATGTGGAGTATCATAATGAACGGTCCTCACACACTCACCAAAATTATAGATGGTGAGGATCAACCAAACCCGAGAAAGAATGGGATGAGGTTGATAAGAAATTGGCACAATTAAATGCTAAAGCGATGAATGTTCTTTATTGTGCACTAGATGCAAATGAATTTAATCGCATCTCTACTTGTGCATCTGCTAAAGAAATATGGGATAGGTTAGAAGTAACCCATGAGGGAACAAGTCAAGTAAAAGAGTCTAAAATAAATATGCTTGTGCATAAATATGAATTGTTTAAAATGGAGCATGATGAGTCCATAACTGCTATGTTTACTCGTTTTACTGATATAATTAATGGTTTGAAGAGTCTTGGCAAATCTTATACTAACAGTGAGCTTGTAAGGAAGATTCTCAGGTCATTGCCAAGAACTTGGGAAGCCAAGGTGACTGCCATCCAAGAAGCAAAGGACTTGAACACTCTACCTCTAGAAGAGCTTCTTGGATCCTTGATGACTCATGAACTTAACATGAAGCAACATCAAGAGGATGAAGTCAAAAAGAAAAGAACCATTGCCCTCAAATCCACAGCTTCGCCTGATGAAGAACAGGATGAAGAGATGGCACTCATCACCCGGAGATTTAAGAAGTTTCTAAGAAAAAGGAAACAGGGGATGAGAAAGAAGTTCACAAAAGGGGAACAAAGCAAAGAGAAAGAGAAAGATCAACCCCTTATATACTACGAGTGCAAGAAGCCGGGACATTTCAGATCCGAATGTCCACAACTGAAGAAAGGTCCCAAAAAGTTCAAAAAGAAAGCAATGATGGCGACTTGGAGTGCGAGTGATGACTCAAGCTCCGATGAGGAAACCTCAATAGAACAAGCCAACTGTGCCTTATGGCACACGAAAATGAGGTGTGTCTAGCATCCCAAGGAGGAAACAGAAAATGGTATCTTGACAGTGGATGCTCGAGACACATGACTGGTGATGAATCACAATTCATCACGCTTGATGCTAAGGATGGAGGGATGGTCACCTTTGGAGATAATGGCAAAGGAAAGATCATCGGGATAGGTAACATTGGTATCACTCCATCCAAATACATTGAAAATATTTTGTTAGTTAAAGGTTTAAAGCATAACCTACTTAGCATTAGTCAATTTTGTGATAAAGGGTATAAAGTTGTTTTTGAATCATCTGTTTGCATTGTGACTAGTCCTATTAACGATGGCATTAAATTTATAGGACATAGGCATAGCAATGTTTATATGGTAGATTTGAATGATTTAGCCAAATTAGACATGCAATGCCTAGTTTCCTTGAATGCTAAAGTTAATGAGACTAGTTGGCTGTGGCATCGTAGACTTGCACATATTAGCATGCATTCTCTTTCAAAATTAATTAAGAAAGAATTAGTTCTTGGTTTGCCAAAACTGAACTTTGAAAAGGATAGAATTTGTGATGCATGCCAATTAGGTAAACAAACTAGAGTTTCATTTAAATCCAAAAAATACTGTTTCAACTTCTAGACCTTTAGAGCTCTTGCATATGGACTTATTTGGACCAACTAGAACCACTAGTCTAGGAGGAAAATGATATGGCTTTGTAATTATAGATGATTACTCTCGTTTTACTTGGGTTTTCTTTTTAGAACACAAAAATGAAACTTTTCATATTTTCACTAAATTTCACCGAAAAGTCACTAATGAAAAAGGGTTTTCAATTCAAAATATTAGAAGTGATCATGAACTGAATTTGAAAATCAAGACTTTGAAAATTTTTGTGATGAAAATGGAATTGGCCATAACTTCTCTGCTCCTAGGACACCCCAACAGAATGGGGTAGTTGAAAGAAAAAATAGAACCTTAGAAGAAATGGCCCTACCATGCTCTATGAAAGCAACCTTCCAAGATATTTTTGGGCGGAAGCAATTAACACAGCATGTTACATTTTAAATCGTGCTTTGATTAGACAATTTTTAAAGAAAACCCCCTATGAACTTTGGAAAGGAAGAAAACCAAATATTGCATATTTTCATATTTTTGGTTGCCGATGTTTTGTATTAAATAATGGCAAAGAAAAACTTGATAAATTTGATGCAAAATCAGATGAAGCAATCTTTCTAGGTTACTCCTCCACTAGTAAAGCATTTAGAGTTTTCAACAAAAGAACTTTAGTAGTTGAGGAGTCCATACATGTTGTTTTTGATGAATCTAACGATCTTCCTTCAAGAAAGAATGAGGGTGTTGATGATGCAGATCCACTAATAGAAGGTATGAAGGAGATCACTCTGAAAGATTCAGCAACTCCAGAAGACAAGGATCAAGAAGATAAATAAGATGAGAGAGGTGAAGAAATTCAAGAACAACCTCAAGGTACAAATATCCTACCCAAGGAATGGAGGTATGTTCACAACCACCCTAAGGAGTTAATTATTGGTGATCCTATGTATGGGGTAAAAACCCGTTCTTCACTTAGAGATGTAGTTAATCATTGTGCTTTTGTATCTCATCTTGAATCTAAAACTTTTGAAGAAGCTGAAAATGATCATAATTGGATTAATGCAATGCAAGAGGAACTTAATCAATTTGAAAGAAATAATGTTTGGACCTTAGTATCAAGACCTAAAAAATTATTCAATAATTGGCACAAAATGGGTCTTTAGAAACAAATTAGATGAGCATGGAAATGTAATTAGAAATAAAGCTAGACTGGTTGCTAAGGGATATAATCAAAAAGAAGGAATTGATTTTGATGAAACTTTTGCACCTGTTGCTAGATTAGAAGCTATTAGACTTCTACTTGCATATGCTTGCTTTATGAAATTCAAGTTATTTCAAATGGATGTTAAAAGTATATTTTTAAATGGATATATTGCTGAAGAAGTATATGTAGAACAACCTCCTGGATTTGAAAATCATGCTTTTCCTAATCATGTCTTTAGATTAAATAAAGCTTTATATGGATTAAAACAAGCACCTAGAGCATGGTATGATAGGCTAAGCAAATTTCTACTAAATAATGGTTTTTTAAGAGGTAATGTAGATACGACCCTCTTTATTAAAAGAAATCAAAATGATATGCTACTTATACAGATTTATGTTGATGACATAATTTTTGGGTCTACTAATGAATCCCTTTGTCAAGACTTTGCTAAGCTTATGCAGGGGGAGTTCAAGATGAGCATGATGGGTGAACTCACCTTCTTCCTCGGACTCCAAATCAAACAATCAAAAGAGAAAATCTCCATCACCCAAAGCAAGTACACCAAAGAACTACTCAAAAGATTTGGAATGGAGAACTGCAAACCAATTGGCACACCAATGAGTCCCTCATGTAAGCTTGACAAGGATAATGAAGGTAAATGTGTAGACTTAAAATACTATAGAGGTATGATTGGCTCATTATTATATTTAACTGCAAGTAGGCCTGATATCATGTTTAGTGTTTGTTTATGTGCTAGATATCAATCTAATCCTAAAGAATCTCATTTGAATGCTGTTAAAAGAATCCTTAGATACTTAAATGGTACTCAAACTCTAGGGTTATGGTACTCTAAGGACTCACAAATTGATTTATTAGGATATTCAGATGCTGATTTTGCTAGATGTAAATTAGATAGAAAAAGCACAAATGGAACTTGCCAATTTCTTGGAGTTAACCTAATCTCATGGTTTAGCAAGAAACAAAATTCGATGGCACTGTCTACGGCTGAGGCCGAATACATTGCAGCCGGAAGTTGTTGTGCTCAAATCTTGTGGATTAAGCAACAACTCGAAGACTTTGGAATCAAACTTAATGAAACACCAATAAGATGTGACAACACAAGTGCCATAAATCTATCTAAAAATCCAATTCAACACTCAAGATCCAAACATATTGAAATAAGACATCATTTTATAAGAGAACATGTTCAAAACAAAAATATAATTCTTGAATATGTTTGCACTGAAAATCAATTAGCTGATATCTTTACAAAGGCCCTTAGTGAGGATAGATTCTGTGAAATTAGGAGAAATCTAGGAATTCTAGATCCATATGCCTGAATTTTTCTCAATTTCCAAGAATTGATGTCAAAATTCTTAGAACTCAATTTTGAACATCTATCCTGGTCCCAAAAGCTCAAATTTATCATTCTAAAAACTTATCTTTGAGCAAAACTCCTTCTCCCAAAATTTCAAATTTTTCTGGAATTTATTCACATTTTTTCTGAATTTCTGAACTTCATGAGTCGACCCCCATGAGTCGACTCAATGGCAAACTTGTTATTTCCTCAAACTTCCCACGGGCTCATTGTTTTTAAAAGGGACCCTGTTCGTGAGACGACTCATCTTCTCATCTTCTTCCTTCCAAAAGCCGACTTCTCCAATTCCTTTTGCTCCAAATCCAAGGATTTAGTTCGAGGCACTTCTCCCTCCTCCTCTCCACCAAAAATTGCCACCTTGGAAAGGGATTTTCTGTACTTTCTCTCATTGTTTGGCACGGTTGGAGCGTGCCCTAGCACTCCACCGTTCTTCCCAAATCCACTTCTTTTCTCCACCAAAATCCCTCTTCACTCTCTTGTGATCCCTCCTCCACTCATTCACGTGTTCCTCCAAGTCTCCTTGCCTGCTACTATAGTGAATATGGCTCCAAAGATGAAGCTTCCCCAAAGAAGAAAGTCAATCCGTGAGCCTGAAGAAATTGTCCGAAAGAAAAGACAAGCTGGTCAGTCTTCCACTGCTCCAACTACAGCTTCAGTATCTGCTCAAGGTCCCCCTTAATCCTTCCTAAGCCCCAGTAAGAATCCTCTTTCTGATAGAAAAGTCAAAACCGGGAAGAATATAGATTTTCGGTTCTTGAAAAAGAGGGCTTTACAATTGCAACTAAGATTAAAAACCAAGGATGGGATCTCTACTGCTCCCTTAAGGAAGTCACCTATGTTGACCTAGTTAGAGAATTCTACCAGAATCTACATTATGAAAATGGGTCAGTGACTTCAACTGTCAAGGGTATTGATATTTGCTTGGATTCTAGTATATTGGGAGAAATACTTCAGTTGCCTAGTGAGGGTTACTCTTATATGGAACTCCCAGTAAAAGAAGAGGGGATCAGAGTTATTTTAGGAGAAACTTATTCAGGGAGTTTAAATAAATTGGAAGCAAAGATTTTGTCCATTGAGATGAGGATCCTGCATCAGATGGTAACGAAGCTCTTCTTTCCTAGGAGTGGTAGGCATGATTTACTTTCCAGCAGAGATGTTTGTATCATGTTTCATGTCATCACTCAGACCCCCCTGAACCTCCCTGCACTTATGATAGAGGCCTTGAGAGAAACTTTGAACAGATCCAAGGCACACTTGCCTTATGGTATGACCCTTACTAGAGTATTTAGGAGGTTTGGAGTTAGCTGTGAGGGGGAGGCTTCTACTAAGCTATCTCATGTGGACACTTTCAACCAACACACCCTACACCGAATGGGATTTACAAAGACTGATGGTGGTTGGATCAAGGGCTCTGAGGAGAGAGCTGAAGACAGAACTGAAGACAGAGCTGAAGAAGAAGGTCCATCATCTCCTGTCCATGACTTCAGGGCAGCATCACCAAATATCCAGTTCATTCCTGAGACAGAGGCTGGCCCTTCAGAATTTACTAGGATGCCCACACCAGTGTATCAGCCAGAGAGCAGAGCACCTCAATCAGAGTTCAGACTGGCTGACGATCAGATCGAGCATATATCACAGCGTGTGGCCTCTCTGCTATCTAGTCAGTGGAGTAGTACTTCTTTTGCACCTGGAGCCACTTCTTCTGATCAGACTATGACTCCCCACATCTCCACTGTGTTTCAGATGATATCAGATCAGTCCATCCAGATTCAGCAGCTTGAGGACACAGTCTGGAGACTGACTGGCAGAGTTCTTGACTTGCAGGGGCAAGTCCTTGCTTTGGCCCATCCCAAGCCACAGGAGTCAACTATTGAGGTCACAGACCTCACTGCAGAGGCTGGCAGGCTCAGAGGAGCACTAGAGGGTGGATATGAGTTACTGAGGAAAGAGATCCGAAGATCGAGTGAACATGCAACCACTCAGTTCACTGCTCTACTACAATCTGTTTCCAGAGCACTGAACGTACTTGATTCCATCAGACTCACCCTTTCTGTTCAGTCCTTAGCCTCTCAGCGTTCTCAGCCTCCCAGTTCATCTCGCTCTCCTGCTCGTGCCAGAGGCAGACGGGGTAGAGGATGCACTTCTGATCCATCAGCTTCTCATCCCATATCTGATGACTTCGATCCATGACTTGTCTTGATCATTACTAGATCCTAGGTGTTAGTGTCTTGTTCTAGGATCTGTATTTTGGGGTCATGTATTGACAAATTGGCTGGTTGACTTTTATATTAAGAACTATGTAATGAAACAATTATGGTTTTATGGTATCATTTTTACTTATATCTCTACATTTTGTAATGATGTCGATCATATTTTGGTTATATATATTCTCCTTGTTGAAATATTGTCTTCTCTTTGTTGTTGTTTGCTGTTAATAATTGCTGTATTAAGGGGGAGCAAACATTTGTGATAAACCCTAAAGGGGGAGAAATTAAAGAATGTTTCAGAAAAAGGAGGAGTTAACCATGTTTGATGATGTCAAAAAGGGAGAAAAATTAAACAAAAATTTGAGAAATTAAACAAAAAGCAAAACCATAAATGATGAGCAATTAAAGAAAAAGCAAACCATCAAAAGCAAAACTACAAATTATGAGAAATTAATGAATGAATTGGAAAATTTAAAGAAAAAGCAAACCATCAAAAGCAAAACTACAAATTATGAGAAATTAATGAATGAATTGAAAAATTTAAAGAACAATATCAAAAATACAATGCTAAGTACAATGCAAATAAGTAACTTTTAAAATTACTTCTTTACATATGCTCTGATTTGCTTTAAAAATTTTAAATATGCTCTGATACACTTCAAAATTCTAACTTGCTCTGATACATCTTTTGAAATTTTATTTACCTTGATACATCTTAAGAAATTTAACTTACTTAGATACATCTTAAAATTTTTTTTAACTTACTCTGATACATTGTAAAATTTTCTCTGATACATTGTAAAATTTTCTCTGATACATTGTAAAATTTTCTCTGATAACATTGTAAAATTGTTTTTCTTGCTCTGATACATTGCAAAATTTATTTTTCTCTTGCTCTGATACATCTTAAACTCAAAATGATCTAATACACATTCCAAATCAACTCTTAAACATGCTTTGGCACACATAATTATTTTTTATATCAAAAAGCAATTAAAGCACATAATTATTTTTTGCTCTGATGCTAAAACTAAAATCAAATGAGAATGAGCAAATTTTCAAAATACAGCTTGCTCTGATAACAAAAACAAGTTTTCTGCTCTAACACCAAAATCACATAATCCAATGAGCATATCTTCAAATCTTTAAGAAAATGGACAAACTATTTTTGTATATGACCATTTATATCACATGCCAAAAGAATCATACTCTTTTCAAGCATATACACCTATAATGCATTCTTTTGAAATTATTGATTCATATAAATACTTTTGTTCAAATATTTTGTCATCATCAAAAAGGGAGAGATTGTTGTTCCTAGATTGATTTTGATGATTACAAAGCAGATTGAAGGGATACAAATATTTTAAATTGAAAAAGTCTTTATGCTCTTCAGGGGCAAAATCATAATTTTAATAAAATCCTGATTTGATAGTATCATTTGGTAGAACAAATGATTTGTAATCTATTGGTGAAAATTTTATTGTATTTGGACTTATATTTTTGAAGTTATGAAGGTTTGAAGTGCATGAGTCGACTCATGAGTCAACTCATGGCACAATGAGCTGATTGGCACGCAAAAATTTCCCTTGGCACACTGAATTTTTGGCTTGGCACGACCTGTGTGTCGACTCATGAGTTGACCCACAAGGCATGAGTCGACTCATGAGTCGACCTCTGCTGATTTGAGCCAAAAAAAAATTCCAGAAACTAAATCTCTGGTCTTTGCAACAGAGGTCGACTCATGAGTCGACCCCTGAAGCATGAGTCGACTCATGAGTCGATCCCTGCGACGGAAATCGTCCACAACGGCTAGTTTTTTGCCTGTTTTAATTGCCTTTTATGCTCCCTAAAAATGCTCTAACGGCTCTTTTTCTGCCTAATATGTTTTCTCTTGTTTCTTAATGCTATAAAAGGTTTCAAAAGGTGAAAATACAGGAGAGATACACAAGGGATCCAAAAATCTACACGAGAGAGATTGAGATCAACGAAATACACAAAAGAAAAAGAGAGGGGATCCACAATCCATACAAGAGAGACAAGAGATCTACAATATACACGAGAGATTGTGAAAGAGAAAAGCAAGAGTGTTCAAAAGGGCATTCAAGAGTATTCAAAGAGAGGATTTTTCAAGCCAACTGTTCAACCTTGATCAAGAGATCTTTCAAAGCCTTCAAGAAGTCTTCAATCAAAGTTCACTTTCTTCTCAAGCGTTCATTCAACTTTTCATCCACCTTGAGGAAATCCAAAAGGGGATTCTTCATTTGAGTAAAGTATTTTTATTGTTATATTCGCTCATTTAAGGAGCTGTTATTGTATTAATTTGTGCTCTAAACTGTCTTACTCCTTGTGAGTAATTGTTCTTGTTTTTGGAGGGTTTCCAAAATAAGGGAAGGTTGATCCGAACCTGAAATCGGAGTGTTTTGGGTTAGCTTGTACCCGAAAAATAAGTGGACTAGCTTGGGATAGCTAGTGTCGGAGTTTTCGACGTTTGTATTCGGGTTGAATACAAGTATAGTGGATTGAAATTCCCAAGTAGGAGCTTGGAGAGTAGATGTAGGTGCAAGGTTGGCACCGAACCACTATAAATCTTTATGTTTGTGGTGTGCTTTATTGTTTCTCTTTATTTCCTTATTATATCCTTGCATTCTTGCTTTAGGTAATTAATCTTGATTTAAAGTCTTTCTTCTCATTCATCAAGCTTTTAACAAATACTTTTCATAAGTAATTAGTTAAGCTTAAAATTTTAAAAACCCAATTCACCCCCCCTCTTGGGTTGCATAGCTGGGCAACATATAGACAAACTATATCAAAGACATAAGGAACTTCATCTCAGTCGCTAAGAGGGAACCTGACATGGGTCGAGGATAAATCGACCTCCTCAAAGTAACGAGAAGTTCAGACCCCCAAGCTCGAGCACCAGAAGAAAGCGTCAAACTCAAATGGCCTCGAAAGAACCTACGATCATAAACCAAAGGGCAAATCGACACTACAACGATCGGGAACCTCCAAACAGCATCGACATCGAACACGATGAAAGACAAAAGGAGTCCGATAAATAATTGGTTAATACCAGAATGGGCGAGGTAATAAACAATTTCATTCTCATTTCATTGGTGAAGTATGTGGGAGAAATTCAGTACAGGGGTAAAATCATAATTTTAAAACTTTTTCAAAATGACTATTTTACAGTAAAAATTATTAATTAATATAATTAATTAATAAAATTTATCCTATACTAGGATCTAAATATGATATATAGCATGCATGCATTTAAATTTGAAATTTGAATTTGAACAGTAAACACTTTACTGTAATGTGTTCAGAACACAATACCTTTATGCGGGTAGTAGATCGTTGTAATCTGATCAACGTTGGGAGAGTCTGATCATCGTGATGCAGCCACACGCGTGTCTGACCTCTGCGGATCATCTACACGAAGCTTCCGGCCTGATCGACTCCTCACGAGTGCTAGCTCGTTGTAGAGTCCTTTTGACGGCCGATGCTGATCGAACTCCTTCGATCGATGTCTGTCGATTCTTGGGATGCTTCGGATCATCAACAGACGTGTTTGAGAGGATGTTGAAGATCTCTCTGACATTTTATGGGCTCACGATACTCGTAGCTCACTTTCTCACTTCCCGAACCCCAGGCTAAAACTCTAGGGAACTCACCAAAACCTTTGCACCCACTTTTCTTTCTTTTCTTTCTTTTTCTCTTGGAAGGATATGGACTTCCTTCTTACGCACAAGACTTCTCACGCCCCAAAATTTTTCTCCAAAAATCTTCTTCTTGCACGCCCCACTCTTCTCCTCCTTTTATAACAACGTCAAACGTCTTATCCAAAAGAAAGGATAAAGATGAGTAATTACACATTTGAATTCAAATCAAATTTTGAATTCAAATGGATACCAACTCATCCCTTATCCACTAAAGGCGTGAGGCGTGGCTTAAATTGTGCATGGAGTGAATTCATGAGAAACCTTTTCTCATGTAATAAATAGGGCGTAAAAAAAAGGATAAGGCGCAAAGATTGATTGCCCATTCAAATTCAAACTTTATTTTAAATTTGAATGGCCAACCAATCATCCTTATCCATTCATTTGGCACATTAAAGTGGGGCGTGGAGAGGGCTTGGCGTGAGGAAATAATTCATGAGAAGTTCCTTCTCATGAATTCAAATGGGTGCAATGGAAGTGAGGTGGTGCATGAAGATTGGGTCAAGGTGGTTTCATTATTTAAACCAACCTAATTGAACCAAATAAGTTAGGTCCAATTAGACTAATTTAAATCCAACTTAATTAGGCTTAATTAGGCTCTATAAAATTTTAATCAAATCAAGAATTGACTAAGCCCAACCCCTGATCAAATCAGGGACCAAACCATCTCGACGATTAGATCAACTCTTAACCTAATCGGGTCAAACCCAACTGAATCCAATTCAATTGGACTTGATCCAAAAATAATTACTCAATCAAATTGAGTTAATTAGCGATCAAATCACTAATTAAACCTCTCATAAATATTGAATCCAAATCTGATGGGCAATCAGACATCAGAATTCATCGATATGTAACCCTAATCGAAAAATCCCAACCAGTGGGACTCTTGACCCCGGTACCCATAATGTGTGGAACTCATGATCAGAGAATCTTGATTCTTGATCACTGAGTCTCAAACATGTAAGATTCTACATCAGCCATCAGATCAGATAGGAACCTCTAATGTGTGTGACCCCGCAGGTTCGAACCTAAGCCGGTAGCACAGGAATCAATTTCTGTACTAATCGAAGTGACCATCTAGCAATGGTACCCGACGTTCGGATAGATCGAAGAGTCGCAATCGCAACACTCAGAACCTACATGAATATGGTTACTGTATAATTCATCCTTTTGACCCCTGTGTTTAGGACGACTCAGGATTAAACTATCAGCCCTGATCAGATCATCCGAATCGTGCTCAACTCAAACAGTCCTGTGACTCCTCACAAGGACTACCCTGGCCAAGGTTTTGCTAAATTGAAACACAACTGTACACAGCTCCTAAATTGGAGTGGTCAATCCCATCTTGACACACGTACCGATAAGTCAAGTACTTGACTACACCCAGCAGCCTTCCGTCACTGAATTAAAAATTTAGGTAGTCCAGTGCCTAAGTGCAATGAGTTGCTTGCAAGTCACCATGGCGGTCTCAGGTCGGAGGAATATTTATACCCATATTCCATCAGAGCAAATTTTGACAGCAGAAATAGCTCCGGAGTCGGTCACGTTCAGTGCAGATGTACCCTTATATCTCACCTGTATGCCATACCAGTGTCTCCACACTCATTGGTTAAGAGGACAACCAACCTATATGGCACACAACGATCTATGCTTGATAAACATTGTCGTCCTTGGTAACAATGTATCATTTGGTTGCGAACAGATTTAAGGACTAAATGACAAATCCTCCTTTGTCGAGTCTAAATAGTCCTAAGGACTTCACCACAACATAGGAGTTCATTAGAAGATGAAATATTTTATGATGAAAAATACCAAAATAATTTTTATTAATTTATAATTCATGTACAAATATAAAAATGAGCACAACCGTCAACAGGCTAATGATTGGCTTTGGGACACTATTCCCAATAATCTCCCACTTGGCCTAAAGCCAATCAGTGCAGTATCTAATACCCATCTTCGACTTGTAGTTGTCGAACTCCTTCACCGCAATGGCTTTAGTGAATGGGTCAGCCAGGTTCTCCTTTCCGTCGATCTTTTGAAGATCGACGTCACCTCGATCCATAATTTTCTGGATGAGATGGTAGCGGCGCAGAATATGCTTCGTCTGCTGGTGTGCCTTCGGTTCCTTCGCCTGAGCAATGGCTCCAGAGCTGTCACAGTAGAGCAGAACTGGACCAACAAGGGAGGGAGCTACTCCAAGCTCGATGATGAACTTTCTTAGCCACACCGCTTCTTTGACAGCATCTGATGCAGCGACATACTCTGCCTCACAAACTGAATCAGCCACTGTGTGCTGCTTGAAACTTTTTCAGTAGATAGCCCCACCATTAAGGGTAAAAATAAATTCTGACACACTTTTGCTGTCATCATGATCAGACTGGAAACTAGAGTCTGTAAATCCTATAAGTCTCAAGTGCGATTCACCATAAACAAGCCACTGATCCTTAGTATTTCTTAAATACTTCAGGATGGTTTTAACAACCTTCCAGTGATTCTCCCCTGGATCAGATTGGTATCTACTCACTATCCCTAGTGAGTATGCCACATCTGATCGTGTACAAGTCATGGCGTACATGATAGATCCCACTGCCGAAGCATATGAAACCCTACCCATACGCTCTCTCTCTTGAGGTGTTGTCGGACAATCCCTCTTTGAGAGAGAAATTCCATAGCCTATCGGAAGATAGTCTTTCTTGGAATTCTCCATGCTGAACTTCTTCAGCATAGTATCAATGTATGTGGACTGAGATAAATCAAGCAACCTTTTAGATCTATCCCTATAGATCCTCATCCCTAGGATGTAGGAAGCTTCTCCTAGATCCTTCATGGAGAACTGTGACGACAGCCAAATCTTTATTCCCTGTAATGCAGGGACATCATTCCCGATTAAGAGAATGTCATCCACATACAATACAAGAAATACTACTACTGGACTATTAGCCCACTTATAAATGCATGGCTCTTCTCCGTTCTTAACGAAGCCATACGTCTTGATCATCTTATCAAAACATATGTTCTAACTCTGTGATGCCTGCTTAAGTCCATAAATGGACCTCTGTAGCCTGCACACCTTAGACTCATCTGTAGATGTGAATCCTTCAGGTTGTATCATATACACCTCTTCATCCAGCTCTCCATTTAGGAAAGCTGTCTTCACATCCATCTGCCAGATTTCATAATCCAGATGGGCAGCTATCGCAAGCATAATCCGAATGGATTTGAGCATTGCCACAGGAGAAAATATCTCGTCATAGTCTATACCATAATGTTGACGATATCCCTTGGCAACCAGACGGGCTTTATAGGTTTCCACCTTTTCATCTGCGCCTCTCTTCCTCTTGAAGACCCACTTACACCCTATGGGTTTTACTCCTTCGGGTGGGTCAACCAATGTCCACACATTGTTGACCTTCATGGACTCCATTTTGGATTTCATGGCCTCCAGCCATTTCTCAGAGTCGGATCTCTGCATTGCATCCATGTAGGTGATCGGATCCTCATCGTTTTCATTAAGTTCGATAGGATCGTCGTCCCGGACCAAGAAACTATAGTATCTGTCCGGTTGACGTGGTACTCTACCAAATCGCCTTAAGGGTGCTTGAACAATGGGCTCCGAATCTGATCTAACCAAATTCGGTTCAGATTCAGCAACTTGTGTCGATTTTTTTACCTGTCGAACTTCATCAAGTTCGATCTTAGAGGCAACAGTCCCTTCACCAAAGAACTCCTTTTCCAAAAAGATTGCCTTAAGGCTGACAAATACTTTTTGCTCATCAGCTAGGTAGAAGTAATACCCTTTGGTCTCTTTTGGGTACCTTATAAAATTACACTTGTCAGACCTAGGTCCAAGCTTATCCATAATTAAATGTTTAACATAAGCCGGACACCCCCAAACCCTAAGGTGCGAAAGTGCTGGCTTACGTCCTATCCATATCTCATATGGCGTTTTGGTTACAGACTTACTCAAAATTCTATTTAGAAGGTAACAAGCCGATTCGAGCGCATATCCCCAGAGGGAGATCGGCAGACCAGCAAACCCCATCATGGATCGAACCATATCCAACAAGGTCCGATTCCTCCTTTCAGATACACCATTATGTTGTGGTGTTCCAGGAGGAGTCCACTGAGAGAGAATCCCATTCTCCCCAAGATATGTCAAAAAATCATTGAAAAGGTATTCACCTCTCGATCAGATCGAAGAGTTTTAATATACTTTTCAGTTTGTTTTTCTACTTCATTTCGGAATAGTTTGAACATTTCAAACAACTTCGATTTATGCTTCATTAAATAGACATACCCATACCTCGATAAGTCGTCTGTGAAGGTTATGAGTAGAAATATCTACCTCTTGCACTTGAGCTCATGGGTCCACATACATCAGAATGTACCAAATCCAAGAGTTCACTGGCTCGCTCACCTTTTTCAGTAAAAGGTGATTTGGTCATTTTACCAAGAAGACAGGACTCACAGGTTGGAAGTGATTCACAATCACCTACTTCAAGAATTCCTTCTTGAGCTAACCTGTTTATCCTGTTCTTATTGATATGACCCAGCCTACAGTGCCAAAGGTAGACTTCTGACACATTATTTATTCTAGGATGTTTACCGGAGGTTTGAACAACATTAACAGGTTGTGATAGAAAGTAAATTCCATTATTAAGTTGTCCAACAAACATTGTAACACCATTCAAAATGATATTGCAAACGTTTTCTTTTATTAAAAATTGATAACCGTTCATGGCCAAAAGGCCTACAGAAATAATATTTAATAAAAAGCTTGGACAATAGTGACATTCACTCAGAATTACGTTTCGAGAATTGATTACAAGGTTCATGATTCCTAATGTTAGAACTAAAACTTTGCTTCCATCTCCAACATTCAGAAATCTCTCATCTTCATCAAATCTCCTACTGACCTGTAGACCCTGCATCGAATTGCAAATATGATAAGGGCTTCCAGTATCCAATACCCAGGCAGTAGTATCATAAATGAAAAAGTTGCAAGGTGTTATCATATAAGTACCTTGCTTCTTCTTCATCCTATTCGGATCCAGGGAAGCAATGTATAGAGGACAGTTCCTCTTTCAGTGCCCCTGCTTCTTGCAAAAGAAGCACTCCGTCTGGCTTTGATCGGGCTTGTGCTTCTTGGTCTGACCCTGTGCAGACGTCCCAGCATGCAGCTGCACCTTCTTATTCTTCTTCTTCTTGTTATTCTTCTTTCCTTTCTCAAAGGGTCGACGATCAGAAGAAGACCCTCCCACAACATTCACCGACTCCTTATGGAGTTGGTGATCCTTCTCAAAGTTCTGCAGCAACCCTAACAAACCGTGGTAGTTCATTACAGGCTTTGTCATCCGAAAATGAGTAAGAAAGGGAAGGAAGGACTTGGGCAATGAATTAAGGATCGCATCCTTACCGAGCTGCTCGTGCAGGGGAAAGCCCAGTTTAGTTAGGTGCTCAATCATTTCGATCATGTACAGTACATGATCAGTGACTGAGGCTTCATCCCTCATCCGAGCATTAAAAATGGCACGACTAGTTTTGTGCCTTTCAACGTCATCAGGTGTGCCAAAGGAGTCATTCAACAATTGAAGCATCTCCTGTGGCTGGACGTTCTCAACCTATGGCTGAACTCATCATTCATTGCTGCCAGTATAATGCACCGAATGGTGGTACGGTCATTGAGCCACTTCTGATAAGTATCTCGGATCGTCCCTCTAACGTTCGGGGCTGGCTCCTCAGGTGTCGGATCCGTTACTACATAAAGGATCCGCTCATACTCAAGGAGGATTTTTAATTTTCGATACCAGCTATCGAAATTAGATCCCATGAGCTTTTCATTATCTAATAATGATCGGAGGGACAGGGTAGTGGCCATAGCTGCATAAAGAAAAACCAGACCTTTATTAGTACATAAATTATAAATACTAAAGACTTGGACTTTAGTCTAAAGTTTCTCCCAGTATTTTTACGAACTGGTAGCCTCAACCTCCAATTCGAAGAATTACTTTAATTCCTTAGTGGGTACTAGAATCCACACAGACTATACACGAGCCCAACTTTGGTTGGTCAACTCATGTGCATCTATGGATAGGTTCATAACCAGTTGTTTCTCTAAACAACTTCTAGTAATTGATTTTGCCCCAGAACCTAATCAGTAGGCTTTGGCCTCCACTGAAAAGATTTGGTTAGGTCCAACCATTAACATGATTTGATTTGATGAATCAGACCAATAAATGATCAGGCCCGACTTTGGCCGGCCAACCTGACCACTATCAGAAAGACTCAAACCAAATTATCATATTATGAATGATAATTCCATTAGTCAATAAGCACCAGGCCTTTGGGCCTCCAATGATTATTAAACTAATGGACTCATTATCACTCACTTAATGGGAGGCTATGACTTAGTTATCAATATAACTTAATCATTTTTAGGGACCTAATAATTTTTGAAAATTTTATTAAAGGATAGATGAGAAAAAAATATTCAGCCAATTTCAATCCTCCCACTGACTTCACCAAGTCAGATTAAAAAATAGATTTAATTAAAGCTGGCATTAGGAGTACCTAAATCAGTCAAACTGATTTACCTAATGACATGGGTGAGCCCTAATCACCAAGTGATATAATCAAAAACTAATTCACCAGGTTGGCCAGGTAAGTAAGATCAGTAGTGGGGATAAGCCATTAACTCGTCAGAGATCGAATCACTGCGAGTAGCTCCCGCTTAAAAATCACTAGTCAAAATGCCAAACTTATCTTAGACACCAACCGATTCATTAATTTTAATTTGATCAACTTATTAAATAGGGTTCCACCGCGTAGCCATGAATTAAGTCCATCTTGGTCTAGTTAAAGACATGGACCCATTCAACTACAACTATTGGAGTTGAGTCTAGAGTATCCTTGACCTAATCTAATTCAACTTTTGATTAGATTTGATCAATTACTTTAATTTAGTCTATTTCTTTAAGCTAACCTTAGGTCTAACCCAATTATGGACCTAATCCATCTAACCCATTGACCCACAAGTTTATGTAATTGTCTTAGGTCTTAATTCACAATTCTAGACCTACTAGACAACACTTAATTCTTTTAATTAAGTATTTGGGATGATGGATCAGGATTTGACATTTCGAAAATAATTTTTAAATTTAAAATATTTTATTTTCTGTTCACCAAATATGTTGACTCATTTCACAAATAGATCAGCATATTTCATAAATAGCAATCCTATTGCTAATTACATAACAGAAAATAACTCAATCAAAATAAATAATGAATATTCCTTTAGATCTAATCTAACACATTCATGATAAATTTCACAATTGAACCTTTACAATTAATTTCTTTCACTGCTTTATCCGTATGGGATATAATTGCAGCGGCACCCCTACCACCATAGGAGACCCCATCGAATGGGAGGAGAGAGCCTTTAAACCCTGCTTTTCTCCTATGACCGAACGACCATGGCAACCAACCCAATTCGATTACTCGCTACTTGGATCAAGTATATCTAAATATATCAATTTCAAAATTTAAATTTTAAATTTCAAATTTTAAATTTTGAATTTCAAATTTCAAACAAATTTTAAATTTCAAAATTTAAAATTTTGAATTTCAAATTTTGAATTTTAAATTTTGAATTTCAAATTTGAAATTTCAACCAAATTTCAAATTTCAAATTTTGAATTTCAAATTTTTGAATTTTGAATTTTAAATTTTAATTTTTAAAATTCAAATTTTAAATTTTGAATTTCAAATTTTGAATTTCAAATTTTTGAATTTTAAATTTTGAACAATTTTCAAAATTCAAATTTTAAATTTTGAATTTTAAATTTTAAATTTAAACTTTTAGATTACAACTTAATCTATGCATACAAATATATATATCATATCTAAGAACCCGCTCTGATACCATTTGTGGGAGAAATTTAGTGCAGGGGTAAAATGATAATTTTAAAATATTTTCAAAATCACTATTTTATAGTAAAAATTATTAATTAATATAATTAATTAATAAAATTTATCCTACACTAGGATCTAAATATGATATATAGCATGCATGCATTTAAATTTGAAATTCGAATTTGAACAGTAAACACTTTACTGTAATGTGTTCAGAACACAATACCTTTGTGCGGGTAGTAGATCGCCGCAATCTGATCATTGTTGGGAGAGTTTAATCATCACGATATAGCCACACAGTGTGTCTGGCCTCTGTGGATCATCCACACGAAGCTCCCGGTCTGATCGACTCCTCACGAGTGCTAGCTCGTTATAGAGCCCTTTTGACGGTCGATACTAATCGAACTCCTTCGATCGATGTCTGTCGATTCTTCAAATGCTCTGGATCATCAATAGACATGCTTGAGAAGATGTTGAAGATCTCTCTAAGATTTTGTGGGCTCACGACACTCGTAGCTCACTTTCTCACTTCCCGAACCCCAAGCTAAAACTCTAGGGAACTCACAGGAAACCTTGCACCCACTTTTCTTTCTTTTCTTTCTTTTTCTCTTGAAAGAATATGGACTTCCTTCTCATGCACAAGACTTCTCACGCCCCAGAATTTTTCTCCAAAAATCTTCTTCTTGCACGCCCCACTCTTCTCCTCCTTTTATAACAACGTCAAACATCTTATCCAAAAGAAAGGATAAAGATGAGTAATTGCACATTTGAATTCAAATCAAATTTTGAATTCAAATGGATACCAATTCATCCCTTATCCACTAAAGGTGTGAGGCGTGGCTTAAATTATGCATGGAGTGATTTCATGAGAAACCTTTTCTCATGTAATAAATGGGGCGTAAAAAAAAGGGATAAGGCGCAAAGATTGATTGCCCATTTGAATGGCCAACCAATCATCCTTATCCATTCATTTGGCACATTAAAGTGGGGTGTAGAGAGGGCTTGGCATGAGAAAATAATTCATGAGAAGTTCCTTCTCATGAATTCAAATGGGTGCAATGGAAGTGAGGTGGGCATGGAGATTGGGTCAAGGTGGTTTCATTATTTAAACCAACATAATTGAACCAAATAAGTTAGGTCCAATTAGACTAATTTAAACTCAACTTAATTAGGCTTAATTAAGCTCAACAAAATTTTAATCAAATTAGGAATTGACTAAGCCCAATCCCTGATCAAATCAGGGACCAAACCATCTCGACGATTAGATCAACTCTTAACCTAATCGGGTCAAACCCAACTGAATCCAATTCAATTGGACTTGATCCAAAAATAATTACTCAATCAAATTGAGTTAATTAGCGATCAAATCACTAATTAAACCTTTCATAAATATTGAGTCCAAATCCAATGGGCAATCAGGTATCAGAATTCATCGATATGTAATCCTGATCGAAAAATCCCAACCAGTGGGACTCTTGACCCCGGTACCCATAATGTGTGAAACTCGTGATTAGAGAATCCTGATTCTCGATCACTGAGTCTCAAACATGTAGGATTCTACATCAGCCATCAGATCAGATAGGAACCTCTAATGTGTGTGACCCCACAGGTTCGAACCTAAGCTGGTAGCACAGGAACCAATTTCTGTACTAATCGAAGTGACCATCTAGCAATGGTACCCGACATCCGGATAGGTCGAAGAGTCGCAATCGTAACACTCAGAACCTACATGAATATGATTACTGTATAATTCATCCTTTTGACCCCTGTGTTTAGGATGACTCAGGGTTAAACTGTCAACCCTGATCAGATCATCCGAATCGTGCTCAACTCAAACAGTCCTGTGACTCTTCACAAGGACTACCCTGGTCAAGATTTTGCTAAATTGAAATACGACTGTACACAGCTCCTAAACTGGAGTGGTCAATCCCATCTTGACACGTGCACCGACAAGTCAAGTACTTGACTACACCCAGCAGCCTTCCGTCACTGAATTAGAAATTCAGGTAGTCCAGTGCAAGTGCAATGAGTTGCTTGCAAGTCACCATGACGGTCTCAGATCGGAGGGATATTTATACCCATATTCCATCGGAGCAAATCTTGACAGCAGAAATAGCTCCGGAGTCGGTCACGTTCAGTGCAAATGTACTCTTACATCTTACCTGTATGCCATACCAGTGTCTCCACACTCATTGGTTAAGAGGACAACCAACCTATATGGCACACAACGACCTATGCTTTATAAACATTGTCGTCCTTGGTAATAATGTATCATTTGGTCACGAACAGATTTAAGGACTAAACGACAAATCCTCCTTTGTCGAGTCTAAATTGTCCTAAGGACTTCACCACAACATAGGAGTTCATTAGAAGATGAAATATTTTATGATGAAAAATATCAAAATAATTTTTATTAATTCATAATTTATATACAAATATAAAAATGAGCACAACCATCAACAGGCTGACGATTGGCTTTGGGACACTATTCCCAATAAAGTATACATTACAAAGCCTTGAAGGCCAAAAAAAGAGAGGAGGGGATGAGGTAACAGAAAATTCTCTTCTCATTTCATTGGCGAAGTGCATGTTACAAAGCCTTAAAAAAAAAATAAAACAACAAACAAAACAAACGGCTCTAAAGAAGCTCAGCTTCATCAGACTTCGAACTCTCAGTTCCAACCATCGTCGAGAATTACTTCAAGTACTTGGCTTCTTCTTCCTGTCTCCCTTTCGGGTCAGCAATTACTCCAGCATTATCTTCGAAGTACATGTAGATGCCATCTTTGCCGCACCATGGTTTCCGCTGCCTCGCGATGATGGTGGGCATGACCTTCTTCCTGAGGTCAGGTTTCCCCTCACGATGATGCGCACTGAGAAGCCCTCGCGGTCGAAGATGTGCCATAAGCGCGGGCTCTGGGCCATCAAGGCGAAACACGGCCGGATCTGTCTCTTCTACCCTCACCTTCTTCGCCAACCCGAAAGTTGCAGCATCTTCCCGCTCGTGGGCTTTCAGGCTCTGGGCTAACATCAGAGCCGCATCCGCACCCATATCTGCAACGAAGGAAGACCAGCGCAGTCTACAAACGGGTCGTGGAAGCAGAGAAGGTTTTGAGGCTAACCCAAGCTGGTCTGAGGGATGCGGGGGTACAGAGATGAGGATGACTCAACGGACGCCTAAAGCCAGGGAGGAAAGACTGAAAAAGCTCCCGTACAAAGTGAGATCCCCGAAGGGGGGAGGCAGGTTTAAATAAGCAATGGGGTCTAGTGCAATAATGACTGCAAGACTCCTCAGACTAGTCCGTGACCGCCGCGTGGCCCACTCACCATGGCAAGCGGCTAGAGGTGGCCGACAATTAGTAAAACCATTATGGCACCATACCTGGGATCGCGCTCCAGCGAAAATTTCAAAAGGAAGAAATCTTTTTCGAAAAGGCTCCAGTACCAGCGTATCGAACGTCAAAATATCTAACAACCGCTGAGTACGAAAATCGAGGAAAGCAGCTTCGATCGTGAGAATTTTTCTGTACTTCCTTCATTCGGAACCCGAACTTGGAAGTAGGGGGACCGGTGTTGGGTATAAAGTACCCCCCGGCCAAAGTTTATAAAAGACCGATCCCTCCAGGGCTCTTCCGGCTCCCGACCTTATGTGTGGCACCTCTCCAAACTCCCTCGGCCGTCTGGACTTCTCTGACAATGGACTTTTGCGTTCACCCATCGGGCCACCCCAAAGGCCCTCTGGGCCTCACTGACAGTCGAGCTCCTACAGCAGCCAACCATTCCCCGGGTCTCTCCCGGACTTCTTCCGACCATGGACGACCCTACTCCGAACTTCTTTCGGGCTTCGTCAGCATCCGAGCTTCCCCAACTATGAGATTTCTATAGTAACCAGACTTCACCCAAGTTTCTACGGTGATCGACCGCCTCCCGGATCCTAATCGAGCTCCCGCGAGAGCCGAACTTCTGCTACGAACGGTCTATTCTGAACTCCTACAGTGGGCTGTCTACCCGAAATATCTACTGTAAGTAAATTTCTTTCGAACTTCTGTTACAGGTAGACTCCAACCGAGCTACTCCGTGGCGAGTGGGCTCTGGACGAACTTCAACAGCGGGACACTACCCCGAGCTTCCACGACAACTGGTCCTCGCCTGAGCTCCTACAATAAACGGCCCCCTTTCGACCTCTCACGAGAATCAAAGCCCGTCCGAACTTCTCCAGCGGATGGATTCTAGACGTGCTTCTATGACGGATGAGCTTCAGCAACTGGGTCCCTGCGATAGCCGATCGCCTCCGATGTCTGCCGAGCCTCTCCAGCGCTGTCCGAAGTCCATCGCCGGCCGACCTCCTACCAGGCTCCCCATAAAATCGGACTTCCCCGACGGACGATCTTCAGATGAGCTTCCACATCTGATAAATCTCAGACGGACTTTCCTAGCGATCGGACTTCTCTGGACTTCGTCAACAAAAAATCTCCATCCGAGCTCCTACAGCAGGTGACTCCCGCCTGAAAGGTCAGCACCCGAAGCATCCGATAAAAGTAGATTCGTCAGCGTCCTCGGAACATCCGAGCCTCTCCTAGAACGATGATGTAAAGAGCCATTCTGTTCCATCAGGCATCCCAGCCGAGCTTCAGTCGACGGATCCAAATTCTTTGACAAGTCACGACAAGAGCCGCCATCCTGCTCCACTCTCTGCAATGGATTCTATGCAGCTCCACCACTCTCTGATAAGTCACGACAAGAGCCGCCCTCCTGCTCCACTCTCTGCAACAGATTCCATGCAGCTCCACTCTCTGGCAAGTCCCGACAACGAACACCACTCCACTCTCCGCAACAAGCTCCACGTGGCCCTGAACGACCCCTGACGCCACTACTCTCCATAACAAACTCCACGTGGCTCTGAGCGGTCCATGACCAGACAATTACAGACGTCGCTGTCGGTCAGTTACACCCTCCGTCTATAAATAAGGACCCCCAGATACGTTCTTCAAAAGGCTGGTAACTCTATCTCGAAACTCTGCCAAAATTTCTGCTCGAGCACTCCATTTCTGTTGAAGCAGAGTACTGACTTGAGCATCGGAGGGTCTTGCCGGAGCACCCCCAACTCTGGTTTAGACTATCTTTGCAGGTCCCGACGGCAGCCGCGGTCATCCCAGGTCCAGCTTCTCTGACTTCGACGAAATTCTGTACCAACAATAATATTCTTTAACTATTATATCCTTGAACATAACACATACAATACCAATTTATGAAAAATCTAAATCATTGTATTTAACAATCAAAATTTAGAATTCATTCAATTAATATAATATAAATCAACTGATAAGAGTTTTAAAACCAGTATAATAAGAATTCTATCAAGAACAATCAAAATATATCAGTCATACATTCCAAAATCAATCTAGTAAAAACTCCACACTCCAACAATTTAGTAAGAGTTTCAAAACCAGCTAGACAATCAAAAACAACCTTCACTATATTCCATCAAGAACCTAGGTGCCATGCATCATTTTTTTCTAATATATTTTGACGCTTCTCATTTGGACAACCAAAAATGACCTTTGCTCTTTCTAGATTTTGGATGAAAAAAAGATATGCATCATCAGGTAAGTGAGACACCATTTCAATGGCTACCAATTTATTAAAAATTTCTTCTTCTATATAGACACGTGGTTGACTTTTTTGGCTAATAGAATTTTTCTCTCTTATTTCATCAGCAACATTGTCAATTGCTAATTTTAAAAGTTCAATCTCTTGATCAATATCAGTTAAATTTTTTTTTTTAATCCAACGAATTTATTGTACTTTTAGTTTGAACTTGAACTTATGGTCTTGGGGATGGCATATCAATTCCATCATTTACGTTATCAAAACCCTCCAACAAAACTTCAATTTAGGTTATCAGTTGATCAATATCATGAATAATATCTATGTGACTCCCACTTAAGCTAGCCTATCTTCGTGATCCCTCCTTTGCAGTTTTGGCATCTTCACCTATTATCCTATCTTGAGTAAATAGTTTCATTAAACTCTTATAGTTGTGGACAGATTTAGTCCTCCATTTTTCTGCATCAGGATGTGTCTAAATACAAAATATATATATATATAAGGATGTAAATATCACATTAACAATAATCAAATTAAGAACCAAAAAAATAAATAATCAAATTCAAAAATAAATCTGTATTAGTTCCTTCCAAACCTCAGATTCTATTATTCACAGCTTTGTAATTAGACTCCAAGTAATATCGCTTAATCTATTTCTAAATAACTTAAACTGCTCATTGAATTCTATATTAAGAGACTTCAAGCAGTTTTTCAAATAAACCTTGTTCAAATTTATGCCAATTTTTTAACTCACTTCTTTAATTATTTAAGCATAAGCAACAGATGTGAAACTTCTATCAGGCCTATTTTCTACTCACTGTTGGTAAATCATTGCTTTAATAAACATGTCATCCATATGAGCTGTCCATCTCAAATATTTTTTTTTTCACTAGAGATTTTTTGTATCACTCATAGGTGATATCTATGGTATAAAAATATATAAAAAATATATAAGATACATATTGAATATGAGCATAAAAGTTTTAACCATAAATATTATAAACAAATTCAAATACAATCAACTGTAATAGGTCTAATACATAATGAAATAAATAAATACATAATATAGTAATCACTATGGGATGCTATTCACTACATAATCATTCTACATGTCAAGCACTATGTAATTTCTTAAAAATTCTTCTCGCATAGCATCTTCATCATCATCCATTGGAGTAAGAACCTCTTCAGCTCTTCTTGAGGTGAAGATTAATTTATAATCTCTTGATCTACTTCATCAATAATTTTTTTATCAGGATCTACCTTCATTAAATAATTATACAAGATGCAACATGCCAAAATAATCTTTGTTTGTACGTCAACCAAGTAATTAGGCTCTATTATACTTTCAATGATAGGAAATCATTTCTTTAATACATCAAATGCTCTTTTTATTGCATTACACGATGATGAATGTTGAAGATTAAATAAATCTCGAGGATTTTTTGATGCTCAAGTGGAGTATTCCTTCAAGTCATAGCACACTCCTCTATAAGGTATGATAAGCCCACTTCTTAGCATATATCCTGTATCAATAAGATAATATTTATCTAATAAAAATTAATAAAAATAAGTAATTATTTTATTAAATTATAAAAAATATCAAATTTATTAATTGCTCAAGATTATCTTTACAAATCTTTAGTTTATCTTCTCTTCTAAATGTATTTTTAATTATCCTTGAGTCAGATGCCATCCTTTTCTAGCCGGGCAAGATATTTATAAATTTTAAATTAAATGAGTATACAGCCAATACATTTTGTGTTGAATAATTCTTCCTATTATGATACTTTGGGGCATCAGAATGAAACACGTTCACATGAACATGTATTCCATCAATAGCTCACACATAATTCTAATCTATAAATTTTATATAAATATTCATTGAAATACATATTTACATAATTAAAATAAATTAAATAAAATTTGATATACTTTGAAATATAGATAAAACCTACTATTATTGAGCATTTCTGAGGAAACTTGCTCTCCTGTGGGTTGAACCAAAAATCAATCTTCTAAAGATATTATTGCTTTTAGTATACTTAGTGAAAATGATGAATAATGGTCCCATTAGATTGATAAAAGAAGTGAGAAATCATATGATTTCTCACATTATGTGATAATGTGTGAAGAAACTTAGCAATTTACTATTCAATTGTTACTCGTTGAGTGGGTTGGAGACCATCATCTTTTTATAAGATCTCATATAAATTTATAAAAACTTGCGGTCCCATTCGAATAACATCACGATACTTTTTATTTGTGCTTAAATATTGTATTATGTCATCTTGTACCAATTATCTTTCTATGAAAGATTGACTAATAGACTGATCAATATAATTCCAATGATAATGAAGCCTGCATCGCATCATAAAATTTATAACATAATAAATAGCTTGAGCTGCAGCTTGGTCATTGACTTCTCTCCCATAAGAAAAATTCATATATTTCTTCATTTTCTTATCTCTCCATCTAAACACCTATTTTAATTTTAATTTAAATAAAATAAGTATGTTGTAAAAATAAGTATGCTAAAGCGATGTTACTTTTTTTCTAATAAATAAGAAACTCTTCTTCCCCACATATCTCCAAAAAAGAGAAGTAAAAATAAAAAAAATAAGGATTTTTTGCAAATAGCCCCCCTCTAAATGCTTATTTTGCAATTTTAGACCCCTTTCCTTCATATTTGCAACCCACCCCCCACTTATTCATATAATGTCCAAATAACCTCCTTGATTAATTCAGATGCCAATAGAAGACATCTTTTTAGAATATTCAGATAAATGTCCATTACTTTCCTATCGTTGTAAATTTATGACTATTCTACCCTTTTGCAAATCCACCCCTCTAGGAGCTTAGACAACTTAAATAGATCAATCACTACCATTTGGTTATCCTCTTCTCTAGATTTAAACCCATATTCTTGAGAAAAGAGAGCCCGAGGAGGTCACCGGACATTCGACGACATCGTCGAAAGACATCATCGGACATTGGATCGATCGGACGTAGGCATGAGTACAACGGTAAGTGTAGTTGTATTTGGGGTGATTTGAATGTCCCAATCGTCACATCTTTCATTTCTGAGGGATTTAGCATAGAGTTCATCTTAGGCTGGTGCTTTCGATGTGAGATGTCCATATGGAAAGAGGGCATGTGTAAATAGACTGTCTCAAACTATCAAGAATTTTAATAAAAATTCTATTCATATCCTGAAAAAGTAGTATGAAGAGAAATTATTATGCCTTTACATATTAGCTTAGATAGCAATTAGCATATTGACAATATTTTGTTTGTTTATTTCAGGGCAATAAATGTAATTATTTTGCTTGGTGCGATGAGATCAACTGCCAATCGATGGACCTAAAATAGCAAACCAGTAGAGTCGAGTGAAAAATGGATAAACTTGAAAAGCAGATTAAGTGGTTAAGTTGATGTATTGTTATAGTGTTAGTAATTTTCATTGTTAAAATGCTTAAGTAGTAAAGAGTCTCCACAATGTAGTCTTATGGTAGCACTATAGTTTTGATTTTGATGTAGAGAATATTTGTTATGTTTTAATGTCTTGTTCATGTAATCAGACAGTTTGAATTGAGCAGACAAAGTTTAAATTGAAAAGTTTGCATCAAGTTCTTTTGAATTTTATGTAATCTGACCATTTGAAGAAATGAGATGCATATTCATTCAGTAGTGTTTAATATCACCTTCATTTCATCAGATAGAGTTTGAATTGAGAAACTGCTTGTATTTATGTTTCTTCCAGTTTATATAATTAATTCAATCTATGAAGCCTAAAAAAGAAGATACATGTCAATCCAACTGGAAGCTGTAAGGTGGTACTTTAGAATTAACATAACTGTTATGCACCATTTATAACAAGACACACCATATAGCAATACTAAATACCTTTTTGCATTTAGAATTAATCTGTCTAGAGTTATAACAGGGTACACAACAACTGTTTACACACACCAACATAATTTAGCAACCAACATAGTTTGATTACAAAGCCGCAATTCCATCTAGAATTACATAATTTCAACACATTGAGAAAGGTCACACTTTGTCCCAAACATAGTCCACAAAAAACTGTTACAAAGCCACACATGTGTTCTCTTTATATCAGGAAAACAAATGGTTGTGGCCCAGCATGCTTTTCAATTCTTGAAAATCTTTCAATTTCATTAGATCTTAGCAGCAGCCCACCTATCTCCTGCAAATCGTCAATAAACAAAAGCAAATTTAGCTAAGAATTAATTTAAGGGAAACAACTCTTTATAGTTTGTATGTTGTAAACTTACTTATTGTATGCTCCTTAAGAAAGCTTGAAAGTCTTTCCCTAACTAGGATGACCTGTCAAATGCTGGCCCTCTAACTCTACCTCCAATAACTTTTCCTCCAGTTACTCTACCTCTTCTTCCCCTACCTCCAGTATTTTTACTTGGACCAAATCTTCCCCCAACAGCTAGTCCTCCTTCAATTTGATTGCCTCCAGCATTTCTACCTCTTCCTCTATAATTTCTCCTGCCTCTCACTAATCCTTCTCGAGGCATTTTTGTGTCCATGGCAGAAGGCTCTCCTATCGGTCTATGCTCTACTGTGGGTGTATTAATTGATCCTATGCATGTACAAGTGATAGAATTTATAACAAGAAAAAAAAGCAAGATTACTTGATTGACTACTAGCAGTAATCATACAACTAAAATTTATAACAAGAAGCAAAAGCTATTATGACTTATTGACTATTAATAGGATTACCTGATTGACTATTATCACTGATAGGATTGATGTTCTCTACACATTTTCTCCTATTATGACCTATGGAACCACATCTGCCGTAGGTCTTCTAAGAAGCGGCTTCTTGATTTTGTTTTCCTTCATCTGGGTATCTGATTCTCTTTTTCTTAGGCCTTCCTCTAGGATGATGTATATGTGGTAGACCAACTTGCACATCAACCATCTCCCATTGATTTTTATCTGCCATAGGTGCAATACTTTGAGAGTATGCTTGTCTATACCATTCACTTGAAAAGTATTCATCAACATATATCTCTACTTTTCTTCTTAATATTAAAATAGTAGCTGCTGCATGCTGACAAGGCAATCCTGATACTTGCCACATTCTGTACGAATAATTTCTACCTTCTAAATTTACTGTATACCTACCATCTGAAGTTTTACCTCTACTTCATCCTCTCCAGATCTGTAGATTTATCTAATTGTTCCATCTTGCTTACAAACCCATTGGACATACTTTAATGCCCTTGGGGTTAGACTGCCTTGTCACTTACCTGCTTGTCTCTTTCTCTTATCCATCTGAACTATCAATTTCAGTCGGATATTATTAATAAGATCCACATACGATCTATTTCTATCTTTCTTAATAAAGTTGTTGAAAGAATCTGACAAATTATTCGTGATGTAGTGGCATTTTGCTCCAACTTCAAATACTTTTCTACTCCAAGTCTGGTTAGATGCAGATCATTTTACAAGACTAAGCAATTTGGAAGTACTGAATGTGTGAAAATGATTAATTGCTAACTAGTATATAATTTGCTCTTTATATAAACTAAAATTGGTAAACTAATTCATTAACTACATGAAGCCATTGGAAGTCTTATTCCAGGCCCAGGCGTAATGCTTTCTTTCTCCCAGCCATCGCAGCTTTCTAGTTCGAAAAGATTACCTTCGGTCACTATTTTGATCGTTGATCCATACATATGCTCCTAAAGACACAACCTTCAACTCCTCCATCTTCTTCAACCATGCATCATCCAAATTTGACCTGACTGTTTGCCATAAGATATTCTTAAGTGCAACACCAAAAAATTTTTTCTTGAAATTCTTATACATATGTCTCACACAAAATCTATGCTCAGCATCAGGTAATACAACCTTTACTATATTATCCAACCCTTTCATTCTATCTGACATCAGAGTCAAATTAGGTATCGGTCCGAGGGCAAGCAGCAATTCTAAAAACCATTTTCATGAGTGTCCACTTTTACTCTAAATGATTGCAAATGCAACTGAAAACATACCAAAATTACCATCCAAAGCAATGGCAACTATCATTGTACCCATGTACTTACTTTTCAAATGACAACCATCCAAGCCTAACAAAGGTCTGCGTCTCTGTTTAAATCCATCAATGCATGGCTTCAAGCATATAAAAAATCTCTCAAATGCATTATCTGGACCTGTAGTATATCTCACCAAGCTTCCTGAATTTCTCACTTGTAGTTCTCTATGTAAAGAAGGAATCTTTAGAAAAGATTCCTCTATGTTACCATAAATTTTAGTCAACGCAGCTTCCCTTGCTCTCCATACTTTGTGATATCCTAATTCAATAGAATACATACTTTTCAATCTTAGCTTGATTGCTTTGATACTGATCTCAAGCTCAGCCCTCACCCATTCTTCGATCCTGATAGTAACCAAATTACATGTGGCCATATTATTAGATACTAAATTGACTGCCTCACATTGATGCTCTCCGGTAATAGTTTTCACTTAAAAAGTAATGTTATCCAGAAGTTTGGAAGCATGTAACCGCTAAGTACACTCACTATTCTTACACCTAACTGTTACTCTTCTTTTCTCATTATGTATATAAGAGCAATTAAAGTGGTTTGCCACTGCATACCCCCTCAGAGCATCTCTAAATGTGTCAATATCTTTGAAAGTAGAGCCCACTGATAAGCTAGACCCACTCTCCTTGGATGGATAGGTCTCTTCTGAGAAAGCATCATCATCCTCTTCCTTTACTGAAGATCCTTTCAATGAAATATAGCTATCTTCTGAAAATACCTCATATTCATCTTCAGATTTATCAGATTCTATTCTTAAAAAAAATCTATCCACCTTATCTTGGACAACAACATCAATGGAAGGCTGATTTCTCCATTTTTCTTTTGCCTTGGCAACTACAGGTCTCATCCTTAATGTGGGTGCAGATTGCCTTGATTGCTGCCCATCAGAATTTGGCTCACTTTATCCTAGGCTGTGGCCCATGTTCTCAACTTCAGCTTCAATATACTTACTAGGCTCTGTTGCTGCTGCTATTGAACTTGGTTTATTTTGTTCCAGATTGTGAACCATATTCTCAACATGTGTATTAAGAGTTTGAATTGTATGCTCTGACACTGTAGGTTCTGGTACTGCTGTATTCTACTCTGAAACTAAAACATGAGGGTCTTCTACTAAAGTACAAGGTTTTGTTATTGCTGGATGAGGCTGTGAAAAAGGTTTATGAATGACTACAATATCTCTTGGATCATTTACAAGTGTATTTTGGTTGACAGGGATTGTAATGGATTCAAAAGCCACATATAAGTCAATCCACTGCAATCCCTTACAATTCTCATACATATCTGACAAATCTTTATCTAAATTCATTGCTACAGACCCATTAACTGCAGGATTCTAGTAATGTAGGAACATACAATCAGTGGGAGCCCATTCTTCCATAGTCATTATCTCATCCACCAAATCCTTGTAACATGAGTAGTCACTATCATATATTCTTGTCTGCTGCTGCCCTACTATATACTTCTGTTTTACATCTCGAGAATTTACTCTCTACTTTTCATTATAGTGAATTCTCGGATTAACAATAGTATCATTCATTATGACTACAAATCCAGCAAATAAATAGTTAAGCATGCTTCATATGTTAATGGATAGTCAGTAAAGAGCATATTATATTTGTCTAATCAGCTAATGGTAAACTGATTAATTAACTATTCTAAAGAGCAGATTATATCCTAGTTAGCAAATTGATTCACATATAATTACTAACATAGTAATAGACCTTTATAGCCTGCAATAAACTACTTAATGGTAAACAACCAGTAACAATTGCCTATTTGAGTATATAATTACACTTAAAATGAACCATCCATGAGAAAGAAACACTAAAATCTATGATGAATAAGTAGATGCTATGTAGCTATCTTAAGGAAATAAAAGATCTCTCAAAAGCAAAGAAGCTTATTATTGCAGCAATTTTGAATTTTAAAATTACATAGAATTAAGCAAACGTACCAAAAACAAATCATTGAACACACAGAAGACTAATAATTGCATACCAACTCAAGTTCATAATTCATGTATCTTAGGAAGCCCAGCTGGTTGGAGAACTTATTAATTATAGGAAAATCCAAACAACTTGTGTACTCATATATCAAATGATAAAAATTTGGACCACAGAAGCACTACGTATAGGTATATGAAAATGTATTCTACATTGTGCCAAACATTCCTAAATGATAGTAAGCTTCTATCCAGATGGCCATATTTGTGTTTTATATTCGTATTTTATATTCAAAAATAGATTTCTTCCACAAAAATTTTTGCAAAGTAACCTTCATACTCATCTCTAATTCATTGTTCGATGAATATTTCACCTCTTAAAATAATCAATAAACTACTTAATGTATCAATATAATGAATGATCCCATATCTATCGGATGACATACTAGCCAACGAACAAGTGGGATCTACTCGTCTATATATATACACAAAAACCAGATGCCCAATACATTCAACACCTATACAATAAAAAGCATACATGAAACATCCAAATAAACATGCCTTATCCAACTATACACCAACCAGCTACTCGTTGCCTTCTATTCAAATGTCTGATCGATAGATTTTAAGAAAATAATCGACACCTTCGAATGGAGGGAGTGATCCAATTTGGCCACATTGTTTGCAGACGAGAGAGGGGAACGAAGAGAGTGATCCAATTTGGGCAAATTATTTGCAGACGATAGAGGGGTGGGATGGGGAGGGTGTTAGGGTACCAAATTGGGGATCAGATCTTTTCTAACTCATTCTATCATTTAACTCGAGCATTTAAGACATTTAATGTCTAGTTGAGTTAAAATAACCAGCTTTGGTTAAATTTACAAACACTGTGTGACGGAAACTATGGTCGGGGGTTATTTGCACATTATATGAATAAATGGGGGGCGGGTTGCAAAAATGAAGAAAAGGGTTCTAAAAATGCAAAATAAGCATTTTGAGGGGGGCTATTTGTGAAAAACCTAAAAAATAATAATACAAGTGGGAAAGGGCCTTACCTTTTAGTTTTTTACGTCTTTCCTTGGTTTTCGTTGTCTTTCCCATCCATAAAAGTCTCAATCACATGGAACCGCTTCAATTACACGGGAGGCAACTTTTCCATGCACAAGAATCTTAATCATGTGGGAGGCAATTTTTCCTTCCGCAAGAGTCTCAATCGCATGGGAGGAGGCAGCTTGTAGCTTTTGTTTTTTCCATTCACAGGAGTCTAAATTGCATGCAAGGAAATAAGCCCCGAAGATAAGATAAGAATTATTAAAAAATCACTCAACTTTCAATTCTTTTCTCTCCAAATCCACTCAATTTAGAGAAAAAAAAATGAATATTTAAGGAGATTTATATTCTCTCCTTTTCTTTTCTTTTCTTTTGTGAAAAAACTTCCGACCAAGAGAAAGTGTTAACCTTCTCCCTTATTCTTTTATCTTCTCTCCCAACCAAGGTGTAAATGGTTTGATTGACTTATGTCCCACTTTGTTTCACGTAAACTACTCTACCTTATATGACAGTGATATCAGTCATACCCCAGACCCAACACCTGGATCGAGAAGGCGATGGCTGCATGAATCCTAAAACAAAACCTTAAAGATCATACAAGGCCTTATAATTTATTATAATCTCGACATCTATAAGCAATAATGATCTAATTTCATAACAATTGACAAGACATGCACAATTACAAATTCAATTCCTTCAATCATTCGATGAGATATCAATAATGCTCTATCTATTCATCTGCTCACCCAAGAACCCAAACCATAGCCAATCATGAGCATCCTTCGACTCTAAGAAGAAAAAGAGAAAAAAAGGGGGATGAGCTTTGCAGTCAAGTAAGAATTCTACATATCACACTAGTATAATAATATAATCTGAAAATAACGATAAGCAATAAAGCATAAAATCTTATATCCAATATCCAGAATAATACCAACATCCATATAAATATGCATCAAATATACATCTTATTAAAAAAAATATGTCATCATATATCAATAAGTAAAATCTTTTATTCAACATTAGTTTCTTGTCTTTTCATCTGTTTCTCTATCATATAGCTAGTTTTCTTAACATTTTTCTTTTCGGCTTTGGACTAACCATAATCATTTCTCAATTTTGGTCTGACCCAAAATCCCACACATGAGCCCTTAGGGGTTGTCCCAGGCATAAGCTCTTAGCTGGCTGTCCCAAGCATGAGCTCCTAACCGGCTGTCCCACGTATAAAAGCTCGTGGGAGCTGTCCCAGGCATAAGCTCCTAGCAGACTGTTTCAGGCATAAGCTCCTAACAGCTATCCCAGACATAAGCTCCTGACGGACTATCCACATGACGAGGCTAGTCCAAACTATATTTTTTTATCTATTTATTTCATATTGATTTTTATGTTGATATCATCAAATCAATTTCAGTTTACAGTGTACTCAGAAAAAATATGTCATATCCATATAATTATATTATCAATCACTGATATACATATATGTCAACACATAATGTACGCATACTCAAAAATCATACAAGAAACAATAGTATCTCAACATGATAAATTCATCAACACGAATCCAACGATATAAAATCAATGATAAAAATAGCATATATAATGGTGATCATGTACAAGAATTCTTATCTCTACCGGTGATTAATCCAAACATAGAAATCGATGAACTCCTCAATCTACGAACTCAGAATCAAGATATTTTACTCAATACCTTCTAGTACAAATAATTATATTTTACATGATTAAGATCAAATATAAAAATTAAAGATGATTAAGGATAATGAAAAATTACGGAGAACGATCTTAATTTCAGAATTTCAGTACCCCTCCTAGAATAAACCAAGATATAGATTTGTTTAAATACCTAGATCTCCACTAGTCCATAAGACATCTAGAGAGAGAAATCCAGGAAGAGAAAGAAATAATCTAGAAAGATAAAATTATAGAGAGAGAAAGTAGAGAGAGTTTAGAAAGAGAAAATAGAGAGAGAAACTTACTAGGTTTACAATCAGATCTTAATAATCTTTCTCGATATCGTCTTGTCCAAGAAATTATTTCTCCTATATATTGAAATTAATATTTTAAAATAAATCAAATTAATCATCTAAACCCCTCTATCAAGTAATTTTATCTAAATATGTTAATTTAAAAAAATTATGAAAATAATGTTCTTTATAAAATATTTATCAGAATGCTATTCAAAATAAAGTTGTCATATCATAGGACGACTTTATGTGCTGACTCACCAGAACTCATTCTATGTGGATGGCTGAGTTAGCAACGTGGAGTCATCTTATAAAAAAGCAACTCTATAAGTTACTCTATGGTAGGACGACTCTATGAGCCATCCTATGATAGGACGACTTTGACCTCGGACTTATACTGAGAAACTACTAGACTCTCCAACCATTGAGAGGGAGATTGGGAGGGCACAGAGAGGGCGGTGAGGGTCGAGAGAGAGGGTTGAAGGACTGAGAGGGAGAGGGGTGGGGTGTTTGATTTTTTTTTTCTAAGTGATGGAGAGAGGGGAGAGAGAAGTTTAATCTCTCCTCTCTCCTGACTAAACCCCTCTCTCTCTCTCTCAGTCATTTAGAAAAAAAAAATCAAACATCCCGTCCCTCTCCCTCTCGGTCCCCCAACCCTCTTCCTCTCGACCCTCTCGATCTCCACCGCCCCTCCTCACACCTCCTCCCATCCCCCAACCTCTCTCTCGATGGTTGGAGAGTCTAGTGGTCTCTCGATGCAGGACCGGTGGTTACTCAAAATTGCTCTATTATACGGCGACTCTATAAATCGCCCTACCATAGGGCGACTTATAGAGTCGCCCTATGATAGGATGACTCTATGTTGCTGACTCTATCCACATGGCGTGAGTTGTGATGAATCGGCACATAAAGTTATCTTATGATAGGACGACTTTATTTTAGACGATATTTTGATAAATATTTTATAAACAATATTATTTTTTAAATTTTTTTAAAATAATATTATTTAGATAAAATTACCCCTCTATCGAGATTCATCAGGATCCACCGGTCCCAAAATCTTTCTTCTAAAATTTTCAATAATCCATTTGAGAGAAAATTAATTAATTAAGTAATTGGCCAACTAATAAAAAAAATTATTTTATTAAAATAAACCGAAGAAGAGAGAGAAGAGCCCTCTCTTCTCCTATTCTCTTCAAACAGGGGATTTGCTCCCTGTTGTCCCTCTCCGATGCATGGCAACGGAAGACCAAGGCCGGCCACCACGGTGGCTCCCAACGGCGTCAAAGCCGTGGCCCCGACGACGGCCCCCAATGGCGGCTGTTGTCGGCGGCGATAGGTGAAACCAAGAAGAAAACAGGGCAGCCCTGATTGCCATGAATCCGGCGATTTGCCGGCTTCAAACAGTGGGAGGAAACTTGGAAAGGAAAAGGGCTAAGACCTCTTACCAAGGTCCGGCGAGGCCTCACGATGGAATTTCTGTGAGCTCTTTTCGGCAGCAACCCACGGAAAGATCCCTAGAAATCTCAGATGATCTGTGGCTATTCCTCGAGAGTTTGGTTGTGGATTCAAAGGAGAGGGGATCACCTATTTATATGCATGGATTAGGGTCCCTACAGATCGATTTTTTGTGGCCTTATCCCCCCGATTCTGGTCGGATTCAAAGAAGGAAGACGGACTCCATCGAGAGTCCTCTTCCGCTAGGTTTTTTTTTTTTTTGTTTTGGCTTCAAGAGCCGTGAGAATTAAAGTTGAAGAAAAATCCGGGTTCTTACAATTGTCCTTTTATGTAATCGAAGTTACATGTCAGAAAAGTATAATACATACATTTACATGCAACTGCTTAGGCTCTTGTTACACAATTATTGCCATTTTCCGAGATTTGTACTGAATCTGGTTTGGTTTTCTAACTATTTGCTACATTTGAGAAAGGTTTGTTACGTCTATTTTTCTAGAGCTACGAGCTTGATGACTAACTGGTCCTTAGCTTTGTTGGCACCAATTTCCACTTCCAAAGTTCAAATGGAAGTGGAGTATTTGGAAGTGGAGTTGCCATTGTTGAAAAAGACCTATTACTTCTCTCCGTTGTTATTCCATTCCGGTTACTATAGTTCTACCACAGGCTGTTAACCTACATGGGATCAATTATATATAAAATATAGACAGAATTAGGTAGCAAAGTCATTGTATTTCTAAAAAATATTCACTAAATGTAACAATGCAGGACTTTACCCAAAAAGATTAGTCGAAATATATTATTTGAATTCCTTGTCCCTATATAAGTATCCAAATTTTTTTAACGAATAACCTACATAGGATTAAATATACATCTACACGGATCCTCATATACTCTCTCTATTTAAGCTCTGATGTCTTCCACAGACTAAAAATCAAATCCATGTATCTATTCATAAACACCAGTCCAATGAACCCATACTGTAGTATCTTCTAATCCATATGAGTTATGGGCCAGGTCCATTCTAATACCATTGTAACAATATAGGACCTCATCACTAATCAGTATATATTATTTAGATTTTTTGATCCTGTATAAGTATCCAAGATCTTTCTAGCGAATAATCGATATAGGACTAAATATACGTCTGCACAGATCCTTATATTAAACCTAGCAAAATATATTGAATTAGGGATATCATTAAGACTAGCAAGCTCGGACCTAATCTAAACCCTATGTGGATCTAAAGTCTAAACTCGAATTATTTTCGAACTTACAAATGATTATATAATATTTCTATAAGAATCCAATTTTTTATATGGATCTTAAAGCAAAAACCAAAAAAAAGAAGAGAAATTGATTGCACGTGCTCTCCTCTTCTCCATTTTCGATGGGGAAAGAGTCTCCTAGGGCTCGCTCAAGTCTGTCAAAAGCCTTAAGAATTGGCCTATAAAAGGCCCCCAAATCCTCTCCTTATGGAACACATCCCATCTCTAGTCTTCTGCCGGTGAACCACCAAACTTTTCCTGATTTTTTGTTTAGGGATCGAGAAAACATCATTTGATCCACCACTAACTTACCATCATTTCACCATCAGAGCTATGGTAAGAAGGTCTTGGCTCCATCCTCATCTTCTTTCCATCCCTTAGCTATCAACGATGATCAGATTGTGACCGACAAGTCATCGGATTTCTTCAAAATCGAGATTCTCTTATCTTGGCTCCTTTGTTTTGCCAACCATCGTTGGCATGGTTGTTATTGACCGGTGTTTAGGGCTACATTATCGAATCCCCACCATCTAATGATGTGAGGGATCGTCGATCATCGGGCGTGTGGCCATGTGTAGGGAAGAGAAAGAGGAGGGGGTATCCCTTATGTCCACGAAGAAGGAGAAGGAAGAAAATGAGGAAAAAAAAAGAAAGGAAAGAAAAGAAAAGTAAAGAAAAAAAAGTTCTCTCACTTTTCTTTCTTCTCTCTCTCCTCTCTCTACCTTCTCTCTTCACTTTCTCTCTCTAAAAGTTTCTCTTTATTTTTTCTCTAAAATTTTCTCTCTTCATGGATTTCTCTCTCTAGAAATCTTGTAGACCATTGGAGGGTCCAGATGTATAGAAAAATCTTGATCAAGTGGTTGAACTCCAGTGTGGGACCTGGATTGGTACTCTAGGCGACTATCTGACTTGTTGATCTTTATCTGGATTTTCATTGGTTATTTCTGGACTCAGTATCAATAATTCCTAACTTGTTACCTTTACTTTGATTGGACCATCTATTTATTGATTTATAAAATTTGACTATACCGTTCTGATTGATTAGGGTTGCTAGATGCCGCTACTTAATTAGTCTCATCCTTTTTGTGTCAATCTTGTTCCATCATAAGCATTAGTTTTTATGCAAAGATATGATTGATTTGATGAGATGTTGGGCAAGAGAATTTATGTTTCGAGCTTTAAATCAAGGTAAATCCTTAAATTTTTATTTATTAATTAGTCATGTATTAGGTAGGGTCAAAAAAATTGAAAATTAAGAATGTTTCGGATATTAGAGCTATGAAAATAGAAATATAATAATAATTTATTATTTCTTATGTTGATGGTGGATTGAGGTTGTGTTGGAATTATATCATTAAGTGGACATGCTAGTCATGGATTGGTAAAGTCTATTCTAGAGTTTATCATCAGTAAAGATAAGAATTTCTAAACATTGATCATCTATTTATATAAAAGTTATTTTGTACATCAGTGATTTCGATCCATATATTTTTTATAGCGATATATCATATACTTAGTTGTTAAGTATATTTTTATGACTTGTTTGATGTTATGTATTATATATCATTGATCCTAGCTTGGATGGAATTTGTTAATTATGTACATTAAGTTTTGCCAAAGAATGAAATTTGGAATTACAATACTTACAAGCTTGTAATGGAGTTATATAACTCTATGTGGGGTTGTGGAGCTCTGGACTAGCCACGTTATTATCTTACCATAAGTTGAAAATGTGGTTGTGATAGTCCATAGTACTAGCCATGGTATTGGTGCCTTACAACGGGCTGAAAATATAGCTGCGATAGTTCAAAGTTGAGCACCTATGTGATCCCCCAAACTAGCTATTGTAGTGCTTTGCTACGGGCTGTAAATATAGTTGTGTTAGTTCGAGTTAAGTGCTGGCGGTCCTTTGGACTAGTTACGGTGAGTGCCCCGCCATGGACTATAAACATGGTTGTGGTAATCTATAAGACTAGCCACGATATTTAAATTTTAAAACTTTTTCAAAATTACTATTTTACAGCAGAATTATTAATTAATCTCATTAATTAATACTAATTAACCCTACACTAGGATCTAAATATGATACAACAGTATGCATTTAAATTTGAAATTCAAATTTGAATCAGTAAACATTTTACAATGCTGTGTTCAGAACACATCACCTTTTGTGGGTAGTCGATCACCGCAATCTGATCACCGTCGGGGGGCTCTGATCGTCACGTCACAGCCACACAAATGTCTGGCCTCTGTGGATCGTCCACACGAAGCTCCCGTCTGATCAGCTCCTCACGAATGCTAGTTCATGATTTCACCCTTTTGATGGCAGATGTTAATCGAACTCCTTCGATCGATGTGTGCCGACTTCTCGGATACTTCGGATCATCTGCACAGTTGCTTGAGAGGCTGATGGATCTCTCCTGAAATTTGGTGGACTCACGACACTCGTGGCACACCAATCTCACTTCCCGAACCCTAGGTAGAAACCCTAGGGTACACACCAAAAACCCTGCGCCCAATTTTCTCTCTTTTCTTTCTTTTTCTCTCGGAAGGTTTTGGACCTTCACCTTGCGCAGAAGCCTTTCTCACACCTCAAAGTTTCTCTCCTAAAATTTTTACGCACGTCCCATCTTTCTCCTCTTTTTAAAATAACGTCGAACATGTCTTATCCGCGTGAGAGGATAAAGACAAGAGGTTACACATTTGAATTCAAATCAAATTTTAATTCAAACGAAAACCAACTTATCCCTATCCTTTTGGGCGTGAGAAGAGAAGGGGCGTGGCTCTTTGTGCGTGGAAAATGTTTCACGAGAAACCTTTTCTCGTGTAAGTAATGTGGCGCACAAAATGGATAAGGATGAAAGGGCAAGTGATAAGTTATCCATTCAAATTCAAACATATTTTGAATTTGAATGGCTAACTAATTATTTTATCCATCCATATGGCGCACAAATGAGGGCGTGGGGAAGGGTTTTGCGTGAGAAAAATTTCATGAGAAGTTTCTTCTCGTGAATTCAAAGGGTGCAAGGAAGTTGGGTGTCGCAGGGAATTTAAAACAAGGTGGTTTGATTCAAATTGAGCCAACCTAATTTAAAATAGGTTAAGCACAATTAGACCAGATTAAACCCAATATAATTAGGCTTAATTAGGCTCAATAAAATCCTAATCAAATCAGAAATTAACTAAACCTAACCCCTGATCAAATCAGGGACTAAACCACCTTAGCGATTAGGTCAACATTTAACCTAATCGGGTCAATCCAAACTGAATCCAATTCAATTGGACTTGATCCAAAAATAATTACTCAATCAAATTGAGTTAATTAGTGATTAAATCACTAATTAAATCTCTCATAAATATTGAGTCCAAATCTGATGGACAATCAGGCATCAGAGACCATCGATATGAAATCCTTATCAAAGAGTTCAAATTTCAAATTCAAAATTTGAAATTCAAAATTTTGACCTCGGTACCCAAAATGTGTGGAACTCATGATCAGAGAATCCTAATTCTAATCATAGAGTCCAGATAGATAAGACTCATAATCAGCCATCAGATCAGAAAGGAACCTCTAATGTGTGTGACCCTGCAGGTTCGAACCTAAACCGGTAGCACAGGAACCAATTCCTGTACTAATCGAAGTGACCATCTAGCAATGGTACCTGACGACCGGATAGGTCGAATAATCACAATCGCAACATTCAGAACCTACGTGAATATGGTTACCGTATAATTCATCCCTTTTGACCCCTGTGTTTAGGATGACTCAGGGTTAAACTGTCAACCCTGATGATATCATCCGAATCGTGCTCAACTCAATTAGTCCTGTGACTCCTCACTAGGACTACCCTGACCAAAGTTTTGCTAAATTGAAACACGACTGTACACAGCTCCTAAACTGGAGTGGTCAATCCCATCTTGACACACGCACCGACAAGTCAAGTACTTGACTACACCCAGCAACCTTCCGTCACTGAATTAGAAATTCAGGTAGTCCAGTGCCTAAGTGCAGTGAGTTGCTTGCAAGTCACCGTGGCGGTCTCAGGTCGAAGGGACATTTATACCCATATCCCATCAGAGCAAATCTTGACAGCAGAAATAGCTCCGGAGTCGGTCACGTTCAGTGCAGATGTATCCTTATATCTCACCTGTATGCCATACCAGTGTCTCCACACTCATTGGTTAAGAGGACAACCAACCTATATGGCACACAACGACCTATGCTTGATAAACATTCTCGTCCTTGGTAACAATGTATCATTTGATCGCGAACAGATTTAAGGACTAAATGACAAATCCTCCTTTGTCGAGTCTAAATAGTCCTAAGGACTCACCACAACATAGGAGTTCATTAGAAGATGAAACATTTGTGATGAAAAAATACCAAAATAACTTTTATTTATTTATAATTCATGTACTAATACAAAAAGGAGCACAACCGTCAACAGGCTGACGATTGGCTTTGGGACACTATTCCCAACAATCTCCCACTTGGCCTAAAGCCTATCGGTGCAGTATCTAATACCCATCTTCGACTTGTAGTCGTTGAACTCCTTCACCGCAATGGCTTTAGTGAATGGGTCGGCCAGGTTCTCCTTTCCGTCGATCTTCTGAAGGTCGACGTCACCTCGATCCACGATCTCCCGGATGAGATGGTAGCGGCGCAGAATATGCTTCGTCCGCTGGTGTGCCTTTGGTTCCTTCGCCTGAGCAATGGCTCCAGAGCTATCGCAGTAGAGCAGAACTGGACCAACCAGGGAGGGTGCTACTCCGAGCTCGGTGATGAATTTTCTCAGCCACACCGCTTCTTTGGCAGCATCTGATGCAGCAATATACTCCGCCTCGCATACTGAATCAGCCACAGTGTGCTGCTTGGAACTCTTCCAGCAGACAGCCCCACCATTAAGGATAAAAATAAATCCCGACACACTCTTGCTATCATCGCGATCAGACTGGAAACTAGAGTCTGTAAACCCTATAAGTCTCAAGTCTGATTCACCATATATAAGCCACTGGTCCTTAATATTTCTTAAATACTTCAGGATGGTTTTAACAACCTTCCAGTGATTCTCTCTGGATCAGATTGGTATCTACTCACTACCCCTAGTGAGTATGCCACATCTGGTCGTGTACATGTCATAGCGTACATGATAGATCCCACTGCCGAAGCATATGGAATCCTACCCATACGCTCTCTCTCTTGAGGTTTGTCGGACAATCCCTCTTCGAGAGAAAATTCATGGCCTATCGGTAGATAGCCTTTCTTGAAATTTTTCATGCTGAATCTTTTTAGCATAGTATCAATGTACGTGGACTGGGATAAGCCAAGCAACTTTTTGGATCTATCCCTATAGATCCTCATCCCTAGGATGTAGGAAGCTTCTCCCAGATCCTTCATGGAGAACTGTGACGATAGTCAAATCTTTATTCCTGTAATGCAGGGACATCATTCCCGATTAAGAGAATGTCATCCACATACAATACAAGAAATACTACTACTGGACCATTAGCCCACTTATAAATGCAGGGCTCTTCTCCGTTCTTAACGAAGCCATACGTTTTGATCGTTCTATCAAAACGTATGTTCCAACTCCGAGATGCCTGCTTAAGTCCATAAATAGACCTCTGTAGCTTGCACACCTTAGACTCATCTGTAGATGTGAACCCTTCAGGTTGTATCATATACACCTCTTCGTCCAGCTCTCCGTTTAGGAAAGTTGTCTTCACATCCATCTGCCAGATTTCATAGTCCAGATGGGCAGCTATCGCAAGCATAATCCGAATGGATTTGAGCATTGCCACAGGAGAAAACGTCTCATCATAGTCTATACCATAACGTTGACGATATCCCTTGGCAACCAGACGGGCTTTATAGGTCTCCACCTTTCCGTCTGCGCCCCTCTTCCTTTTGAAGACCCACTTACACCCTATGGGTTTTACTCCTTCGGGTGGGTCAACCAATGTCCACACATCGTTGACCTTCATGGACTCCATTTCGGATTTCATGGCCTCTAGCCATTTCTCAGAGTCAGGTCTCTGCATTGCATCCATGTAGGTGATCGGATCCTCATCGTTTTCATCAAGTTCGACAGGATCACCATCCCGGACCAAGAAACCATAGTATCTGTCCGGTTGATGTGGTACTCTACTAGACAGCCTTAAGGGTGCATAATCAATGGGCTCCGGATCTGATCTAATCAAATCCGGTTCAGGTTCAGTAACATGTGTCGGTTTTTCCACTTGTCGAACTTCGTCAAGTTCGACTTTAGAGGCAACAGTTCCTTCACTAAGGAACTCCTTTTCTAAAAAAAATATCTTAAGGCTGACAAACACCTTTTGCTCATCAGCAAGGTAGAAATAATACCCTTTGATCTCTTTTGGGTACCCTATAAAATTATACTTGTCAGACCTAGGTCCAAGCTTGTCTGTAATTAAACGTTTAACATAAGTCGGACACCCCCAAACCCTAAGGTGCGAGAGTACTGGCTTACGTCCTATCCATATCTCATATGGCGTTTTGGCTACAGGCTTACTCGGAACTCTATTTAGAAGGTAACAAGCCGATTCGAGCGCATATCCCCAGAGGAAGATCGGCAGACCAGCAAACCCCATCATGGATCGAACCATGTCTAACAGGGTCCGATTCCTCCTTTCAGACACACCATTATGCTGTGGTGTTCCAGGAGGAGTCCACTGAGAGAGAATCTCATTCTCCCCTAGATACGTCAGAAACTCATTGAAAAGGTATTCACCTCCTCGATCAGATCGAAGAGTTTTAATACACTTCTCAGTTTATTTTTCTACCTCATTTCGAAATAGTTTGAACATTTCAAATGATTCCGACTTATGCTTCATTAAATAGACATACCCATACCTAGATAGGTCGTCTGTGAAGGTTATGAAGTAGAAAAATCTACCTCTTGCACTTGAGCTCATGGGTCCACATACATCAGAATGTACCAGACCTAAGAGTTCACTGGCTCGCTCACCTTTTTCAGTAAAAGGTGACTTGGTCATCTTCCCAAGAAGACAGGACTCATAGGTTGGAAGTGATTCACAATCACTAACTTCAAGAATTTCTTCTTGAGCCAACCTGTTTATCCTGTTCTTATTGATATGACCTAGCCTACAGTGCCAAAGGTAAACTTCTGACACATTATCTATTCTAGAGCGTTTACCGAATTTTTGAACCACATTAACAGGCTGTGATAGTAAGTAAATTCCATTATTTAATTATCCAACAAATATTGTAACACCATTCAAAATGATATTACAAATATTTCTTTTTATTAAAAAATCATAACCGTACATGACCAAAAGGCCTACAGAAATAATATTTAATAAAAAACTTGGACAATAGTGACATTCACTCAGAATTACATTACGAGAATTGATTACAAAACTCATGATTCCTAAAGCTAGAACTGGAACTTTGCTTCCATCTCCAACATTCAGGAACCTCTCGCCTTCATCAAATCTCCTACTGACCTGTAGACCCTGCATCGAATTATAAATATGATAAGGGCTTCCGGTATCCAATACCCAGGCAGTAGTATCACAAATCAAAAAGTTGCAAGGAGTTATCATATAATTACCTTGCTTCTTCTTTGGCCTGTTCGGGTCCAGGGAGGCAATGTATTGAGGACAGTTCCTCTTTCAATGCCCGTGCTTCTTGCAAAAGAAGCACTCCGCCTGGCTCTGGTCGTGCTTGCGCTTCTTGGTCTGACCCCGTGCTACTGTCCCAGCATGAGATTGCACCTTCTTATTTTTCTTCTTCTTGTTCTTCTTCCCCTTCTCAAAGGGTTGACGACGAGAAGAAGACCCTCCCACTACATTCACCGACTCCTTATGGAGTTGGTGATCCTTCTCAAAGTTCTGTAGCAACCCCAACAATCCGTGGTAGTTTACTGCAGGCTTTGTCATTCGAAAATGAGTAAGGAATGGGAGGAAGGACTTGGGTAAGGAATTAAGGATCGCATCCTTACCGAGCTGCTCATGCAGAGGAAAGCCCAATTTGCTTAGGCGCTCAATCATCTCGATCATGTACAGTACATGATCAGTGACTGAGGCCCCATCCCTCATCCGAGCATTGAAAATGGCACAACTAGTTTTGTGCCTTTCAACGTCGTCAGGCGTGCCAAAGGAGTCGTTCAACATTTGAAGCATCTCCTGTGGCTGGGCGTTCTCAAACCTTCGGCTGAACTCGTCATTCATTGCTGCCAGCATAATACATCGAACGGTGGTGTGGTCATTGAGCCACTTCAAGTAAGTATCTCGGATCGCCTTACTAGCGTTCGGAGCTGGCTCCTCAGGTGCTGGATCCGTTACTACATAAAGGATCTGCTCATGCTCAAGGACGATTTTCAATTTTCGATACCAGCTATCAAATTGGGTCCCATGAGCTTGTCATTATCTAATAATGACCGGAGCGATAGGGTAGTGGCCATAGCTGCTTAAAGGAAAACGAGACCTCTATTAGTACATAAATTAATACTAAAGACTTGGATTTTAGTCTAAAGTTTTTTTCAATATTTTTACGAACTGGTAGCCTCATCCTCCAATTCGAGGAATTACTTTAATTCCTTAATGGGTATTAGAATCCACACAGACTACACCGAGCCCAACTTTGGTTGGTCAACCCATGTGCATCTATGGGTAGGTTCTTAACCAGTTGTTTCTCTAAACAACTTCTAGTAATTGATTTTGCCCCAGAACCTAATCAGTAGGCTTTGGCCTCCACTGAAAAGATCTGGTTAGGTCCAACCATTAACATGACTTAATTTAGTGAATTGGACCAATAAATGATCAGGCCTGACTTTGCCGGCCAACCTAACCACCATCAGAAAGACTCAATCAAATTATCATATTATGAATAATAATTCCATTAGCCAATGAGCACCAGGCCTTTGGGCCTCCAATGATCATTGAACTAATGGACTCATTATCACTCACTTAATGGGAGGCTATGACTTAGTTATCATTATAACTTAATCATTTTAGGGACCTAATAATTTTGAGGATTTTATTAAAGAATAGTAGAGAAAAAATCATCCAGCCAATTTCAATCCTCCCACTGACTTCATCAAGTCAGATTAAAAAAGGATTTAATTAAAGCTGGCATTAGGAGCACCTAAATCAGTCACACTGATTTACCTAATGACATGGGTGAGCTCTAATCACCAAGTGATCTAATCAAAATCTAACTTACCAGATTGGCCAGGTAAGTGAGATCAGTGGTGGGGATTTGCCATTAACTCGTCAATTATCGAATCAATGCGAGTAGCTCCCGCTTAAGAACCACTGGTCAAAACTGCGAACTTACCTTAGACACCAACCGGTTCATTAGTTTTAATTTTGATCAACTTAGTAAATAGGACTCCACCGCGTAGCCATGAATTAAGTCCATCTTGGTCTAGTTAAAGACATGGACCCATTCAACTACAACTATTGAAGTTGAGTCTAGAGTATCCTTGACCTAATCTAATTCAACTTTTGATTAGATTTGACCAATTACTCCATTTAGTCTATTTTTTAAACTAACCTTAGGTCTAACCCAATTATGGACCTAATTCATCTAACCCATTGACCCACAAGTTTATGCAATTGTCTTAGGTCTTAATTCACAATTCTAGACCTACTAGACAACACTTAATTTTTTTAATTAAGTACTTGGACTGATGGGTCAGGGTTTGACATTTCGAAAATAATTTTCAAATTTGAAAGATTTTATTTTCTGTTTACCAAATGTGTTAACTCATTTCACAAACAGGTCAGCACATTTCATAAACAGCAATTCTATTGCTCATTTCATAACAGAAAATAACTCAAAATAAATCATAAATTTTCTTTTAGATCTAATCTAACACATTCATGATAAATTTCTTAATTAAGTCCTTTCGCTGCTTCATCGGCATGGGATATAATTGCATCGGCACCCCTACCGCCATAGGAGACCCCATCGAATGGGAAGAGAGGGCCTTTAAACCCTACTTTTCTCCTATAACCGGACGGCCATGGCAACCAACCCAATTAGATTACTTGCTACTTGGATCAAGTATATCTAAATATACCAATTTTAAAATTTAAATTTTGAATTTCAAATTTCAAATTTCAAATTTCAAATTTTAAATTTCAAATTTGAGATTTCAACCAAATTTCAAATTTCGAATTTCCAATCTTTGAATTTTAAATTTTGAATTTTGAATTTTAAATTTCAAATTTCGAATTTCAAATTTTAAATTTCAAATTTTAAATTTGAGATTTCAACCAAATTTCAAATTTCAAATTTTAAATTTTGAATTTCAAATTTCAAATTTTGAATTTTAAATTTCAAATTTCAAATTTGAGATTTCAACCAAATTTCAAATTTCAAATTTTGAATTTCAAATTTGAAACTTCTAACAAATTTCAAATTTTAAATTTCAAATTTCAAATCTTTTTGAATTTTGAATTTTGAATTTTGAATTTTGAATTTTGAATTTCAAATTTAAACTTATAGGTTACACCTTAATCTACGCATGCATATGTATATCATATTCTAGAACCATGCTCTGATACCAATTAAAGCGAAAATTTAGTGCAGGGACAAAATGGTAATTTTAAAACTTTTTTAAAATTATTATTTTACAGTGAAATTATTAATTAATCTCATTAATTAATACTAATTAACCCTACACTAGGATCTAAATATGATACAACAGCATGCATTTAAATTTGAAATTCAAATTTGAATCAGTAAACATTTTACAATGCTGTGTTCAGAACACATCACCTTTTGCGGGTAGTCGATCACCGTAATCTGATCACCGTCGGAGGGCTCTGATCGTCACGTCACAGCCACACAAATGTCTGACCTCTGCGGATCGTCCATATGAAGCTCCCATCTGATCAGCTCCTCACGAATGCTAGTTCGTGATTTCACCCTTTTGATGGCAGATGTTGATCGAACTCCTTCGATCGATGTGTGCCGACTTCTCGGATGCTCCGAATCATCTACACAGTTGCTTGAGAGGCTGATAGATCTCTCCCTGAAATTTGGTGGACTCACGACACTCGTGGCACACCAATCTTACTTCCCGAACCCTAGGTAGAAACCCTAGGGTACACACCAAAAACCCTGCGCCCAATTTTCTCTCTTTTCTTTCTTTTTCTCTCAGAAGGTTTTGGACCTTCACCTTGGCAAAAGCCTTCCTCACGCCTCAAAGTTTCTCTCCTAAAATTTTTACGCACGTCCCACCTTTCTCCTCTTTTTAAAACAACGTCGAATGTGTCTTATCCCGTGAGAGGATAAAGACAAGAGGTTACATATTTGAATTCAAATCAAATTTGAATTCAAACGAAAACCAACTTATCCCTATCCTTTTGGGCATGAGAAGAGAAGGGGTGTGGCTCTTTGTGCATGGAAAATGTTTCACGAGAAACCTTTTCTCGTGTAAGTAATGTGGCGCACAAAATGGATAAGGATGAAAGGGCAAGTGATAAGTTATCCATTCAAATTCAAACATGTTTTGAATTTGAATGGCTAACTAATTATTTTATCCATCCATATGGCGCACAAATGAGGGCGTGGGGAAGGGTTTTGCGTGAGAAAAATTTCATGAGAAGTTTCTTCTCGTGAATTCAAAGGGTGCAAGGAAGTTGGGTGTCGTAGGGAATTTAAAACAAGGTGGTTTGATTCAAATTGAGCCAACTTAATTTAAAATAGGTTAAGCACAATTAGACCAGATTAAACCCAATATAATTAGGCTTAATTAGGCTCAATAAAATCTAATCAAATCAGAAATTAACTAAACCTAATCCCTGATCAAATCAGGGACTAAACCACCTTAGCGATTAGGTCAACATTTAACCTAATCGGGTCAATCCAAACTGAATCCAATTCAATTGGACTTGATCCAAAAATAATTACTCAATAAAATTGAGTTAATTAGTGATTAAATCACTAATTAAACCTCTCATAAATATTGAGTCCAAATCTGATGGACAATCAGGCATCAGAGACCATCGATATGAAATCCTTATCAAAGAGTTCAAATTTCAAATTCAAAATTTGAAATTCAAAATTTTGACCTCGGTACCCAAAATGTGTGGAACTCATGATCAGAGAATCCTAATTCTCAATCATAGAGTCCCAGATAGATAAGACTCATAATCAGCCATCAGATCAGAAAGGAACCTCTAATGTGTGTGACCCCGCAGGTTCGAACCTAAACCGGTAGCACAGGAACCAATTCCTGTACTAATCGAAGTGACCATCTAGCAATGGTACCTGACGACCGGATAGGTCGAATAATCGCAATCGCAACATTCAGAACCTACGTGAATATGGTTACCGTATAATTCATCCCTTTTGACCCCTGTGTTTAGGATGACTCAGGGTTAAACTGTCAACCCTGATGATATCATCCGAATCGTGCTCAACTCAATTAGTCCTGTGACTCCTCACTAGGACTACCCTGGCCAAAGTTTTGCTAAATTGAAATACGACTGTACACAGCTCCTAAACTGGAGTGGTCAATCCCATCTTGACACACGCACCGACAAGTCAAGTACTTGACTACACCCAGCAACCTTCCGTCACTGAATTAGAAATTCAGGTAGTCCAGTGCCTAAGTGCAGTGAGTTGCTTGCAAGTCACCGTGGCGGTCTCAGGTCGGAGGGACATTTATACCCATATCCCATCGGAGCAAATCTTGACAGCAGAAATAGCTCCGGAGTTGGTCACGTTCAGTGCAGATGTACCATTACATCTCACCTGTATGCCATACCAGTGTCTCCATACTCTTTGGTTATGAGGACAACCAACCCATATGGCACACAACGACCTATGCTCGATAAACGTTGTCGTCCTTGGTAACAACGTATCATTTGGTCGCAAATATGTTTAAGGACTAAGCGACAAATCCTCCTTTGTCGAGTCTAAATAGTCCTAAGGACTTCCCCACAACACAGGAGTTCATTAGAAGATGAAACATTTGTGATGAAAAAATACCAAAATAACTTTTATTTATTTATAATTCATGTACTAATACAAAAAGGAGCACAACCGTCAACAGGCTGACGATTGACTTTGGGACACTATTCCCAATAATTTATGCCCCGCCATGGGCTAGAAATATGGTTATGGTAATTCACAAGACTAGCCACAATATTGGTACTCTATCACAGACTGAAATATGGCTATGGTAGTCTAGAGCTAAGCACCTTGATATGATCAAATCTAATGTATGTTAGTTTAAGATATTTGTATGATGTAGCTTGTTGCACCAAAAGACATATTTACTATACATGTTTTATGAATCATAGTATCTATTGGTATGTTATTTATATGAGTAACAATTATTATTATTATTTTATTTATTATTATTATATTAGTGTTGGTATATGAGAATTCTTATAGGATTGTAAAACTCACCCTCTCTTCATTTTTCTTTTTTTTTCATAGTTGCAGGATACTCATGATTGGCTATGATTTGGGTTTGTGGGTAAATAGATGAATAGATAAAGCATCATTGATATCTGATCGAATAATTGAAGGAATTGAATTTATAATTATTCAGAGTTGCAGGATACTCATGATTGACTATGATTTGGGTTCGTGGGTAAATAGATGAATAGATAAAGCATCATTGATATCTGATCGAATGATTGAAGGAATTAAATTTATAATTATATAGATTTTGCTAATTGTTATGAAATTAGATCATTCTTATTTATGAATGTGGAATATTTGGATGTGGAATATTTGTTATGAATTGAGATTAATAATATTTATGGGATCTTGAGGTTGTAATAAATTTTAAGACCTTACATATTCTTTAGGATCTTATCCTAAGAAGTATGCGGCCATCATGTATCGAATCTGGATACTGGGTTCAAAACATGACAATTTCTTTGTGTAGTTGTCTATTGTTTGCTATTGACAAATATTAATTTATTGATAACTAAATTTGCCGGAGCATGGATGGGCCATTTTGAAGGGGGGATCTAAAAATTGTTTTCCTTAGAGTTCGATCAAACTAAATTGAACAAAGGAGCTGCTAGAGTCCCTCAATCTTTCAAGATAAAGGAACATCCGATCAATGGTTGTTATTCCCTTTGAATGTGTAATGCATGTCTTCTACTTAAGAGGATTATTCTTCTGTATTGGAACTCTAAGCTCCATTCCACAACCTCGTTTTCTTTCTTTTACGTTTGAAAATATTATGGGCGGTTTTGGGAGCCTCTCATGACACAATTCGAATCTACGGATTCTTTTTTTTTTCATTTTTTTCTCTCTTTTTTTTTTCTTGAGGAAACAAATAGCCAAATGAACCTTCTCACAAATGTAGCAAAATTATTTGAAAATTCAAGTTGAATCTATGGTGAAAAGAAGGTGAGAAAGGGGGGAAAAAAGAAGAAAAAGATGAAGTCGAAGAATTGTACACCCTCCAAAAAAGTGAAACCATGAAACTTTTAGTTGGATCAGATCCACTACTAAGTTGATGGACCAGTTCAACTACGAATTAACACGTACAAAACAGGCATGTATTGCTTCATTTTCCCTCATGTCTCTTTTTTATCTGTATTTAATCATGTTGGTTCATGGTTCACTGTTGAGCTAGTAGATTTGGTCTAACCAATAATCTTTCACGTGCAAGGCTTTCTAATTTGTACTAGTATAGATTAATCTAGACATTACACAAACATTTACATATAAGTATTCAATCAGAAACTTGACATTAGGGTTAATTTTTTAAATAATATGAACCTGCATTCTTTTCCTTTCATCTCTATACAAGATTGCAGCGCTCAGGAGTAAAATGAGCAGGAGCTATGTGATTACGACCAAAATGCATGGAGCTGTGCTATAGAAAAGGGGGGGGCAAATGACCGACATCATGATCCGTCTAAGGATAGAAGATGTCTAAATATGTGGAGATTTATTCAAATTAGAGACTAGAGCTTACTTCAGTGATGATAGCTTGCTATGCAGAAATGTAATTTTCTGATGGAACAAGAGAAGCTAGTTGAAAATGCTACACTAAGTGGGAAAAAACTAAGTACCCCACCCTCAATTTCTAGAAAACCACAATAAAAGAAAGAAAAATAACTGAGTTTTATTTGCCAATGTTAGTTTAAAGCGTTAGCAAGTATCAAACGGTCTCTCTCCTATTTTTTTAGAAATTGAATAAAATAAATGGCTCTTAACATTAGCTTATAAGCGTCGTCAAGCTAACCATGCTTACAAGCATTCCTTAATGACTTTTAACAGCACTTATAAGTATTATCGGACAGTAAATAAATAATGGCTTTTAACAATATTTATAGGTACCATCGGACTCTCCAATCCCAATAAATAATGACTTTTAATGATGCATATAAGCATCATTGGACTCCAAATAAATAATGGCTATTAACAATTCTTATAAGCATCATCGGACTCCAAATAAATATCGTGGGAATTTAACAATGCTTATGAGCGTCATTGGATTCCAAACAAAAAATAGCTTTTAATAATACTTATAAGCATCATCAGAATCCAAATAAATAATGGCTAAGCATCGTCAGACTATATCCCTATCACTTCAATCCTCCTTCCCTATCATCTCGACCACCTTTGGCCAAATTGATTGTCCCACATTGAAGATCAGAATAATTCTAAAAGAGGTATAAAAATAGAAAGTTAAGATACGATGATTAGCCTCTTCTCAGGATTATGAAGATGGGATGCTGATAGGGGCGGCAACATCCGGATGAGCTGCAACCTGCAATCCAGATGAGTTCTGGATATGGAGGTGATCAAAGACATCCAAAAGAGCCACAACCCATCCCCCACCCATCCCCTCTACCTCCACCGTCTGCGACCTTTGCACCCGCATGGACGGCAAAATCACCACAACCTATTCTCTTCCGTCTCCGCCATCTGTGACCTCCATATCCATGTCCGTCCACAACCTCCGCATCTGTATAGACAGTGACATCACCACCGCATCTGCATGTCCAAATTTTGTGATACTTAAATATTATCCTAGACAATCTAATTCCCACACCTCTATAATTGATGCACGACACTCGAAGAAGCATCATGGATGCACTTAGCAATATATATAAGCATCGACAAAGACCAAAAATAGCATCACTTAGCAATATATATAAGCATCGGCAAAGGCCAAAAATAGCATCGATTATTTCAAATTTTCCTATAGTGAACCCATCTGGAAGAAAATTTTCTAATGGAACCAGAGACCAGTTTATCACGCTTAAGTAAAACAAAAATCTCTAGAATAACCCTACAACAAAAATCCACAATCAAGCCCCAAATTTCAATTGCATATATCCATGCTATGGGATATGGAGAGTTGTTAACTTTATTATAGCTTATCAGAGTTGATTAGAAGTAGATGGAGGGACTACAACTAAAAACCTTGACATCAGTATTGGACATCATAAGTACATCAAGTCTTCCTTTTAACACTATTTACTTGATGTAGGACCAAAACATAAACAAAACCTTCAAAAATCTCCAATGTATGTATATTTTTCCCAAAGATTAACAGTATAGTAAAACAAATAACCATAATGGGAACATGGATATAAACTCAGTCTCTTTCTTGAGGATCTTAATCAAGAACTCAAACGATTACATAAATACTAGCGCTGGTTAGTTATTTAGCAACATACTGGTAATTCTCCATCTAGATCATGATAAATAAAATGAAAAGAAAAAAGAAAGAAAAGGGGGGAGAACAGCTTTGCTTTAACAACCAAAGGAATGCAGAAACTCAAAGGATTGGCTTGTTAGAACAGAATCTGACTACTGCCAGGAAAACGGGAGAGTTTGGGAGGCCCCATCTGAGGAACCTTCTCCTCCAACATGAAAAATACTCTGGCAGTGAAGCTCGGCATCATTAGCACCAGGAACCAAAACAGTACCCACATGCTCATCCTCCACCCCCGAACATGTGAATCCAGTCGGCGAAACACTATTGGAAGCCTGTGAATGAGTATAGCGAGCAAGACCATACTGCAGACTTGGAACAAGAGGCTGACCCATGGGAATCCGATCGGCCGATGGCACAATTGGGCATAGATTGATGCTTGAATTCTGAGATGGAGATGACAGAAGAGAGAGAGCACAATCAGAGTCGAGGACTTGTGTTAAACCATCTGGAAACATCTTGCTGCTGCTGCTCTCTGAGGGAGGGATGGCCTTAAGAAGTGGCTGGCAGACCGAAGCTGTCTCGAGTGCCGTTCTGCTGCTGAGAGTGGTCTCACTATCCTGCAAGAAAGGGAACTGCCTTCTTTCTTTATTGTAGCTATGGGAGTCAGAGAAATGATGTTGCCTGTCGATGAGATGTAGGGGAGGGCGATGCGCATAGAGTGAGCTCTCCTCAGTTTTGATGATTCCGGTCCAGTTAGGCTCAGGTGTGGCAGTTGGAAAGCTAGGAGGATATGAAAACCTGGTCCCTGTACATCAGATGATTTTTTATTAGAAAACAATAAATTTGTAAGATAAGGGAATATGCTTTTAATAGCACCAAGACAAACAGTTACATGCCAATATCTCAGAAAGATGATAATAGAAGTAAGATATAGAGAAGAGCTAACAAGTACTAAAGTTGTCATATAATTTCTATGCAAGTACAGGGGAGCAAATAGCCAGCATGGTGAAGAAACAGCAAGGAATAATGACAATGTCACCAGATTACTGGTATTTGGAAAACATATCGGGTTCCAGCGGCAGTGAAGTTAAGAGAGGCGGTGGCAGTGGCATTATTGGTAAGTATGGTGGTAGCAATGCAAACAGGAATAAGGAAACAAAGGTGTTGGAAGTATAAAATTTCAAGAACTGATATTTTGAAATGTCAAAAGAAAATAGAAATATCTTTAGCAGAGGTATGATAGGTCATTGGCCCTGTTTTTCTTTTTTCAGAAACAGAAAAGTGCAAAGGGCAACATAATGTGTCCTTAACATACTTAAACAATTTGCTCATATTTCATGCATAAGATTTAAGATAAATGCTAAAACCTGTAATTTGCTGAAAATTAGGCAATTTAGTCATTGAGGGATAAATCAGATAACTCATTCGGCAAACTGGAAGAAAAATTTAAAATCAGAAATTGCAGTCTGAGGGAGACACTTAGCAGACATTAAGCATTTAATTAGATGAATTCTTCTGGTTTTTGGTTGGGAATGATCATGCATTGTTTTTAAGTCTCTAATGACCAAATCTAATTCTCCAGGTCTCATTACACAATCCTGTGGCCATCAGCCAATGGAAAAATATTAATGCCTTGTAATGAATTGCAGTCACAGGCATAAAAACCTTGATAATTTGTGAACATGGTGGCAGAATTTGCAGGATCTGGCTGAGGTTTCCTTCGACGTCTATTGTGCCCATCAAGGCGTTTTCTACAGCTTCGTTTTACCTCATCAAATTCCACCAGCAAATGAAACCTGTGGGAAGAATAAAGGATATTGAACTTTTTATGAAGAAAAACATGAGAACGATAACACCCCTAAATGCAAGCAGATAGTGTTCTAGCACAGAAGAAATCAGATAAAATGATCTGCTAATTTGTGGAAATAAAAAAAAGCAAGACAAAAAACATCAATACTGTTTCCACATCCCAGTTTCCTTTCCCAGGCAGTAATGGTAAAGACAGTAAATACAAAGAATGGAACACAAATAAAAAGGTTTTGTGCAAGCATAAAAATGCAAACTTAACTCAATGCTACGAGCTCACTGGGAGAGCATTATATTCACATGACAAATAAGGGTAGCAAAACATTGAGAAAAATCTATAATAGCACCTAAAATGGTCTATGGAGGCAAAATTGGGTCCTAATCAAGGATTAGACAGAGCAAAACAAACAGTGATATTGAACAATAACAGGAATCCTCAACCACATGCAAAAACAACAGTTAAAGTTCCATGTTTCGAGGCAATCCTCTTTGTCACTGTTTTATCAGCTAGAACCTGCAGCGCTAGCAAAGACATCTGTGGTTGCTATTGTACTGAAGAATGGATCAATTATTGATCACTGGACAAATCAAAATTTTAGTGAAAGGATGTAGTCAAGTCATTATACTGCATATAAGGAAAGTTCAAGATTCAGATAAGATGAATAGGGTAAGAATGCCAACATGGCCATCTTGTCTAGAAAAGGAGTGACTTAAAGACTTGTACAGAATTGAAAAGAAATAACAGAAAGCATTATGGATTCCAATAAGCACAAATTAATACAGCACCGTGCATCTATAGTTTCTTATCCCAAGGAATCCCTATGAAAATGCACAAACAACACAAATGAATATTCATTCACACAGAGGGAGAGAGATTCAAATATTGAATAGAAAGTCTTGGCATTTGTGTGCATGGTGAGGGAACATGGTAAGATGATACGACTTTGTCAGCTAATATCATTCTGTTGGATCTAAGAGCAGGGATAATCGGGAAAATGCATTGCTCAACCTAAGCTGTCTCTAAGAAACAATAGTAATTTGAGCCCTTGCAATCAATTTGAAGGGTGAAACAGGCTCCACCTTGCCTCTTCACAGAATGATACATGGCTAACTACAGCACTCCATAGATGTGTCAGCCAATATGGAGATCAACCATGAAAATAACTTGCATACTTTTGGTCACACAGGGAGGTTGGCGGGGGGGGGGAGGAGGAGGGAGGGTTGTGGGCAGCAGGTTGGAATGTATATGCATATAATATAAGTGCACATACATTTATATATATATATATATATATATATTTATTATTTTTTTTTTTTTTTTTTTTTTTTTTTTTTATTTTTTATTATATTTATATATATATATATATATACATATGTCTCATTATTGGATAAATAAAATCTTCCATACATGTGTCAGCCAATATGAAGATCAACCATGAAAATAACTTGCAGAGTTTTTGTGGGGGAGGGAGGGGAGGTGGGGTTGGAACGTATATGCATTGTAAATATAAGTTCATGCATGTTTTCATATATTCATATATAGACGCATGTATCATTATCTTTTTATATACATGAGCTTGAATCAATTCCTTGACAGTTGACACTACAATCAATACCAACAAGGGAAGCAGGGATAGACAAGAAAGAAATAAAGAAGTTTCCATGACTCTGGATATCTCAACATTTTACAATACTCCATGACATAGATCAACAAAAGTAGGACACCATCACTACTGCAGATCAACTTTTGGCATTTATGCCTGGAAATTCTCAAGTCTGAACATTTAACGAAAATTTTAACAATTCTATCAGGCAAAAATAAATTCGCCCAACAAATTATTTGTTATAGAAACATCCATATAATATGGATGCATGCCTCTCCCAACTTGTTGAAGGTTCCAAGTCCAACTCTTCTGGACACTTGGACACTTGACAGCTGTGTCACATGTTCAGGTAACATCCTGCACAACCATGAACAAGGTCACAAGCATTGTGGAGCATGAAGGTGTTTCAACCAAAGCTAATGAAGGTTAGGGAAAAAAGTAGGTTTGCAGTTAATCTGAGAAAGTACAAAATGAAATGCATGTAGCACAATAGCAAATCACATTCATGATGAAGATAACCTGAGAATCACTAGTGAACTGGTGGCAGCCTCTGAGAAAGAAACATCAAGAAGCAGTCTAGAGTGGAGGTGATGGAAGGGAACTCTAAGAAATGTCAGTACAATACAATTATACAAGTTGGAGAAAAAAATAGCAGCAATAGAAATTATATGGTGATGTTTGCTAGTGGTAAAAAGGCTGGCTCAGATATAAAATAGCAGAAAAGCAGGGTGATGAGAAAGGTAGACAGCAAAATGGTGAAGTAACATAAATATATATATATTCTTGAAGATGAAATATGAAAGGATGACTGGTCACTGATGGAGGCTACAGTATAAATTAGTAAACAAGTCTCATGACTAGTATCATAAATCAGAGAACCAAGTCTAAGATAACCACAGCGCAAGAAAGCAATGCATGTGAAGCAAAAGTGGTTGGTCTAAACATCGCATGGATCTTAAAGCAAGAGAGATAAAAACTGGTAGTGGAAGAGGTCCAATGTTTAATATATGTAGAAATAGTTAATAATAGCAATGACTGAGCTTTTAAAGCTTATTAAAGTCATCAAACATAACAACCACATGGTAGCGAGCTACTACAAGAACAAGATATAACATCTCAAGCAAAAAACACAGATTTAACAAAGAAGCTAGATGACAGACAATCCAGTGATGCAGCATTGGAGCGTAATCTTAGACAAAGAATGTTGAATGGTTCAAAGAGATAACTTTCTCTACTCATAAAAACTCACAAGGAAATAGGACAACTTGAAGCAAAGTAATGCAAACATGGGCTAATGGAAAGGACAAATGTGCAGACTGTTCAAGATGCAATATAAGAATATGTGAGACGATCCTAACTCAACTAGGGTCTGATGGGAAAAACACATATAGAGCAAGATGACAATGGTGAGCTTTCTAAACTAGCTGGTTGGAGTCAACAACATTACAGGCTAAAAGAAATGTAAAAAGAAGTAAACAAACACAATACAGATCAATAAATTGAACTTGTAAAGGACAGGCAAATAATGCCCCCACACACTAAAATTGTATGTTATAAAGTATAACAATGCAAACTACCAATGTAGAGGATTCACAAATTAGCATAGACAAAGAAATCAGAAAAGATCTTGAGGAGAGCCGAATATCAGACCTTGAACCAAAAAGAAAGAAATGCAATCACAAAGAAGGCCAAACCAACCCAAACGAGGTGGTTTGGGCCATACCAAACTGAACTGATCAAGGACTAGAATGGTTCAACACTTGGGTCGGAGCAGTCTCTTTAAAGCCTCCAGAGCATTGCCCCCATCCCTTCAAAGTCCTCTCTCCCCATCCCTCAGATGCCCTCTGAGGTCCCCTCTCTCTCTCTCCTCTCTCTCTCTCTCTTGCAAATATTCACCCGCATTGTCACCACCAGCCTCCTCCACAACCCCTTCGTCTCCCCCATGCTATCCGTCACCCCCCTCCCCTCTCCCCCCATCGCTATCTACCTTCTCCTTTGCATTCGCCGCCAAGGTGGGGACTAGCCTTAGCACCTAGCTAAGCCCCTCCACCTCTCTCCCACTCCTTCCCTTTCTCTCTCTCCCCCCTCCCTCCCCCTACCTCTCTCTTTCTCTCTTCCTCCCTCTGCTTCTCCCTCACCCCCCCACCTCTCCTGTTTCAGTATGCCCGGGCACAGCATGATGCAAACACATACCATACTGAACCAATCACCAATTGAAACGACCTCCAGTATCGGTTCGGCAAACTTTAGTGGTTACAAAATTTCAATATATGCCTAGAACATCAAATCATCTACAAGATTCATCAAGATGAAAATGTGCTTAAAAAAGGCCAGAACCAATGATGTTCCAGTTTAAGGGGATCAAGGGTCAAAAAAGACTAAACATGGCTCCTAGAAAACTATGAACTACTGAGAAATTAATGGGAACACAAGAATTGGATGCAGAAGGTGTTAAAAGACCAAATAACAATGCACTTTACAATTTTAGCAATTAATTAAAGCTTAAATGCTTAATCTACAATATATGTGACTGAAAAAGATATGATTAGTGGGTCTCATAATGCTTGAATAAGAAATAGATTATGAAAAGAAACAAGAATCCAACAAACTGAAATATCCCTATACTAACTCCAATGGAGATTTGGTGACGGAAGATGGCAAAATATGCTCCGAAGCACCACTCACAGGCTATTTAATAAAAGAAAAAAAAAGGAAAAGTCCAACTTTAGAGATGTCTCTTAGTAATCATTGGTAGTATGTTGATGGCATGTTCTTAGTTTGTAAATATGCTTTAGTGATAAGGATCACTGGAAGAACATGCACAGAAATAGAAGCATGATAATTCATCTCTAGATAGAGATTGCCAAGAAATGGCAGCTTTTAGACACAAGATCTGCAATGTCCAATTACCATGAGAACATGCACAGGTCTTGGAATGAATGGAAAATATTAAAAATTGAATAGCCTAAAAAATATTTAGTTAAAATAAGTCAGCTATATTAGGACACCCAACAATGGCATGAACATACTTCACGTAGACAAACTATCAATTGATACAACTCCTGCATAAGATTATGCATATGAATGTACATAAATGTCAGAATTATAGAGAACTATTTATCTAACAGAACATGATTGATAAGTTGATCTCCTTCTTACTCCCACTTATTCTATGGATCTTATAAAATATAAACTGTGTATTTATTGAGCTCATGCATTTTTATGGTCAGTCCATCATGGCAAGACAAGAAATATGGAGGTATCTCCAATCCTCGATAGACCTTGCATTGTCAATTGCCAATCATAAGAACCTAAAAGTAGAAGCATGTGCAGTATGAAATTTTCACCATTAAATCTGTGAGAAATCATAATTCCTTATACCTCACTTATGGGCCCATTTTGATGACTTGGAGAAGTAAGAAGAAATCTGGATGGTGACCAAATCAGCTATTGTATTTGAATAGTAATCATGATAGGACAACCACAAATACCACAAACAATGCATTTAAACATGACAAAGCTAACCATATAGATCACTACTTTAATACAGAGAAGGCTCGCTGAAAAAGAATTTATCTTTCATTTGCAACCACTGGGGGTATCTAAATGATGATCTTACTAAGGCAGTTGGAGAAGCTCAACCACATATACCTTGTAGGCTAGTGCAAATAATGCACTAAGAGAATTTGCACTAACTCGAGAGATGTACTGCTTATCACCATATGTTGATTGATACTAAAATATAAATTGAAAATGGTGGTGTTTTACTCTTTATGCATCCAATAGTAAGCAATAGTTTCAAGTGGAAGGGAGCAATAAATGTATATCTTTTGGTGCAAAAAAGCTTCTCTTTCTCCTCTTTCAGTTTCCTTAATGCTCCTCTCTTTCTTTGTTTCTTTTCACTAGTCCCTGAAGCTCCTTTTTTTCTTTTAATTAATATATCATGAACCTAACCTCCATTCATTCATTTGAGCATTCGGTTAAGTGATATGCCGCCATAATGATAATTATTATATTTGATACTGTAAGAAATAAGATGCTAGCTGTGGTCGAGAGAGAGAGAGAGAGAGTATCCATGTAGGAAATACTATTTTACTATCTCAAGATCAAAGGTTACAATTGCACCTCTAAAGATAGAAGAATATAGTATCAGAAATAATTTATCAGATTATACATATTTCATTATCAACCATCTAATAAAATGTAACAATCCAGAACTTCACCCAAAAAGATTAGCTGGAAGGTATTATTTAGATTTCTTGATCCTATATAAGTATTCAAAATCTTCACAGTAAATAATCGATGTGGAACTAAATATATACCCATAGGTCCTCACATACTCTCCCCCATTTAAGCCACGGCGTCCTCACCAAGCTAAGGATCCAAATCCATGCATCCATTCATAAACACCATGGTCGGCCTGTAGTCAACTGCAATAAACCCATGTTGCAATATCCCCTAGTCCACATAGACTATGGGCTAGATCGGCTCCAATATCATTTATAATAATCTAGGATCTCACCCAAAAAGGCTAGACGAAAGTATTACTCTGGGCTTCTTGACCTTGTATAAGTATCCAAGGTCTTCCTAATGAATAACTAATGTGAGATTAAATACACGCCTGCACGGATCCTCATATAAAATACATAAAAAGGAGGAAAGAGACTAAAAGATGAGATCTTATGGGAAGAAGCACTATAAAAGGCATGAGCCCACGTAAATATGGAGTTTGGTGCAAGGACGTAAACCAATCAACACCACTCAGTGACAGTGAAAACTGCAAAGCAAGTAGATGGAATTCGTTGATGAATTCCCCGACCGATTATTATAGATTGGCCCCATTGTACAAATAAAAAGAGATCAATAACATCTAAAATTAAAACAAGATGGAAAAATGATACTTAATATAAATAATTCTTCTTTCATAAATCAAATAAAAGAAGTGAAATAATTAAATAATATTTTTCTTAACTAGATGAATGAAAATGACAATCCATAAGGTTGATCCGATCGAGGAGAAAGAAGATTTTTCTTGACCCGCCGAACTCGAATCTCATAAAAGAAAACTAGAAGAAGATAGAAGAATTACAAAAATAAGGCTTACATTATTTTTTCTTTCATTGATTCTCCATACCACCTAAATTGAGGTACATAGCTCCTATTTATAATAGCAAAATGCAACCTTATACAATTTGGATCAAATTCATCTTTCCATTTTTAGAAGGACATCCACTCTTGCACAATTGAAGTTGGATTCTCCTTTCTAGTTTAAAAAAGACTAGATCTCTAAAAAAAATGACTAATATAAAATAATTATAAAAAAAATAAAAAAAATTATAGGAGATAGATCTCAACTTCTTTATCAATTTTGTCTTCTATCGCTTCCTAATTCTTTACAGATTGAAAGATAACCTACAATCAAAATCTTTCCTAAAAGCAAAAGTTTCGGTTTGACTATTATAGTTGTTGTCTCAATGTAAGAGCACCTCTAGCACCTTTGGATATATCTCAATGGTTGTCTTGGTTTTCCTCACCATCATGCTCAGTTTGGAATCTGCTTGCTCGAGCTCTAGCAAATCCTTAACCTCTACAATATTCAAAATCGCCTTCCCTTTCTCCTTGGAATCGTCATCCTCTAGCTTCTTCCACTTCATTTTCAATTTGATGTGAAGCTTTCAATACTTCTTGATGTATCCGCAAAAGTTGTAGTGATCACATTAAATTTTGTGAGTTGGGTTAACATGCTTCCTGCTTTGTTCTCTTTTTGATATAGATTTTCACTACTTTTCTTCAACTTGTCACCCTTCTTGCATTCCCTAAGCCGATTCTTCTCCTCAATCCCCATAGGCTTTATGCCAACTTCAATAATGTCTTCAACTTTTAAGAGTTTTAGCTCTTTTCAAATGCTCTCATGGAGACCTTCGATGTACTTCATGAAAATCGCATGATCGTTCATGGAGATTCCGAGTGAGATTAATTACTCCTGAACTCGATAGTGTAGCTCTAGATGGATTAATCATACTTCTGCCATAGACACTACCACTTGATCCATTGACTCTCATGGCCGATTGGCTGAACTACTTAACTAGGCCCTTAAATTTGCTCCATATTAGATTAGAAATGTCATTATTCCTCATTTACAAATTTCACTGGATAAGATTATGGCTAGAAAGCTTAAAACGAGCAAAAATTACCTTTTGGACACCAAAGTATCCATAGATAATAAACTAGATCTCTAACTGGTCTAACCAGTTATCTAGCTTTTCTGTATCAATAATCTCATCGTATACGAGGATATCCATTAAAGCTTCAACTTTAAAAGATTGAAGAGAGAGATTTTATGTATCTCTAGGTTGCTCATCCTCCTTACTACATACAGGATCTTCTACAGATGTAGAAGACAGCTTTACAACAAGAGTTGCAGGTATTCTTGATGAAGGTATCACCAATTAAGAGAATCTTGGTTAGTTGGGCAATCTTCTCCTCTAGTTGTTCAGGACAAACTTCAGTCTTATCATCCATTAAGAACGAACTAGTAATTATACTTGTCTTTATCCTTTAATATACTTAAAGCATGGAATCATGGATAGTTCTTCTGATTGCTCATACATCTGAACCATAAACTAAGGCCCCCATAGATGTAGAGGACCACTGCTTCAATCCCAATTTCTCCTATAGATGTGAAGAATCAAGGCTTTGATACCAACTTGATCTGATCGAGAAGAAAGAAGATTTCTTTCAACCCACTCAACTCAAATCCCATAAAAAAAAAAAGAAAAAAATATAGAAGAATTACGAGAGCAAAGTTGAAGTTCCCTTTTCCTTTATTGATTCTCCATATCCTTTAAGCAATGGTACACAACCTCTATTTATAATAGCAAAGTCCTCCTTTACACAATTTAAGTTGGAATTCTCTTCCTGGTTTCAAGAAGGATGTCCATCCTTATACAAATTAGGTTGGATTCCTCTTCTTAGTTTAAAAAAGACTAGATCTAAATAAAAATATGACTAATATAAATCATCATGAAAAAATACTACAATTCTATAAAAAGTAGATCTTGACTTCTATTTCAATTTTGCCTTTTATCACTCAATCTAATTCTTCATAGATTAGAAGATAATCTCTGATCAAAGTATTTTCAGAAAAGGAAAGTTTTAATTTGATCAATCCATTTCAAGGTCCAAATGATGGAATTTTGCCTGATTCAACCTTTAGGGGGTTAGTTTAAAGTTGTAGATCTTGTAAAGATACCCAATAAAAAAAATTTCAATTGAGCATTGTATAACCAAATTATGACCTTTTAAAGTTTGGCATGCGATTCTACTTTCTGATATGGCAGATCTTGTTCTGAACCCTATCCAGCCCTATCCTTAATGGCCAAAGTTGTCCACATCGAGTTTGGAGATCCTCCTGAATCAAATGATCCGATCTCAAATGGTGAACACTAAATAAAGCATCTCATAAGCAAAGTACACATTCTTAAACACCTCTAAAGGTGATGTGACAAGATAGCAAATAGCAAGTATATCTAGATAAGGAACTGCAAATGTGGCATAAACAATCCAATATCTAAATCCTTTGACTAATGAAATAAAGAATCTCCTTGATGTAAAAGAGATACTTTCATGCCAAACTGAGTGTTTCCACTGCTTCCACCTATAACATGTAGTTTCCTTGTTATCCATTGACAAGAACACTTGTTATCCATTGATGAGAACACCTTGACCTATATAGAAGTTGTCCAAATTGATGAGGCACCAGCTATCATGAGGTCTGGGGAGAGCCAAATGTACATAGCCTTGAAGACATTGTTTCCATATTTTGAACTTGCGACACCCAAGTCAAAATGGAGCAGTCTTACTATTGTGCTAAGTCCCACCCACAACACCTCAACCTATATAATATGATATTAACTTTCCAAATAAAGAAAGCATATATGGCATGGGAATAGTAATTTAATTAGGTGATTATTGAGAGCAATAAAAGTCCTAATTATTTTTTACATTACAAAATCATAGATCAAGTAGTACCACTGCTAAAAATGTAATGACCATTTGGACAATTAAAACAAGAAAATACAAGGTTGATTAGCAGGAAAAGAATAGGAAATATCATCTTAATTGGCTGTGCGGTGTCTTATTTCAAGGCTATTTGCAACAGTCAAGAATTTAATAGGCAACAATTTTCTTTGAAAACAAAATAATCATGAGCCACAAATAATGTAGTTTGCAAAGTTCATACTGTTAGAGGTATCATTCTTTTACTTACTCAAGGCAACTCTTGAACATCGTATAACTATGCATAACAAAAAGAAATACACTTGTTAAAACCATATCATGTCATCTTTACAATTTTTCTTCACCATGAATTCTGAATAAGAATTGCTTCTCTATCAAAGCAAGATTTCCAAGTCTGAAGTCATAACTTCCATATAGGTTACCTTATATCTTCACTTCCACTTGAACCCTTGGCCGTCATAGTCTTTGTAGTACATAACATACCTTTTCAATCAGTTCTACACCACTTATCTCTAATTGGCATGAATCATGGACTTTTGATGTTCTCCTACTAAGTGCCACATGCTCGAAGTAATATTGGTTTCAGGAAATCAGTTAATATTGTTTGTATAAAAGCAAACAATTTGTAAGAATTAAATGAATATAAATCTATAATATCAAACTCTAAGAGAGCTTTGCCAGTGAAAACAGCAGCTGTAGTGAAGTATCAGCTTATTATTTTCCTTTACATTTACAATTGCAATGGCAATTCCCTTATAAGCTTTAAGCATAAAATGCAAGGATCATCTCCTCCAGGTAATACTGGTGATGTCGCTGCACAATCAAAAAGGATCTGAAGGGTCAAGAATGACTACACGAACTTTAAGTTGCTAATCTCAAGGGGGTTCATAATAATTCTCATCATTGTTTAAGATCAGAATATCAAAATCATAAGGTGTCACAAGAGTTTCCATTATAAGTCTCTCATTTAATCTAATAATGATTCGTGGAGTTACCATTAAATTGTCTTGAAGCAACGTGGCAAATTTTGTGGTAGTCATATTCATGCAAATGAAGAACAATTTCAGTTTGATGACCTATGGATTTGGTAAGAGGAAGCATGGAATAAGATAAAGAGCAAGCCTACCAGCAACAAGTTGTCAGACCGTGATGAAGTACAATAGCATGATAGTGAGACATATTCCAAGGCTTTTGGTTGGATAAAACCTCTTGCTAGTCAAGGGTGACAACTGGTTGAGTCGGTGAAGTCATTGGATGTTGGATACTAATGACGTGTTCAGTTCCGCCCTCACCCCAATTTCAGTTTGGCTTCCTCCTAGTATAGTTCTAGTTAAAGAGGGGGCAAAAGAACAAGGAACAAAGGAGAGAAACCATCGATAGTCAAGGATTACCTTGAAAGACTAAACGCTGTAAAAGAGGAGCTTGGTTCAAGAAGGCAGGTTTGGGTATAGATGCACATGCATTAAAGCTAAGGACAACAAGATGACAACACCTATGGTAACAGGGTCTATGGCACTGGATAAGCAGGAAGACAACTAACACCTAATGGTAGATGATACATTAGCAACAGAATGTGAGGACAATCTTACAAGCCAGAAACCAATTAAAGGTTTATCTGAACCAAATAATTTCCCATCAGGAGATCAAATCATTATGAAAAAAATTCTCTGTGAGTTCACAGGAAGATAGGAGTTTCTACATGATTATTAGATATGGAAATTCTAATTATGGAAAAGCATACTAAATCATTCAGAACTTTCTTCGCAGAAGTTAGCCACAATAAGCAGTTTAAAGCAACTGAGAGCTCGCCAGCTTATTCTATGATTTGAAAAACTCAACTTAGTTCACTGAAAAGTAGACTAGAGGGACAGGGATTCGAAATAAGAAGACTTTCAAGAGAAGATATGCCCGCTCAATCTATCATTTGCTTTCAGACATAAAAGAGAGGAAAATGGAAGCACGAATTTACTGGCAGTTGTAGTAGTCAATGACATCTGCCAGAGTTCCAAAAGGAGGTTAGACAATACGGATCCAAAGAATTCAATGTGCACTAACAAGAACTGGAAGATAGAAGCTGTAGGTGATGGGAAAGGAGAATAAGCCAGGACAAGGCTCATGAAAAGAGCAGAAAATGAGCAGACAACCAGAGAGTGGAAATAGAATTGCCCATCCTAGGAATAAGACACATATTCATGCTCATGAGGAAAAAGGAAAAGTTTAATGCTTTCTGTGAATCGGAGAAATGCAGAATAAAGAGAAAAGATTTTAGTCTTCCAAGGCCATAAGTGAAATAAGCAAAAGCAAAAAATGTGACAGCAAGAAGATTTGACAGATACCGTCGAATAAAGAGCAAGATTGAGATCTGCAGCAGAACAAGCACGAGGCAAGAAATAAAACCAAAGAAAAGGACAGTCTTACAATAACTTTTTGAAGATAATATATGTATAGTTGGAAAATACGATGGACAAACTGAATTACTCCATTCATTTCAAAGTTTCAAAAGTCAAGTCAGGCAACAAAAATTGTCAATTAAGGTATTAAACAGATGGAAACAATAACAACATGAGAAAACAAAATAAGAGAAACTTCAAGGTCAATAAGAGAGACAATAATGTGATGCATTAATTTTTGTCAGTTAAAAAGACTTTAGAAAAGGTTATGAACAATATTAGGTCGAAGTTTGCATAAACCTGGCACTGCTTGGCAGATGGCTACTATTTCACGTTGTAGCACCATGCCAGCAGCCTCAACTAAGCGTCTTAAGAAGGTCCTCACTAATTAAACCAGGAAAGAAAAAGTATGAAAGTAAGGGTCAAATAGACCAAGTTTTATACAAAAAAAGAACCTGAAAAATTAAAGTCAAATACAAAAGCAAGTACATAAAATTGCTAAATCACACGGAATGCTTTAATTAAGTGCAAGGGGGAATAAAATCCGAAAAAACTCCCAAAATATCAAAAAGAAACGATCCATCCACTCTTTAAATCAACAACTGCTGTTGCCACTGAGATTTCTTAAACGTTTATTTTCAGTGCATAGCCACAAAAGTTAAGAAGCATGAACCTTCTCTATATTTCCACAAAAGTAACAAAAGAATTACAGTTAAAAACCATAAAGATAATTATATTAAAGAGTGGAAAATTTTTTTGATAGCAGTCAAACTTGAATTAAATGAAGGCACAGCAACTTATCTTCCATGGTTTCTCAAAGCAAACCGTGATAGATGTCGCTATGGTGTACAGTCATAAAATTAATAGCAACCATCCGAAACATCAAAATCGTATACCAATAAACATTCAGAAAAATTAACCATAACACAACAAGACCAAGTATAGGAATGCCTGCGAACAGAACACAGAACAATTGCACTGTACAAGTAGGAACCATTGTACAACTACAAAATTGACAAGATTTACCAATCTCTCCCATGAAATCTGGTTTCATTACCTGCTGCACTGCTGGCAGAAACGCTGCTCTTGCCCACCTACCATCACTACTGGGGTCTTGGAGTGGACCTCGCAAACCTTATGCCGCCGGTGATACTCTCTACACTTACTCAGGTCTGCTTTGCAACCATCAACCGAGCATGCAGCATTCTGGCTGCCATTGCTTGGGGCTCGAGGCCTCTTCGATGGACCGGAGGTAGACACCATCATCGTCGACACTCTGGGCTGGTCTGTCCACTTATTGGACGATCCGAAATCTCCCAAACCCCCAAGCTTCAAATCAATAGAACAATCGAGCCTGCTAGGCTGCTGCCCAGGGCCGCTGCTGGAACCAACCACTGAACCAATACTGGGCTCGGTGCCACGCTCCAATTCTGCCAAATCCCAAGGAGGCATCTTTAAATCCCACTCCATGAAAGCAACCCTCTCCAACTCGTCTACTGCTTTGTTATGCTCCCTGCTCCTCTCTTGCTTTTTGCCTTCTTTTAATATCTTTCCTTCTACTTTGTTGTTTCCCTTCCTCTCCTGTCACTCTCCTCTCGCACCCACTCACACCTCTCTCTATCAATCCTACTTATTGCCTCTATCACCAGTCCATCGGACAGAGCACCTGCCACCACACCTCCCCCTCCACAAGTTCCCACAAGGACTCAACCAAACAAGAAGACCAATACCGATGAAGCAAACTTGAGCCAAGAAACATCGATAAGCAAAGCTAAAGAAGAGAAAAGGACTCAAAAACAAACAAAAGGACTAGAATCCAGTATAAAATCCAGAGGAAAGAGACAGAAGAATAGAAGGATTTAAAAGAAACAAGATGGAAGCAGCAAATCTAACAACCCAGCTCAAGAAATCTCATCTTGAAAAGCCCAAAAACACAGCCTAAAAGTGCACGCAGAGAATCAAAAAGCAGGAGTGGACATCCAAGAACACATAAAAGAACTAGAGCCCAGATCAGAAAAATCTATCTTGAGAAGCCTAAATAGACTAGTATTACAGGAACCTTGGAAGAGCCTCTAAAAAAGTATTAAAACTGGAGAGAACAGGGGATGAAGGAAAAGGGCAAAAGCACCAAGCCAAAAGACCAGGAACTGAAGACTGGTCAGTACTTACAGACAACTGCAGCAGGGGCAACAGAAGACTGATTTGGTTAGGGGCTTTCCAACCATTCAATCCCTGACAGGGATTCCACAGGGAACAATAAATGTAAAGAGAGAAGGGAACTGTGGTGGTGTAGGTTAAGGACCCTCACAACGCTGCCCACCTTATCAAAGGTTACACATTTGGATGCAGACACTGGCATGCAGAGACTTGTGCTACAATTATTGGAAGGAGTCACAGTGAAGTTGGATATTATGTTTATTATTAAGAGAGAGGGATGGAGGGAGATGGGGTGGGTGGGGGGCTAATGAGCTATTTAGCAGCAAATCCTTTGAGTGACATATGGGTTTTGTTTTGTTGCTCTTTCTCTATATATGGAAAAATAAAGAAAGTGGAAATAAAATAACCAGAGAGAGAACAGTGTGCGGTTGCTTTCAACTTTTCAAAGGGTGAGAAAAGTACAGAGGGAAGTAGGGAGAGGGAGGAAGGAGGGGGTAGAAGGGTTAAACACTAAAGTGTATATGCTTCAATTTTGCTGACATGTTTTCCTTTTCCCCCTCCTTTACTTTGTTTTTCTTTGTTCTATTAATCAGTTTCCCAGTTCCCAGCTCAAAGGATATACATTCCTCTGAAACTGTATGCTTTTCTTTTCTGGCATTCATACCAGGTCAACATCTTTTTTTGGTGTTTATACAAGCTTAACTTCAATGCCCAGCTATCTGAGGCTAAGATTCCAAATGCCATCGCCAACAACTCTTGGAAGAGTTTAGGTGTAACCACCAACCGGTGAGCTTACAGAACCTTTCTCACCATCACCTTCTCAAATAGTGATATGCCTTGCGGAACAAGGCCATTTGCCTATTCCTCACTTACCTGCCCCGGATAAAGAATAGGATATTTTTTTTGGATTGATCATTGTAGAAGATCCCTTGCAATTTTTAATTTTCTCGGATGGTTTGGAAAATTATTATTTATTAGAACCTTCTAGGATCTGGGTTTTAGCGCTTGAAAGTGAGATTAATTGGAAAGATGAGATATAAGGATTCTTCGGTAGGGGATGAGTGCACCAGGTGGTGTCCATAGAGCAAAGCTCGTTTCGGAGAAGCCAGTGGAGACAGCTTTGCGGCTTTGAAGGGGCAAGGGGGGCTTCCAGGTCCGAGCTTCTTGGGCAATTCTTCCAGGCGGCCATGAAGGTTGACCAAAAAGCAAGATAACCAATAAATGCTTCAAATGGCTTAAGAATGTGAATCCGTAAAACACATGCATGTGGCCTCTGGGAATTGTTCATGCACACTTGATGGATGGACATGTGGACACCAGATCTTCCCATTCCTCCACCAACTAAACACTCGGCTCATCAATTGAATGAACATTTTTAAGATTTTATTTTTTAAATAAAATTTGAGTTACTAAACCATTAGGTATTAGATATTTCAAAAAATTTCTGCACGAGACAGAATGAGTGCTGGATGGATAGTATATTTTTTTTATAAAAAAAAATTAATTTATTTTTATCCACATAAATTCATTATCGAATCATTCATTTTTTATTTTGAGACCTATGCAAATAGATATATGATGAATTTTGGAGTATATTGATATCTACCAGTGGGTTATCCAATAATGAATTCATACTCTTTCCCCCCATAAGATATAATTCTAATGTTGAGTGGCCGAATATATTTTTATAATAAAATTATTTTTTTTTTTATTTCTCCCTTTATGGTCAATGAACTATGTGCAATTAATGCATAATTGCACAAACATGCGACTAGAGAGAGCATTGCAGAGAATGTAGCATGAAAAAATAAAAGCGAAGTTAATAGACTCGGCTATGTTGCAATTGAAGAGATGGGGTGGATGATGTGACTAATGGAAGCGGAAAGATTAGGGTAGCTTTTTTGTTTTTAAGACTATATTTGCCATCGAAAAGCATATGGGCTTCGGAGAGGTTGTTATAAGAATTGCATCAGATTTAGAAAATTTAAAAATTGCACAAAATATTTTTACAAATGAAGTCTTTTCATGATCGACATATGTTGGAGCTCGCCGCTCAATCTATGGTTGTGGGCTACTCCTTCAAACTTGAGGCCTTCCTCAAGTACTGAACAATCCTTTACTTGGGCACCTCTCAATAAGTTGATTAGAATTTGCCCTTCTTTTTTTTTTTGGCAAAGGATTAGAATTTGCTTTGATGGCTCAGTTCCTTAGGGTGATGAAGTGGCGAAAGCTGAAGTTGCTATTAAGTAGTTTAATCTATTCCTCTCAGTTGAGTGACCATGCCCATGGCAACGTTGAGACTACTTGGACGTATGTATTCTTATTTTTAATTGACTGTTTTGTAAATACATCTAGAAGGAATATTTTTATGGTGACTAATTGGATACGGCATTGGTAAAAGATATTTTAGCTCTCGCATTGATAAAGGACGTAGCGAAATATGATATTTAATGTGAAATGAAATTGATGAAGTACCGAGCTCTTGAACGTAGGTTGTGGCTGGGCCATCTGGCTGAGAGCATATATGTCAGGGTGTCACATAAAGTAAAGAAAAGAAGTCTTTCTATCTAAAACCAAACAATTTAGAAAAAAAAATAATCAACTCTCTTGCCCGGGAAGTGAAGTCAATTTTTTTTTTTTTTTAAAGAAATAGAAGGAGAACGCTTGGGAAGACTTCACTTAACATGGGGTGGGCCGTCAAAGTACAATTCGATTCCATCACAATGATGGAATAGGCCACCATCGGAAGGAAAAGAGGAAGCTGTTTCCTTCAATAACTTCTTTTACCTCCATCCATCCTTTAAAACATAAGAAATTGATAGGGTAATTCCAAACTTGTTATAAAAATGCAAATCAAAATCAAATCTAGCAGACACTAAATATATTTTAATTTCTGTACTTTTTTCTCCAACTAAATACCAAAAAAATCTTCTATCCTGCAAAATAAATATTCCTCATCTTGTCCTTTCAAAATTTACTCTACGATCGATGCAACCTAAAGGACCATAAATGTAATAGCTCCGGACCAAATAAATGATAGCTTTGATCAAGCTCGTCCATTAAATACTTAAGTAATTAAGCTCAACTTATGCTTGCCCACACCTTCAACATAATAAGCCAAGCCTGAGCAACTGAAATTAAGCTTGCTCGACTCAGCTCATCTGCAGCCTGCCCATATTTCTATCAGGAATATGACCATTTTCAAAAGTGTAGTTAGCACCATTTTGATAAGAGTTTTAAGAAATACAAGTTTTGAGAAACGCACAAACACTTCATATTTCGCTAAACAAATAAGATTATAGGACTAATTTTGGGGGACATTTAACACATCATTAGCTTATTTAATTAAAAGAGATGAACCCTTCGTGGATGTATACAAAAACACTGGGGATCTTTCTGGAGTGACCGTCAAGTATTTAGACTTCATTTAATGCGACTTTTCTAGAGCTCTTCATGGACATCTGAATTTCCAGGAAACTGATTCCATAAAGTAATGACTCTTCACTAACTCCACTAACATTATCCTCTTTCCACTAAGTAGACTTTGAGGACACTTACAAATATAGCTAGTTAATTATCTATATGACATGACATGACAAGATTAAACATGCTCGCAACCATATTGGCACAATAATTTCTTTTTTTTTTTAATGGATATTGGCACAATAATTTCAACACTCCTCATTTATGCTACCATGGAAAACCAAACCGAAGCTTCTCCTTAATTTTTAAATCCTTTGTCTTAGTCCGAAAACCAAAGATGACGGCAAATTATGTCACCGTCTCCACCCCCACGGGCTCCGTCTCCTTCAAGAATGGTGACGGTACCACCAGCTTCCACCAGGTCTTGCTCTACTCCTCTACCCTCCATCACCTCATACTTGCCTTCGTTGTCTCCCGAAATCTCTTCACCCTCTATGCCTTTACCTTCACTCCATCGATCCTCTTCCACCGTGTGCAGCCACAAGAACCTCTCCGTCGTCTTCGAAAATGTTTCCCTTAACTTCCATGAGATCGAGGCCTCCAAGTGATGACCCCACCAGATCAAGCATGAGCTTGGCGGCTACACACCCTCAACCTCGCCAAGCCCAACCTCCACCGGAGGTCAAGCTCTAGATGGTCATGATGTGGAGGGATCAGGAGATGCAGGTGCCCTTGAAGAGCTTGGAGGGGCTAGGTGGGCCATGAGTCTAGGCATCTCAAGCTTGGCGAGCCCAGGAAAGTTCCTTCACCTTGTACTTGCACCTGGTGGAGGTCTTCTCCATGAGAGGAGTCATGGCAATGGCAATGGTAAGGACTTCGAGGTTGAAATGGAGGAAAAGGTGGGACTTTCATAGAGAAAAAGTAGAGTGGAAGTAGGAGAGTATATAGAGGATTTTGGAGAGCATGGAAGAAAATGTGGTCAGCAATGATGTGCTAGAAATGTAGAGGACATGAGCTGGGAGAGGAGGAGGAGGAAAACAAGACAAGAGAAGCAGAAAAGTAGGGGAAGACAGAATAAGAAAAAAGAGCAGTGGAGAGAGGAGGCAGCAACAACAATGAAGGGGCGAGGTCTCAAAGCTAGAAAAAAAGACCCAGACTATCTCGGTGAAACTAAGTGATGGTCACCGGGGTGGGGATGATAGCCATGAGGGACATAGGTGGTGGAAGAGGGGGTGACGTGAGGCAGGCAGTAGATCAACAAGTGTGGAAGGAGTCATCAAAGTCCACGAAGACAGTTAAGAGATTTTTTTTTTTTTTCCTCTTTAATTAAACAAGGAGAATATATTGGAGATTTTAGCATATTTTAATGCTCACGTATACGTGATCATTACGTGAGATTTTCATGGAAATTCGATCAATGGAGATCGACATCAATATCACATTGGACCAATTTGCTAACTGAAAAGGATTCAATTATAAACTTTTATGTCTGAAATAATGGGAGTGCAACTCGGACAAAGTCGGGGAAGTCAGAAAGCAGTGCTTTCCTTATAATTAATTCATTTTTTAGCACAAGCAAGACTTGCATACATATTCTATCATGAAATGAGATAGACAAATGACTCCACAATCATGAGTATAACCCATGCAAGACAATTCACTTCAGACTTCATGGCATTTGTCTAAAACGAAGAGAAAAAAAAAAAAAAATTATAGATCACCTCATCGCAGTAAGTGGTCCCTCGAATAACACTTGCTGCCTTGCTTGTAGTTTCACTGTTAAGCTAGCAAGAGACTGTGGTAAATAAAGCATAGCATCTTTGGCTTGAGTCCCACTCTTTTAACCTCTCACCCCCGTGGGGTTGGACCACCCCGACAAGGTCAGCTGAACTCAGTACCGATCCTAAAGGTCCCAGGACCACAGACAGATAACCCCAATTCATCGGACATTTAGAAGCACCTACCTAATATCTAACTCCCCCACAGTGGTCCAAACCCACAACGTGCACTCCATCGACTCAACCGAATGGCGGTGGACAGCGATACCCAGTGCACCAACCATCCTCTAAGAAAATCCTCCATTGCTTAATAAGGATTAGTATGAACATTTGCACTAATATAAGATTGGAAGGTTCGACATCATGAAAGGCGCCGTCTAAGACTATAATAGTACTTTTTTTTTTTTTTGGTAGAAAGACTATAATAGTACTTGGTTGATCATTCGATGCTATCCGAAGCATAGCTGCAATGCCAGTATCAAAACAAAGAAATGGTTAAAATACCGAGCACACAACGTTAAATATAGGATGGAAGGTTCCAAACTTCTGAAAGGCATTTCCTTAGGATTTTATTAGTGTTCTTTTAATCATTGTACATGGTTTAGACGGAGTTATCATGACGCAAGTACATTATTCTATAGGATAATGGGAATAAGAGTATGGGACATGAAAGTTGTGGTCTCCTCTTGTTAGGTTTCGGTTAATGAATCAAGTATATATGCCATGGGAACTATTGAGGACCACAACGTGTGCCAGCTTCCACGTGAACGAGTAATTCAGTAGATGGACGAAAGAGTTTCCTTGTGGGTCTCCGGTTTGCTCCACTCATATACAGCAAGATGCCGGATGCACTTGGAAACTTCCCTAGCTACTGCGTCGTTGGCTCTTGGCCCCAATTATTTAATCCCCTCAGGGGCCACTGGAAGTTCACATTTAAGCCTGTGGGCCTTTGCGCAGTGATGCCCAGTTTTGAACGATTAACAGGTCTTCCTCTCCCCTTGACGTTCCAATAATTCAGTAGCATGCCATGAATAAGAGGTTGATGCTCCTTTTTCTCTACTATAAAGGTTCTTCACTGATAAAGTTCTATCGAAGTCCTAATCCTTTGGTCTATTTAGAACTAGGATAGGTTTCTATGAGACCAGGAAATGTTATATCAAGTGATTATCATGGTTCATGATCATTTCCAAGAAATCACTGGTATGCTTGGGCAGCCATCCAATGTGATATGATCGTTTCTAAGAAATCACTTGTATGGTTGGCCATCACCGGCCGCCACTCAATATGATGTGATATGGTATAATATGATATGATATGACATAATTAATATAGTACAACATAATATTTAATGTAACATAATATAATCTAACACAATTAGTTAAAATATATGCTCACGTATGTGCATTATCATTTGTATTACACCTTTCATATTTTTTAGGACATTACAAAAAACATGAAGTGCCTACACTGAAGTTTTCCATTGTTGACTTGACGATCAAATTATCAAATATAAATAATCCATGCTAATATATTTATATGCATACATTATTCAGTATATCATATGATAGTTATGCCATATGTCATTTAGACTTCTGGCCTAGAATTGGAATAATATTCACAAATTTTCTTGAACTAAATTAGGTTAGATGTGATCGCGCATGTGGGTCATTGCCAGATGGCAACTCTAAATTATCATGAACTTAATAAAAATAGCCTTCCCCATGATGAGCAGAGGCCTGATAAATATAACCTATTAAACTTTGGCAATTAAAAAATTAGTAATCCACTTGATGATGTGTTTCCTTTCAAATTGTTACAGGGATAAAGGGCCGTGTACCTGCCTAGCAATCACCTCCTGTAAGCAAAAGAGTAGTTTTGAGACTCATTTCAACTCTTGAGACTTGCTTCCCTATTTTTAGTTTTGTTTAGCATTTTCATCTAAGGATTTAAAAGGGTTGCTATTTTGGGGATATTGTCGTTAGTACAACATTGGACATATATAGCTTTAACTATGGCATTCTATCACAATAAAAAGCAGAGAAAGAAAAAACATTCTTCGATGATACATAAAGTGGCAGAAGATTTATGTATATACTAATAAAATCCTCTTTGCCATCCATATATATTTCATAGATGCTTTCAAATTATTAGGCTCCATCGATCATGTACCAATTTTCCGAACCTATCGTGAAGGCAAATGAATTACCGATTGGATGGAGGATATGCATATTAGTAGTTTGAGAGCTTCATTGGGGCTGCAATTTTCCATTAGATCTTTTAACTTGAACTCGAGCATGTTATTTTATGACTACTATTATTATCATATTTATTATTATTGTTATTGTCATCGTCGTCCCTACTCAAAAAAAAGAGGGATTTTAAAGAGGAGCACTAATTTGTCTTTATATGTGAGATGATTTAGTTTTGCAATGTGAGAGAAGAATACCTTACTGATAAGTTCTCTTATATTCTATGGAAAAGAAAGAAAAAACCTTTCCCTTATAACATTCTATCAGAATAAATAGGATCAGAGAGGGATGGAGAGAGTGCTCTCCTACATCCATGGTAGTTCATTTATGTATATACTAAGAAGATTCTTTTGCCATCTATACATACTTTCCAATTATCGAATTCCATGCCTCAAGTGCCAACTTTCTAAACTATCACAAGCCAATCGATTGTCAATTGGGTAGAAGGGATGCATGCATGCATGCTAGTCGTTTGTGAAGTAAGAAGAATGCATCTAAACTCTAATAATTTCATTTCTCAACATAATAAGCACTAAACTAAAAAAATTGTTAAAGTTCAAAAATATAAGTACCTAGTCTAGATTTTTGGAAATGCATCATCCAAAAATAGCACCCAAACTATCATGTCCAAATCTGGAACATAACACGATCATGCTACTAAGAGATGCTGCCCTTGATAACATGAAGCCTAACGATCATAATCAGTTCAAATCCATCAAAATAAAACATAATCAGATATTCTGTCTCGCCATTTCTTAGGTATATAAATCAAAATTGATTCAAACCATCTAAATCTAAAACCAAATGTTAAACCCATAGCTGTAAATAGATAACTACAGGACCATGATAAACAAATAAACTAAATTTTAACTATAAAATTTTTAAACTTGCTATACAGATTCCCAATACTGAATCCTCCTAATCTTAATCTTCTATAAAAAAATATAATAATATAAAAAATATGAGCTACACTAGCTCAGTAAGTAGAATCTATGCTTCCTTACTCGATCAAGCATAAATTTTTTTATGATAATACAATATTTTAAAAATAATAAATATTATAAAAATTATGTATTTTATAGAGCATAATAAAATAAGTCATAAAGATAATCATGCATACATAAATTCATGAACATTTCGTAAATATGATTCATAAATCATTCTTATCAGGTATTCGTATCATGTTTTCAAAACATTACTCACAGATATTCATGCTAAGGTCACTATTATCTTCGTGATAGGACCATATTTCTTATTGACAGAATTCTTATTTCATATACCAACTTTATATTCATTAACGGTGCCATGTTTCTTGTGGATGCTAGCTCCAAGTATCGACCTTTCCAAAGAGATTCGTTCATAGTTATCTGAGAGGCTTTAAAATCTTTATATCTTTTTCTTAAAACATATATATACATAGCTAAATAAAAAATCATAAAATTCATACTTTATAAATATACCATTTTCATAAAATATATTCATAAAATCAATGATCATAATAAAATATAATTTTTTATATCTTATACGCTGATCTTTATTTTATGAAAAATAAGATTTCATTAACAACAAATCATTTGTATGAAAAATATGATATTTAAAAATAAACAAGGAGCGTAAGATTCACTTATCTTGTTCGTCTTAGATCTATAGACTTCATTAGAAGAATCGACTAATCTTATTAAAATATTAAAAATATAATTAATTTCTTATTCAATAAATTCATTAGAATTAAATCATAAAAAAAGAAGACTGTTGATCAGATGATCAATCTAACAGGCTGTCCGAGCATCGAAATAATTCAGGACCTCCTAAATGAGGATCAAATCTAAGCAACTCGATCAAAAAATCGTAGAAAATGGATTGGCTCAAAATCAAGATCAATCAATAGAGTTCATCAATAGTGAGTTTCAAAGATACTAGATATGTCCGGCATGGATTTGACATATGGCATGTGTTAGATGTGTGCCCTAGATGCCAGATTAGCTGACACATTCCTGTATAAATGTAAGGGCAAATTTATAATTTTGACTATAAATAAATAAAAGGGTTATTCTACTATCACATTGTGTACATTATGTCTGTGATACATCCTTTGAATTAGTAGAAATGTTAATTCATATTTTCAAGAGTTACAAATTTAAGGCATGAATTTACATAACTAACTCATAAACAGCTCCTGACCATAGGATCATCACGAGGATGGTGATCGATCCGGAAGGTTGGTGTACGATCACTTTCTTAGGATAGATGTGTCTTGAGTCTACGATGTGGAGACACCGGAGTGAGAGTACAGATATTCGTTGAGAATAAGAGTATTGAACGTGACCACCTCGAGCAGTCATAAGGAAGTCTACCTTCTCATCGATGACTAGCTCGATACTGCAGTTGTGTGTCTACTTCTTTGATCTGAGGTACATCGACAGTTCACCTTGAGTGTGTTATAGTTTGACTACATCATAACTCGGTCTCCTAGCCATTCGAAATCCTGAGGTGTATGTTGGCTGTAGCATATTCATTGTAGAAATCAGATCGCACCAAGATGGGATCTATCAACCTCAGTAGATAAAAGTAGTCCTATGATGATCGAAAGATTGAGTCCTTAAGCCCATGGCCATGGCAGAGTGAAATAATGGAAAAGAGCTTTTCATTAAAGTTTACATCGGACTTGGATCGATCGATTGATTCATATGACTGATGTTGGATTTGACGAGTTCACCTTAACCCTAATTCAATCGAAACTCATGATAGAAGAACTCAATCACATAAGTAGCTGCACCGAGAGATTTGTCTTCATTTCTGATGGGTTGCCACCATATACTGCTAGGTGTCACTGGTAGATTTTGGAGCAATTAGAATGATCTTGATGATTGATCATTCTAATTGTCTAAATCAGAAGAGTTCTGATCCATTGAAAAGAGTTTCGATGATGTCGATGATGAGATCACGATATATCTCATTACCATACAGAAATGAATCTAACTGGATCACACAAACAAGAGTTAGGGTCTGGATGTCATCAATTGAGCTAGTCCAGTTTGATTGATTTGGATTAGATCCAATTAGGTTTAAGAAAATCGTGCTAGCACACGATTGAGCCTAACTTTCTCCTCGTATAATCTTTTCTATTTCGATTGAGCCAAATATGATTTGACTCACCCAGAGAACCTTGAGAAGATTTCTCTCAGTCTGACTGGAGCCAGTCCAGCTCAGAAAAGTCTTGTCTTAATTCATGAGATGAATTTAAGACAACATCTGCTAATTCCTATCATCTGCCATTTTCATTTTAGGACATCGATCAAACGTTGACCCATGAACCTTGGATTGAAGGCCACTTGGTAAGAGATCATTGGAGAGTTTTTGTGGAGTGTCCACCTGCAAATTTTATCCTCAAAGTGGGCACCATAATCAGATATGACGGCGCCCCAAGTGGATAAGGATAGAGTCCCATGAGATGATGACTCTATGCCTTGATCGACTCAAACTATTGGGCGCCAATCTCACTGTGTTTATCCAATGTTGGCACTAACAGTAGAAGAATTTGATGGGGTTCTTATCTGATATGATCAGATGATATCACTCCACCAATCAAAATTTTTTCAAAATTAATTGGAATTTTTTGATTGGTCGAATGATGTGGCACTGCATGACGTAGCAGGATCTATTTAAACCCCATCTGCGCCTAGGATTTAGAGACTCTGCTCAATACCCAGCAAAAATGTGAAATCCCTCCACTTCTCCATTCCTCCTCTGCTCCTCTCCCTCTCCTCTTCGCATCCAAGAGGCTGGGCATCCATCTGGTGCTTGTCCAAGGTGTGGTGGCTCCCTGATCAGAAGGCTGCAGGAATTTATCGAGAAGCTGCTGCTCCAGCTTCAGAAGATCTTTTGAAGATCTTGTAGATCAGATCTAGATCTAATTTTTGGAGCAAAGATTCGCGAGGAGAAGATGATCCAGATCCTGCTCGAGTGGATACCGGTAGAGGCCAGACGACTGCGTGGCTATTTTAGAACCTCAGGCATTGCTGCGATCATTTACAGGGTAATCTAGTTACCCTAAAGGTATTCCTCTAATCCTCAAGTTTTAGATTTAATTTTAGATTAAATATCAGATAATAAGAATTAAATCTAATAGATCTTAGATCTGAAATAAAATAGGATAATTTTTTTTAAATATTTCTCCCTAGATCTCATTAGATCTGAAAGATCCTACAAAGAAAAAATCAATTTTTTCTTCAACTGATATCAGAGCCAGGTTGATGGCTCTATTTCAGATCTAATTTAGATCTAATTTTTATTTTTATTTATCTGATATTGATGAATTTTAGATGTCACATCAGATGTGATAGGATCTAAAATTAAAAAAATTTAAAATTAAATCTAAGTAGATCTAACATGTATGAGATGTATGACTAGACTAGGAGTAGTTTAATCTATGAATAGTCTTATAGTTTTATATTTTAATATGATTAAAATATAAATTAGATCTAATTTATTCTCTATTTTTTTGATGTTATAAATATTATATTCAGATCAAAAAATAAAAAATAAAATTTAATTAATTCATAAGATTGATCTGTTGCATGCCTAGACCAGTTGTAGAATTGTTCTAGTAACTGTCTAGAATAGATTTTATACTGAATAGTTTAATTTAAATCATATTTTTCAGATGTTATATGTGATGAATCAGATTTGAAAGCATGCTAATTAGATCAGATTTTAATACATGAGATGTATGCAAAGCATGTATAAGTTAGATCTAAAATTATATATGTGATATGTAACTTAGATCTAACTAGTTTTGTAGTTAAATTAATATTTCTGATTAAGGTGTTTCTCATGACCGTCCGGTCATAAGAACAAAGTAGGGTTTAAGACCCTCTCCTCCCATTCAATGGGGTGTTCTTATGGTGTGTAGGGGTGCTGCGCGTTCATCCTTAATCAGAAATCAAAATTTATTTTTCTGTAAAATCTTAGATCCTGAAATCCTAGGATTTATTTTACATATTTTGTTTATAAATCTAAGACTTAATTAATGAATTAAGCTTATGAAATTAAATTAGGTCTAAAATTGAAAATTTCAGATCTAAGTCATTTTCATAAAATTGGGTTCGGGCTTGGGTAGCTCAATTAGGTCTAGCGGTTGATCAAACCGAATCAAAAGTTGGTTGGTGGGATTATGAAAGCTAATAATTGACCAGCCTAATGGGATTAAGTCTAGGTCAAGATCGAATCACATTTAGATGTGACTCGATCAAGTTAAAACTTAATTTGGCTCAGTAGTTAGAGCCTAGATTGTAGACTAATCCAATTGGTTCTGGTTCGATAATTTGGTGTCTAAGGTAAGTTAGGCAGATGCGATCGAATAATTTTTAATTGGGAGCTACTCGATTCGAATGCGTTCTTGTCGAGTTAATGGCATATCCCTTCCACCGGTCTCACTTATCTGGCCATATGTATCGACCCAGTTCTGATTTGAGGTGACTAATAATTTGAGCTAACCTATACCACTAGGTTAGTCATAATTGTTATGACTATGTCAAGTCAAGTTTAATGAAACCTAAATTAAATCTCCCTAAGAAAATATTAAGTCTAAGATCTTCCACCATTGTGGATGTGCGGGTCCTTCCTGGGGTTGATTGTTCTCGACTGGTTACAGTGGTTCAGTTGCATCGAAAAGACGCAACCATGTCTATTAGGCATTGGATGCTACAGATTAGAGGATGGTTTGTGCTCAATATTCTGGATATGGTGAGGGATGCAATCAGGAATCTAGTTCGTGCAAATGGTAGGTCTGACTTAACTAAGGATTGGAGCAATTTTTCGAACACGGTGAGCTTCATGAATTAGAGACCAAGTTTTGGGTGCATCATGATTAGAGAATCATTGGACAAGAGTTGTCCACTCATCAGTTGACCCATCACCAATAACTGTTAGGTGAGGTGATGAGCCAGTCGGTGAGACCGCACCACCTACTAGAAATCACTAATCACGAAGATTTTCACATCTCTACCTAGGGAGTGTAGGGATCTGAGAAAATAGTAGGAGCCTAATTTATTTAAAAATAAAACTCCTAAACAAATTGATTAAGTCTGATTACAAAATCTAACTAGAAACTTTAAACTCTCTACAAGAAACATGTCTGCGTCCAACCCCCTGACCAAAATACTAGACACCCACAGATTGACTGGACCCAATTTCAAAGACTGGTTGAGAAACTATAGAATTATTCTAGATTTTAAGAAATTGACTCATGTCTTGGATCAGGATCCACCTGCCATACCAGCATGTCCGACTGCTGAACAGAGAGCGTCTCTGAAAAAGTAGATGGATGACGATAACAAAGCCAGGTACTACATGTTGGGTGCCATGTCTGATGATTTACAGTGCCAGCATGAGAATATTATGACTACCGATCAAATATTGGCTCACCTATAAGAGTTGTTTGGTGAACAAAATCGCACAGCCAAGTATCAAGTCTGCCAAAGACTTTTTAAGGCTAAAATGCATGATGGACAGTCAATCCAAGATCATTGTTTGACAATGATCAAGGACCTAGAGGAGCTTGAGAAGCTCGGTGTCATCTTAAACAGGGATTTTCAGATTGATGTGATCCTTCAATCCTTGTCTGATGCATATGGTCAATTCATCATGAACTTTCATATGCATAAGATGCAGTGTACCTTGACTGAGTTAATGAACATGTTGGTTACGGCTGAACTTTCTTTGAAAGGTTCAAAAGGCTCAGTCCTTACTGTGGAGTGGACTTCTTCCAAGAGAAAATCTTTTAGAAAGAAGAAGAAGTCTGCGAAGAAGCAGAAGGTGGATGGGAAGAAGAAGAAGATGGAACCGAAGAAGAAGGCTGCTGAAAAGAAAAAATATTTTCACTGTAATTCAGACAGCCATTGAAAGTGGAACTATCTTCAGTACCTGGCCATCCTGAAGAACAAGAAAGATGGTCCTTCTGGAGGAATACTCATTATAGAATTTAATCTTACGATTTTTCTGCATCCAGTTGGGTACTTGACTCTGGTTCTAGTGCTCATTTGTGCACTTCTATACAGGATCTTGAGGAGAGCAGGAGGCTGAGGGATGGGGATATGATCTTACGCATCGAAAATGGAGCAAGAGTTGCTGCTGTGGTCGTGAGAATCTATCCTCTGCGATTACCGTTAGGATTAGATTTAGTTCTTAGAGATTGTTATTATGTACCTACAGCAAGTAGGAATTTGATTTCTATTTCATGTTTAGCACAAGAAGGCTATGTGATTAGCTTTCATAAGAATCATTGTAATATATTTTATGAAAATAATAAAGTTGCAAATGATTTTCTTATTAATGATCTTTATCAGCTACATATTGATGTATCTGTATTTCATATCGAGCAAAATGTGAATGCCATGAGAATTAAAAGGCCTAGAGATAGTCTAAATGATAGGTATCTGTGGCACATAAGGCTATGTCATATAGCGAAAGACAGGGTTAACAAATTGGAGAAATCTGAGCTATTGAGTTCGTTGACTTTCGAGTCATATCCAATTTGTGAATCATACCTTCAAGGCAAAATAACCAAGCTCCCTTTTACAGGACATAGGGAAAGGGCCCCAGAGCTACTTGCCCTAGTACATACAGATGTGTGTGGCCCATTTGATGTGCCGGCTAGAGGCAACTATGTCTACTTCATTACCTTCACCGATGATATGTCTAGGTACGGGTATGTGTTTCTAATGAAACACAAGTCTGAAGCCTTTGAAAAGTTCAAAGAATTCAGGCATGAAGTAGAAAAATAAACAGAAAAGCCCATTAAGATTCTTCGATAAGATCGAGGAGGTGAATACCTTAGTCGGGAGTTCCTAGACTATCTTAAAGACAATGGCATAATCTCTCAATGGACTCCATCTGGAATGCCACAACTCAACGAGATTTTAGAACGGAGGAATCAGACCTTATTAGATATGGTCCGTTCCACGATGAGCTTCACAGATCTTCCTGAGTTTCTTTGGGGACATTATCTCATGACAGCAATATATGTATTGAATAGGGTTTCCTCTAAAATCGTTCCTACCACACCATATGAGATATGGCATGGTAAGAAGCCAAGTCTGAGTCATCTCAGAATTTATGGTTGTCCGACTCATGTCAAGAGACACCAGGCGGACAAGTTAGAGTTCAGATCTTTTAGAGCTCGGTTCATAGGATATCCTAAAGAGTCATTAGGATACTATTTCTATATTCTGGAAGATCACAATGTGATTGTGAATCGACATGCTATTTTTTTTGAAAAATAGTTTATTCAAGATGGTGGCATCGGAAGAATAATTAAGCTCAAGGAGAATATCTCCCAAGAGCAACGAGCTAAAGAACCTGAGGAACCCAATCAATTAGAATCAGTCCTAACACAACCTCTTCCACCTCATAGATCGACTAGGATTTTTCATCCTCTTGAAAGGTACTTAGGTACTATACAAGAGAAAGTAGAGAAAATGTTTCTTATGGAAAATGGGGCTCATGGTGATGACCCCAAGATCTATGACGAGGCGATATCAGATATCGACTTTGAGAAATGGTTAGAGGCAATGAGATCAGAAATTGACTTAATACACTCAAACTAAGTCTGAATTTTGGTAGATCCACCTGAAGGTATTGTACCTATTAGGTGTATATGGATCTTCAAGAGAAAAATAGGTACAAATGGGAATGTGGAGACATTCAAGACTAGGCTCGTAGTGAAAGGTTATAGTCAGTGCGAAGGCATTGACTATCAGGATACCTTTTCGTCCGTAGCCATTGCTAAAATCTATCCGCACATTCTTGCTGTTGTAGCCTATTTCGATTATGAAATATGGCAGATGGACGTAAAAACAGCATTCTTAAATGGATATCTTGAGGAAGATATCTATATGGAACAACCGCTTGATTTCACATCCAGTGATGATGATCACAAGGTCTGCAAGCTGCAAAAGTCCATTTATGGACTTAAGCAAGCATTTTGAAGCTGGAATACTCGTTTCAATGATGTGATCAAAATGTTTGGTTTCATCAAGAACGAGGAGGAACCATGTGTGTTCAAGAAGGTCAGTGGGAGCGTAGTTGTCTTCCTCGTACTGTACGTTGATGACATCCTCCTAATTGAAAATGATATCTTCATGTTGACCTCAGTCAAAATATGATTATTTAAGGAGTTCTCTATGAAAGATCTAGGAGAAGCATCTTTTATACTGGATATTAAATTCTATAGAGATAGACCAAATAGGATGCTGGGACTTTCACAGAAGATGTACATAGAGGAGGTACTAAAAAGGTTTAGCATGGAAAACTCCAAAAGAGATTTAGTACCTTTTAGACATGGCATTCATCTCTCCAAGAAGATGTGCCCTAGCACACCTGAGGAGATTGAACGCATGAGCAAGATCCCTTATGCTTCGATAATAGGGAGCCTCATGTATGTCATGCTATGTACACGACCTGATATAGCCCATGTTGTGAATGTCACAAGCAGATATCAGTCGAATCAAGGCGAAGAGCACTGGACTTCTGTGAAATGTATCTAGTCTTTGGGAATGGAGAATTTTTGGTTCAGGGATTTACAAACTCAGACTTTATGTCTGATATAGATGATCGAAAGTCGATATCTGGGAGTCTGTTCATTTGCAATGGTGGTGCAGTTAGCTGGAAGAGTTTCAAGCAGACGGTGATTGCTGATTCTACCATGGAGGTAGAGTATATTGCTGCATCGGAAGCTGCAAAGGAGGCATTCTGGTACAAAAAATTTATTGCAGAGCTTGGAGTGATGTCATCGGATGCCATCCCTCTTTACTACGATAATAATGGCACCATAGCCCTAGCTAAGGAGCCAAGGTCTCACCAGAAGTCCAAGCATATTGAGCAGCGATTCCATCTGATCCATGATTACCTCGAAAAAGATTATGTCGAGGTTAAGAGAGTCGACTCTATAGACAATATGACAGACCCACTGACAAAGCTATTAGGCCAGCAGAAAATCGAAGCCCATCTTGAGAAGATGGGACTTAGATATGTAGCCAATTGGCATTAGGTCAAGTGGGAGTTTGTTAGATGTGTGCCCTAGATGTCAGATTGGCTGACACATTCTGGTCCAAATGTAAGGATAAATTTATAATTTTGACTATAAATAAATAAAAAGGTTATTCTACTATCACCTTGTGTACATTATGTCTGTGATACATCCTTTGAGTTAGTAGGAATGTTAGTTCATATTTTCAAGAGTTGAAAATTTAAGGCATGAATTTATATAACTAACTCATAAACAGCTTCTGACCATAGGATCATCACGAAGATGGTGATCGATCCGGAAGGTTGGTGTACGATCGCTTCCTTAGGATAGATGTGTCTTGAGTCTATGGTGTGGAGACATTGAAGTGAAAGTACAGATATTCATTGAGAACGAGAGTACTGAGCGTGACCACCTCGAGCAGTCATAAGGAAGTCTACCTTCTCGTTGATGACTAGCTCGATACTGCAGTTGTGTATCTAGTTCTTTGATCTAAGGTGCATCGATAGTTTACATTGAGTGTGTTATAGTTTGACTACACCATAACTCAGTCTCCTAGCCATTCAAAACCCTGAGGTGTATGTTGGCTGTAGCATATTCATTGTAGGAACCAGATCGTACCAAGATGGGATCTATCAACCTCGATAGATAAGAGGAGTAGTCCTATGATGATCGAAAGATTGAATCCTTAAGCCCATGGCCATGGCAGAGTAAAATAATAGAAAAAAGTTTTTCATTAAGGTTTCACATCGGACTTGGATTGATCGATTGATTCATATGACTGATGTTGGATTTGACGAGTTCACCTTAACCCTAATTCAGTCGGGACTCATGATAGAAAAACTCAATCACACAGGTAGCTGCATTGAGAGGTTCATCTTCATTTCTGATGGGTTGCCATCATATACTACTAGGTGTCACTGGTGGATTTTGGAAGCAATTAGAATGATCTTGATGATCGATCATTCTAATTATCTGAATCAAAAGAGTTCTGATCTATTGAAAGGAGTTTTGATGATGTCGATGATGAGATTACGACATGTCTCATTACCATATGGAAATGAACCTAACTGGATCGCTCAAACAAGAGTTAGGGTCTGGATGTCATCAATTGAGCTAGCCCAGTTCGATTGATTTGGATTAGATCTAATTAGGTTCAAAAAAATTGTACTAGCACACGATTGAGCCTAACTTTTTTCTCGTGTAATCTTTTCTATCTCGACTGAGCCAAATGTGATTTGACTCACCCAGAGAACCTTGAGAAGATTTCTCTCAATCTGACTAGAGCCAGTCTAGCTCAAAAAAGTCTTATCTTAATTCATGAGATGAATTTAAGACAACACCTGCTAATTCCTGTCACCTGCCATTTTTATTTTTGGACATCGGTCAAATATTGACCCATGGACCTTGGACTAAAGGCCACTTGGCAAGAGGTCATTGGAGAGTTTTTGTGGAGTGTCCACCTGCTAATTTTACCCTCAAGGTGGGTACCATAATCAGATATGACGTGCGCCTTAAGTGGATAAGGATAGAGTCCCATGAGATGAGGACTCTATGCCTTGATCGACTCAAACTGTTGGACGTCAATCTCATTATGTTTATCTAGTGTTGGCACCAACAGTAGGAGGGTTTGGTAGGGTTCTTATCTGATATGATCAGATGACATCAATCCATCAATCAAAATTTTTTCAAAATTAATTAAAATTTTCTGATTGATCAAATGATGTGGCACAGCAGGGTCTATTTAAACCCTGTCTGCGCCTAGGGTTTAGAGACTCTGCTCAATACCCAGCAAAAATGTGAAACCCCTCCACTTCTCCATACCCCCTCTACTCGTCTCCCTCCCCTCTTCATGTCTAAGAGGTTGGGCATCCATCTGGTGCTTGTCCAAGGTGTGGTGGCTCCCTGATTAGAAGGCTGCAGGGATTTGTCGAGAAGCTGCTGCTTCAGCTTCAGAAGATCTTTTGAAGATCTTGCAGATCAAATCTAGGTCTAATTTTTGAAGAAAAGATTCATGAGGAGAATACAATCCAGATCCTACTTGAGTAGATACCGGTAGAGGCCAGATGACTGCGTAGCTATTTTAGAACCTCGGGCATTGCTGCGATCATCTACAGGGTAATCTAGTTATCCTAGAGGTATTTCTTTAATCCTCAAGTTTTAGATTTAATTTTAGATTAAATATCAGATAATAAGAATTAGATCTAATAGATATTAGATCTAAAATAAAGTAGGATAATTTTTTTTAAAATATTCTACCTCAGATCTCATTAGATCTGGAAGATCCTACAAGGAAAAAATCGATTTTTTCTTCCGCATGAATATCACAGCAGATTCAGATCATCTTATCAGAGTCAACATAGGTTCTTAGAAAAGGAAGACATGACTTGATAGGGGTCCATAGATATTTTTAGAGAGAGAAAATGGATGAAAAAAGAGAAAATAGAGAATGAAAGTGGAGAGAGAATCTTCATATTCTTCAAAAGAGAAATCTACGATCAAGATCATCAAAAGCCATATCATGGTGACTCCATAGAGATTAATGGTGATCAGATCTATAAATATATGGTAAGGACCGAACTAAGATCGACAAACTATATGGATATCAAAGAAATCTGAGTCTCTTTGAAAAGATCGTCTTAGGTTCATACTGGTTTCAAAGGTTAGATAGAAAGAGAAAGAGAGAGGAGAGAGAGAAACCTTAGAGAAGGGAGACAAGAGAGAAAGAAAATCTTTTTTTTCTCTCTTTTTTTTTCTTTTCTCTTTTCTTCTTCTTCTCTTCTTCTTCTTTCTTTTTCTTTCTTTTCTTGGCTGAAAAGGGGGGTACAGGCAGTGGTTCTTGGTCGGAAGATTGGTGGCAGTGGCGATGGTGACGGTGGGTGGCCGACGGTGATGGAGTGAGAGACAGCCAGTGCAAAGGCCGAACGATGGAAATCATGGGAACATCTGAAAAAATAGGGGATCCATCCTTTTTGTTTTCATTTTTTCAGTCATTAGCCGATCATCGATAGCCAAAACTTATGGGGGAGGCAGTAGACAAGTGGGGCATCATGACCTAGGGATGCGACACCATAGGCAGCAGCGCTGATGGTCGAAAAAAGAAGTAAGGCTCGACCAGATAGGGAAAAACAAGGCATCTTCTTTTGGTTGCTTTTCTAATGATTTCAATGGCCAATGGCCATGCACAATAGCATGGGAAGAAGGGGAAGGAAGAGAGGAAGAGGGATCGGAGCCTTACCTTGGCTCCGATGGCATCTCCAGCTTCAATCGACGAGCATGGTAACCAGAATCTGACAAAAATTGGAAGAAAAAAAGAGAAAAAAGGAAAGAAAAAGGTTGGGCTCATTGTTGTCGGTTTTGGAGGAAGGGGGCAGATTTATAGGGTGAAGGAGAGGCCGAATCCTTCTAGAATTCGACTTCCTCTCCGATGGATTTGCGTGGAAGAAGACTCCCAGCGAAAATCTTCAACAATTTTTTTTCTATTTGGTTTGCTTCTTTTTTTTTCTTCTTTTTCTTCTTTTTTATATATATCTTAAGATTCGTGTGGGAGGGGGTTTTAGGACTAGGTATCATATTCTATCCTCCTTAAAAAAAGTTTCATCCTCGAAACTTGGCAAACTTGAAGTTTCGAACATTGAAAATAACCCTCATATTATCTTTAAGCTTCCAAATAGTTTACATCTCAAAGTGCTTATTCCATAAGTCCTCAATATTAGTAATTATATGATATTTCAAAACTAGATTATTTCTATCCGCAAGATAATAAATTTCTTTGATCTCTTAATTTTGGCTTAAAATATCATAATTTTTTGCCCATAAAATTATTTGCTCTTAACTAATTTTATATGAAAATCATAATCGATCTTACCTATTTGTATAAAAATAGAAGAGTCTAGAGCATTAAATGCTCACCATAATCTACAACCTTCCTTATCCATTTAACTTTCTATTTGATATAACAATTAAACTTTTATCATAGAAAATTCTTGAATCTATTCAAATAAATAGAGTAATAATATCAAAGCTAAGAAAATAATATTTATATTCAAAATATTCTACATCCAAGCTCAACCAAAGAATATTAATCCACTAATCTTAAACTTAAGTTGCTCAAAATTTTTCTGACCATTATTATAACAATAAGATAGTATTGCAACATCTAAACGAACCCAAGAATCAATAACATTATCCTTGCATTTGTTAATAGTGGTCCTTTTTATGAAAGTCAAGTCTCCAATTATAACACTTATTATGTTAGAATTAATATTCTTAACTAATTTTAATATAATTCAACCACCATACTTCTATTAAGCACTCTGATCTAACCCATCGAATCCTCCAAGGCTACTAGATAAATTCTGACAAAAATATCATTTACATTAGAATGTAAAAAAAAATCCAACTTTTTATTTTTTTTATACATAAAACTAGAACAAAGCTTTAAGTTTCTTTGTCTTTACTATTCCTTAAGCATACCATATCAAAATTTAATCTTTATCTACTTTCTATATTTAAAATTATTGTATAAGCTTTTACCACTTATCTATAATCCAATACATCTAAAATTAATTTAAAGTACGTTAACTCTAGATTTATCTGACAATCAATAGAACGATTCTAAACCAACCTTTCTTTGTAAAATGATTAACTTAAATCTTTAACAAATTAGAAGACCTCAAGTTAATATCATTATGAGTAGAATCAATTCGGTTATCTCTTATGGACAGCTTCTTTCATCATGACCCTTACATAGATAAATAAACCAACATGAAAACTTATCGCATATTTGTTAAAACTCATATAAATTTTTTAAAAATTTGACAATAGCAAGATATTTTAGACCAGTTCCAAAACTTAAACTTTGACTTGAAATAATTCATGCACCCCACTATCTTCAATAAACATAAGGAAGATCTAATAATCCAATAGAAAAGATAGTAATACAAATTATTAAGGATTCCACTAGAATATGTATGTCATGTTGTCATAAAAAAAATCTAATCCACCAATAGACCAAATATATATATTTTTTCCATTTACATACAAGTTTTATACATGATCCTCTTGTAGAGTCAATGCTCAAAAAATATTTATCTCTTGTATGATGCAATTCATGTCTGAAACAAATTCTTTCTAATAAATCCAAAATTGTAATGATCAAACTATTACCATCAAAATTAGAAAAACTATCATAATCTTCACCAACATCAAGTTTAGAATTTCAAAATCATAATAATTGAATAAATATATTCAACACAACATAGCTTATCTGTATAATATCCTATGTTCAAAGGTCAACACCTGTTACACTTAGGTCAAGCCTTATTTATTGAAATATAAAATATAATTTATCCAATTCTTTAATACATATCATATACCACTTAAATGTCACTTATGCAAAAATTTCATCATAATACCTATTGATCCAAAATCCTCTTACACTTAGATCAAGCCATATTTATTGAAATCTAAAATATAATTCATCCAATTCTTTAATACACATTGTATACCACTTAAATGCCACTTATGCAAAAATTTCATCATAATGCCTATTGATCCGAAATCTAGATTGAATTCATTCTGCTACTTTTATTATGTCCTTAGTGATCATAACCTTATACTCAAATACTTTTTAAGTCACAGCCCTAATGATCCTACTTGAAGCTCTGATACTATTCCATCACAATCCCTAGTAATTATAATCCTAAATTTTGATATCCCTTATGTCATTCTCCCTAGTCACATATATCACAGTCCCAAGTAATTATAATTCGAGCTCTAGTGTTATTTATGTGACGCTCTATTTACTTACACCATAGTCTCTAAGAATCATAACCTATGCTCTGATACTATTTCTGTCACATCCCAAATCCGGGATATAACATGGCCATGCTACCAAGAGATGCTGCCCTTGATAATACAAAGCCTAGCTAACGATCATAATCAGTCCCAATCAATCAAAATAAAATATAATCAGATATTCTGTCCCATCATTCCTCATGTACATAAATCAAAATTGATTTAGAGCATCTAAATCCAAAATCAAATATTAAATCCATATCTTACAAAGATATTAATAAATAACTATAAGTTTATGATCATCAAATAAACTAAATTTCAGCTACAAAATTTTTAAGCTTGCTATGCAGATCCCCAATACTGAATCTTTCTAACCTTATTCTCCGATAAAAAAAAATGAGCTACACTAGCTCAGTAAGTAGAATCTATGCTTCCTTGCTAGATCAAGTATAAATTTTTTTATGATAATATAATATTTAAAAAATAATAAATATTATAAAAATTAAGCACTTCATCGAGCATATAATAAAACAAGTCATAAAAATATACTACAACAAAATAGATTATTAGCGATGAAAAATTTTCATCGCTAATAATCAATTTTCATCGCTAATATAAATTAACGACATAATTTTTATCGTTAATATTTCATCACCAATAATTACATCGTTGATAATATTTTACGATGAAAAAAAAAATTTATTGCTAATAAAAGATATTTGTGATGAATATTTTTCATCGTTAAAAATAAAAGATGAAAAAAATTAATCGTAAAAAAAGGTATTGACGATGAATTATACCGTCACTAATAAATAAAAAATTAATAACGATGAAAATATTTTCATCACTATTAATTCTAAAGTTTTAGCGACTAGAAGTTTACGTCACAAAAAATATTTTTTACAATAAAAAAGTTTCATCGTTATTAATTTAATAAAAAAAATTTAGAAAATAAAATTGAATAATATTAGTGATGAAAAATTATATCATAAATGATTCAATTTGCGATGAACATTTAAATCGCTAATAATTATTTATGATGCAAAGTTTTTTATCACTGTTAATTATATATTTATTAAAAAATTAAATTATATTAGTAAAATATTTTTGATGATGAATCTTTCATCATGAATAATTCTGTCACTAATAATTTAGTCATATTTTTTAAAAAAATTTATGAATATATATTTTTAATTTATATGTATAATATTTTTTTTATAAAGTAAAAAATTAAAATAAAAAATTTACATAATAAATTGATAAATAAATTTTATTATTTTATTATATTAAATTAAAATTATAAGAGATTTGAAATAAAAAAAAGTACATCAATAAGCCATCAAATATCGATATTTGGAGAACGAGTTAGGGACGAAGAGGACTCGACGGAGCTTGGATCGACCTGCTACTGCCTCATCAGCTGTATCGTCTGCTCCATCTGCGCCATCGACTTCATCATTTGGATCTGAAGCTGTTGATACTCATTGACGCATGCAGCCAACTCCTGAGCTCGATACTGAACCTGCTGTCGATCTATGATAGCCTGCTGTCGATTTATGATAGCCTGTTATCATTCCTCGATAGCCTGCCTCTGCACCTCCGTCAATCGAGCCTCGCACGTAGAATAAATGTCAGTCCTAGATGAGTGTGAGGATGAGGGAGCAGTGATCCCATACTCTAGACTCCTAACATAATGGGGTCTTGTTCCGAGCACCTGATCACAGATCTCATCATTTGTGGGTGTGATCGAGCCCTCAGGGATAGGTTGGGATCTCATATCTATCATACAATCTTGAAAATTAAAATTAAAATTATTTTAATTTTTTAATAAAAATTAGACTACGAATGAAAAAATAATTAAAAAAATTTACAAAGAGCTTCTGGCTCCCTATCATCTATTCCCCCAACCGTCGCTGACGGGTCAGCTAGTAGATATCAATCTTACCAGGAAGTTCACCATTCTCAGCATCGTTCTGTAATTTGAGAATTAATTAAAAAAATTAAATAACTTGAGAGTTATATGCTAATTAAAAAATTAAAAATTACCTACCATGTGCTTCATGTGACCAGCGAACGATCTCGAATCTCCCACAATATGGCACGATTTGTCTCGCCCGATTTGCCGCATTCTGGGCACATCATCTCTGTAAACTTACCAGTCAAATTAGTAGATAATAAATTTAATTTAAGAATAAATGATTTAATTATTAAACTCTAAAAAAAAATAGATGTGTAACCTGATATGCTGGATCCTCATACTGCTGGCATATGGCAGTCCAATCGTCTATGGTGATGCTGTCATAGGGCTACTACCGCATTACCTCCTCCCCATGATCCTGCACCACCTAGTACCAATGCTGATGCATGTGATGGCGATAATCCTTGAAATGTAAGGATAGATGAGTGTCGATGGCTCGCCTTACATGATCCTCCTCAAAATCAACGATGTCAAATACACCCTGTCAGTAACAAATATTAGAAGAATGCTATACAAATTAAATATTCACAATATAATTTATTTTACCTATAAGTGGGTGTAGAAAATCTCTCTTTGAGTCGGTAGAACGTGATGCCAATCGAAGAGCGTCACGAGGGTATAACTATGGCATATGATGCCCAGCTCAGTCTGCCATGGCTCGCACCATCTCCTAATAGGTCTAGTGTAGCTGACTAGTATCTCGATCCAAAGATGCTGTCCCGGGTGCTCGCATCTCCAATGCTCTAGAGTGAGATTCTTCGATGGACCTCGTCCTCGTCTCACTACCGATAAAGACTGGTCTGAAACAACAATAAATAAATCATTAGTATGATCCAAATAAAAGAATCAAATTTTATTATATAAAAATATAATAATACCTCACTGGGACCCGTCTCACTGGGACCCGTCACACTGGGACCCTCTGACAATGGAGCCGGTGCGGCAACGGAGATCGATGAAGGTGCCTCAATCTTCGAGATAGACTGTGAATGCGAACATCATCATCTATCTCCTGATGTCATATCTGCAATAATTGAGATATAAATAAATATAATATTGAATAATAATAATAATAATAATCAAATAACATTCTAATGAATACAATTATATCACATACCATTATTGCAAGACAAGATTGAATGAAGAATATAGATCTACTCATCAATATTCGTATCTTCTTCGATGTGTAGATTCTCCTCCGAATCACAATAATCGATATATGTATCATTTTTTATCTCATCATCATTTATGGACTGATCGTCGCCCTCCGACTCATCAAAATTAAATATAAAATCAGCTTCAACTTTGTTGGATTGCAGATCATCCTTATTCAAAGGTGCCATTACAAGTTCTTCATCAACCAAAAGCTCAGTTAATATTTGTTCTTCTTGCTGAAAAGTTTTTTCTTCATGTAAATTCAAATTTTCATCCATTCCTAATCGGGTTGGTATGTCATATACATCTCTAGGTATTATTTTTTGTACAACATCTCAATTACCTCAATACTTTAGATCTTTCAAATATATTAGTTGTTTCGCTTGAGTTGCTAATATATACGGCTTATTTTTGGTACCATGTTCATGCAAAATTTATACTGATAAATTGTGAATCAATATGAATATCGATCTTTTTATTACTAATATTCCACCATTCACATTGAAACAAAAATATAAAATTACTGGACCCATATTTCAATCTATAATATCTACCAGTACACCATAATAAATAATCTCTTTTTCTCCTTCATATCCTGTTGTAGCAATCTCTCTATTCTGAGTCTGTCATTGCATCTAAGCTCCTTTGTGTGAAATCTTATTCCTTCAATGATACAGGATGCGTAATGATTAACCCTTCAATCGGGACCACATACTAAATCATGCAACTCATCGGTTGCACCCACTTTTTTATTGAAATACTTATGTTTCATCTACATCATAAGATAAAAAATTATGTTGGTTCAAATAATATTATTTATAAGTAAATAAATAACGTATCACTAATGTAACTTACAAGATCACCAAACCATTTTGTAAATTTCCTCCTATGTCGATCATCGGCATCCATATTATTCTTTCTACATAGTATACTCTTGTGCTCACTGCAAGAAATTATGATTTTTAATTTTATATTGACATAAATTTTTTTTTTAAATATTAAACAATATGATAAGATGGTACTTAATAAAATCTTCAATTTTTTCATAATTATTTAGAACATTAAAGTGTGCTTTGGATAGCTCATTCACGTCCATAAATTTATATCTTCTTGCACCAATAGGTCGAACCGTTTGTTTAAATATAGACTTCGTCGGTTCATTGTCATTCCATTCACAGTCTGCATTACGATCTGTACGATTGAATCTTATTTCGATATTGTCAAGATACATTGAGCAGAATGTGACACACTCGGTAGCTACATATGCTTCTGCTATAGACCCTTCAGGCCTTACTTTATTGCGCACATATTTTTTTAAAGTGCACAAGAATCTGTAAATAAAAATAAATTTAAATTTTAAAAATATATTTATATCTTATAATTGATATGATAAAGTACGTATAATTTTTTTACCTTTCAATAGGATTCATTCATCGATAATGTACCGATTTGGCCAAAAGAGCTTCCTTTAGAATATGAATAGCCAGATGCACCATAACATCGAAAAATGATGGTGAAAATATTTTTTCTAACTTATAAAGAATGAGTACTGTTGGGTATAAAATACCCACAGCCGAAATCCTCAGCGGAATCGACTACGAACAGAACAGCTCCGCCCGGACTCCTACGGGAGCCGGGCTCCGCCTCCGACATCAACTACAGAACAGCTCCGCCCGGACTCCTACGGGAGCCGGGCTCCGCCTCCGACATCAACTACAGAACAGCTCCGCCCGGACTCCTACGGAGCCGGGCTCCCCTCCGACATCAACTACCAGCTCCGCCTCCGACATCAACTACAGAACAGCTCCACCCGGACTCCTACGGGAGCCGGGCTCTGCCTCCGACATCAACTACAGGACAGCTCCGCCCGGACTCCTACGGGAGCCGGGCTCCGCCTCCGACATCAACTACAGAACAGCTCCGCCCGGACTCCTACGGGAGCCGGGCTCCGCCTCCGACATCAACTACAGAACAGCTTCGCCCGGACTCCTACGGGAGCCGGGCTCCGCCTCCGACATCAACTACAGGACAGCTCCGCCCGGACTCCTACGGGAGCCGGGCTCCGCCTCCGACATCAACTGCAGCACGGCTCCGCTCGGACTCCTACGGGAGCCGGGCTCCGCCTCCGACATCAACTGCAGCACGGCTCCACCCGGACTCCTACGGGAGCCGGGCTCCGCCTCCGACATCAACTACAGGACAGCTCCACCCGGACTCCTACGGGAGCCGGGCTCCGCCTCCGACATCAACTACAGAACGGCTCCGCCGGACTCCTACGGGAGCCGGACTTGACCTTTAACTTTGATTGCAGAGGGCTCCGCCCGGACTCCTACGGGAGCCGGGCTCCGCTCTCGGTGTCAACTGCTGGTAAGCTCCGTCCGGACACCTACGGGAGCCGGACTTCACCTTTAACTTTGATTGCAGAGGACTTCGCCCGGACTCCTACGGGAGCCGGGCTCCGCTCTCGGTGTCAACTGCTGGTAAGCTCCGTCCGGACTCCTACGGGAGCCGGACTTCACCTTTAACTTTGATTGCAGAGGGCTCCGCCCGGACTCCTACGGGAGCCGGGCTCCGCTCTCGGTGTCAACTGCTGGTAAGCTCCGTCCGGACTCCTACGGGAGCCGGACTTCACCTTTAACTTTGATTGCAGAGGGCTCCGCCCGGACTCCTACGGGAGCTGGGTTCCGCCCGCAACTTCAGCTCCGAGAGGGTTCCGCCCGGACTCCCACGGGAGTCGGGCTCCACCCACGACCCCAACCGCCAGGAGGACCTCTCCCGGACCTCTACAGAGGCCGGGCTCCGACCGCTGCTAAGCTTCAATCAACAGGTCCGCGCCCCCTGGCAGGCCACCATAACGGCCACGATCCTGCTCCACTTCCTGTGGTGGATTCTGCGCAGCTCCATCATTCCCTGACAGGCCGCAGTAACCATCGCAGCTCTGCTCCACTTCCTGTGGCGGATTCCGCACAGCTCCACTACCCCCTGCAGGCCACAATAACGGCCACGAACCTGCTCCACCTCCTGCGACAGATACCGGACAATTCTCCCATCTGCTGGCAAGACACGACAACGGACGCTGCTCCACTCCTTGCAACTGATTCCACGTGGCGAGCTGCAGTGATGGCCACGATTCCACTCCACTACCTCTCGCAATAAATTTTCCTGACTACGGGCGGCCCACGACCAGACGGTTACAGACGTCGCCATCGATCCGTTACCTCCTCCGCCTATAAAAAGGGGGATCCAGATACGTTATTCTCTAAGCTCATTTCTTATCTCAAAACTCTGCTAAATTCTCCGTTTGAGCACTCCATTCTTGTTGAGGCAGAGAACTGACTTGAGCGTCGGAGGGTCTTGCCGGAGCAACCCCACCTCCGGTTTAGACTTCCTTTGCAGGTCCCGGCGGCGACCGCGGCTTCCCCGACTCCAGCTTCTCCGGCGCAAGCAGATTTTTGCACCAACAGGATTGGCGCTAGAGGAAGGGTCTGTGTCTTCGCAGCACCCTTGTTCTTAAAGGAGTGTTCAATGGAGCCTCTCCGACCGTCTCTCCGTCACCCACTCCTAATCTCCCTTCGCGAGATCGACACTCGATGCCTCCGCGCAAGGCATCCACCCGGCGGTCTACGGCCTCTGTGGCCAGATCTCAGGCTCCGGCCTCCCCTCCGGTTTCTCAGCCTCCTCCTCCTCCCCCTCCGGCGGCGGCGGTCGACGTGGAGCAGTTTGACTTGCTGGCACAGCAGGTCAAAGGCCTCGTCGAAGCCGTACAAGCAATGCAGCAGCAGCAACCACAGACGTCGGCGCATCCGGAAGGGGCATCTCCGGAATGCCAGAACCCGACGGGGGGCGGGCCACCTGGGCCAGCCGCCCCGTCCTTCCCGGGAAGGCAAATCCGAGGATAGAGAGCCCTCAATCGGATCACGACTCCACCCCTGGAAGATCCCTGCCCCCGTTCTGCCAAAGGACCCTCGAGACTCGAAGTCGAGAGGATTTTCTGGACCGGAGGCTCCAGGAGATGAACCGGCGGATTGAAGAACTCCGTCACGCGCCCCCCGCTTATGGTGAGGATATTTGCACTGACCCTCCCTTCTCCCAAATGATTATGCAGGAACCGATCCCGTCGAACTTCAAGCTTCCCCAGTTCGAAAGCTACGACGGGACGTCGGACCCGGTTGATCATCTGGAGGCCTTCCGGATGATGATGCTGCTTCACGGCGCTCCTGACGCCATCTTATGCCGAGCTTTCCTATCTACTTTGAAGGGAGCAGCGAGGAACTGGTACTCGGCTCTGAAGCCGGGTACCATCTTTTCCTTCGATCAAATGAGCCACCAATTTGTGGCCCATTTTGTCAGCAGCCGGCGTCCCCGAAAGGGTTCGGAGTCCTTCATCAACATCAAGCAGAGGGAAGGAGAGTCCATACGGGCCTACATCAACCGCTTTAACATCGCGGCGTTGGAAGTCCGGAACTTGAACCAGTCAGTCGCCATGGCCTCCCTGAAAGATGGCCTTCAGAAGAATGATCTTTTATACTCCCTGGAGAAGAAGTACCCCAGGAATTTTGCCGATTTACTGGCTCGGGCTGAAAGATCGCCCGAGCGGAAGAAGCCTTCAAAATGAAGGACGAAGAGACAGCAAGGGAGCGTCAAGCGGGAGATTCGAGTAAGCTCGCAGTTGAGAAAAGGCCAAAGGAAGCCCAGCCGCGTTCCCGATCCCCTCCTGGACATAAGCGCGCCCATACTCCACCCCGGGCACGCAGGCAGAGAAGCCGGGCCGCGGGGTTCGGCGGGGCTCCCCACCAGGAAGATTCCGCAACTACGCCCCCCTCAACGCCTCAAAGGCCCAGGTACTGATGGAGGTCAGGGAGCAGCTCCCTAGGCTGGAGAGGATGTGCACACACCCCGGGAAGCGCAACCCCAACAAGTTCTACCTCTACCACCGCGACCACGGCCACGATACGGAGGAATGCATCCAGCTCCAGGACGAGATCGAGGAGCTCATTCGGCGAGGTCGACTCGACAGATTCATCCACCGCCGGCCTGAGGGTAGAGGAGACCGGCCAAGAGCCCTCCCACCGCCTGAACCGCAGAAAAGGGAGGAGCAACCCGGGGACCGACCTCCCATCGGAACCATCAACTCCATCACCGGAGGGCCTCAAGGAGGAGCGGAAAAACTGTAAATGTATCACTTACGATTTCACCTTGAATCTACTTTTCTTTCTACCTAACGTGCCTTTCCCACCTGGCGTGGATGTATTATGACTGGATATGATCCCTCCAACAACACAGCCATGTCAGGAACAGGAGGAGAACCTCATCCTGACATGAGCAAAGTCAAAGGCCCGGTTCTTTTAGACCGGATGGGGGAGAGGCCTTACAACACCCTAATGTGCCCCCACAGTCCTGTTAGGGACAGGAGGAGAACCTCGCCCTAACTTGAGCAAAGTCAAAGGCCCGGTTCTTTTAGACCGGATGGGGAGAGAGGCCTTGCAACGCCCTAATGTGTCCCCACAGCCCTGTTAGGGACAGGAGGAAGACCTCGCCCTAACTTGAGCAAAGTCAAAGGCCCGGTTCTTTTAGACCGGATGGGGGGAGAGGCCTTGCAACGCCCTAATGTGCCCCCACAGCCATGTCAGGAACAGGAGGAGAACCTCGTCCTGACATGAGCAAAGTCGAAGGCCCGATTCTCTTAGACCGGATGGGGAGAGGCCTTACAGCGCCCTGACACGCCCTCACAAGTCAGGCTGGTAACGAGAGGAGAACCTCACACCGGCTCGAGCAAAATGGAAGGTCCGGACTCCTACGGGAGCCGGGTTCCGCCTACAAGGAAGACTCCACCCGGACTCCTACGGGAGCCGGGTTCCGCCTACAAGGAAGACTCCACCCGGACTCCTACGGAGTCGGGTTTCGCCTACAAGAAGACTCCATCTGGACTCCTACGGGAGCCGGGTTCCGCCTACAAGGAAAACTTCGCCCGGACCCCTACGGGAGCCGGGCTCCATCCACGACTTCTGCAGTGGGGTTAATGGTGACGAAACCCGGCCGCCTAACAAGATCGGATGAAGAGAAAAAGCCTCCACCCCCCGACGATGTCTACATCAAACAAGTCAAACGACAAGAGAGATTCGGCAGACAACAATATCAGTGCGACGCATGGATGAGGTAACACAAAACGCTCTTTTTTCCATTTCGATATACACACTACAAGGCCAGGACGGCTAAGGAAAGAAGGACAAAATGATAAAAAGAAAGTAACTACATGACAAGACATAAAGACAAAAGAGCTCTAAGGAGGCCCTGCTCCCTCCGACCTAGGGTTATCTACTCCATCCCTCAACCAGGACTGCCTCAGGTTCTCTATTGCTTCTTCTAGTTCTTCCCTCTTCCATAGCGCATCCTGGAGCGCCCGACGAAGTTGCTGGCTCTCAGCCTCCGCTTCTCGATGCCACTTCCGCAAAACTTCGGACTCCGCCTCCGCGTCTGTGACGGCCTTCCGCTCAAGTGCCAGTTGGATCTTCACTTGTTGCAGCTCGGCTGTCTTCTCCCCGAGGGAGACAGAAATCCCTTCAACAGTGCCTCTCAGGGCTTGGAGCTCTTCGGAATCTTGGGCGGAAGTAAGCTGCGCCCTATGAACCAGCTGCCTCTGGAGACGAACGACCTCGTCAGCCGCCGTCCGAAATCTCCCTTTGTACTCTTCCACTTGCCGGCGCCAGCTGGCCCGCTGCACATCGTGACTCATCTCGACGTCTTGAAGCTGCTTCTGGAGGTCGGAGACCTTCTGCGACCACTTCTGTTCATCATCAACCCAGGCCAAGAGCCGGGATGAGTTTCCTTCCAGATGGCCGATCTTCCTCTTCGCAGCTGATAGTTCCACTTTAAGGGCGCTGATCCTGGCTTCTTGAGCCCAAATTCGATCGCTGGTGCTCTTCTTGCATTCCTCGAGCTCTTTGTGAAGTTCGCCTTTCTCCGGCTGTAATCCATGATCGCCTTCACATGAAGACTCCGAAAGTGGGCGGCCTCAGCGGCGGCTTCAGAATGGCCTTCTCTGATTTGTGAAGCTCGCCTTCCGACTTCTTCAACTTCTTCGTCAGGTGAAGGACCTCTTTTTTCAACCGCTAGATTGTCGATTTCAGCGGGACCCCCAGGGGCAAGGGGAGTGCTTCAGCAGGACACTGCCATCGGAAGGTGCAAGCATCAAAGATCGACTCATTGCAAGAAGAAAAGCAGAAAGAAGGAGGAGGAGGAAGGAGAAGCCATCCACCACAAGAAATTCGACTTTATTGATTGAATAATTTTGAAGACAAACAGAAAGGAAATATGGCGGCAAAATAAGGGCACAAGGTCAGAGGTCTCAGACCTCAGGGGCGAGAGGTGGAGAACTCGGCGCGAGGGGTGCGACCGCGGTGGCGGCGGACAAGGGGCCGGCCTCGTCTTCAGACTCCTCGAGAAAGTCGAGGTCGAGTTCGGGGAATTTGCTGGCCACTTTCTCTTGGCAGAGCTCGAACCCCTTGGTGAACGCCTCCTGGCCGAACTGGACATTCAGGTCCCTCATCTCCACGGAGGCCTTGAATTCCTCCACCGCAAGGGCCCTGGCCTCCGAGACCAGAACCGGAGTTTGCTTGACCAAATGGCGACCTCGGCCTCCGCCTTCCTCGCCGACTCCTCCAAGATCCGTCTCTCCTCTTCCCGGGCTTGTCTCTCCTCTTCCGGGCTTGCCTCTCTGTTTCCAGGGCCTCCTGGAGGGCGACTACTTCGGCCGTCTTCGCTTGGAGGCGAGCAACCTCGGCTTGGCAGCGTTCCTCTGCCTGAAGGAGGTCCCTCCTCATGCGGCTCGCCGCCCCGACATAGGCGAAGAGCTGGTGCCCAATCTGCAAGAACGGATAGGAATTGTGACAAAGGCCGAGTGACCGTGTAAATAAATATCTACTTACCTCGAGAAAGGACCCCAAAGAGTCCCAAGCCCGCTGCTCAGGATCGGCGCGGTCGATCCTCTCCACGACGTCGGACAGGATGCAGCCGTCGAGCAGCCGCCTGATCAAGTCCCTATCGTTGAAAGGATTCTCCGATCCCTCCTCGGAGCAGACGGACTCGTCTGCAGCAGCTCGGTGGCTGCTCGCCCTGCGAGCCACCGATTTCCTCCTCCCCGCGGCAGGCGCCTCCGTGGGGCGAACCCCCGGAACGGGGGCCCCAGTCGGTGGGCTCCTCGAGGAGGCCCGGGGAGCCACTGGCTCGGCGTCTGAAGGAATGTCGATGGTCGGGGCCGCCTGGACGGGCGCCGCCAAGCTCGTCTCCTCCGCCCTGACCCTCTTCGCCGATCCGGAGGCCGCCGCACCCTTTCTCTTCTGAGCTCTCATCCCCTTGGCGAGCATCCGCATTGCTTCGGCGTCCATTGCTAAAAAAAAAAAAATGAATGAATGATGAGAAAAGAAAAAAGGAAAAAGAATCAACACCGATCAATCAAAAAGAAAGAAAAAAAAGAGAAAGAAAGAAAAAAGAAGAGAGTGGGAAGGAAAAAGAGGTAAAGAGAAGAAGAAGAGGAAGGCAAGAAAAGAAAAGATGAGATGAATACTCGCTGGATCCTGAGGGCTCAGGCCGATGTTGAAAAGAAGCTGCTCCCTCAGAAGATTAGGAAGGGAAGGAGCGGGATAAATCAGAAGCTTCTGGGCGGCCTGGAGGTCGTCCTCCCCAGGCTAGGAGCCCGACGGACGGAATCCCTCAGAGAACCCCAAGGGGGCAGGCCCAATTCCAGGGTCAGGCAGTGGACGAAGAGGTATTTCCCCTTCCAATTGTGAATTGAAGAAGGGGCCCCTTCAACAACCCCTTCTTACCAAACTGGGGGGAGAAGTACCACCAGTCCTTCGTCGAAGGATGGCGTTTGAAGGTATAAAAATGCCTAAACAAGGAGAGGGACGGCTGAACCTCGACTATGTGGCAGAGGGAGAGAAACCCTATCAGAAACCTAAAGGAGTTCGGGGCCACGGAGGCGAGAGAGATGTCCAAGAAGCGGAAGAAGGCAGCGACAAAGGCAGGAAGCGGAAGTCAGAGTCCGGCACAGAATGCTTCCTGATACAAACAGAAGCGACCGGGAGGAGGAGTGCTGGCCCGGTCAGAGGGACCAGGTAGCTCCAGATCGTACTCCGGAGGAATCCCATACCGAACCTTATCAGAAGGAGTTCCTCTGAAGTCGACGAACATGAAATAATGCCCGGCACGAAAACCGGGCGAGGCTCAGCCCCGACGCGGGTTCGTCCATTGGGAACTGGGATTTGAAGCAGAAGAACTCTCGGAACTGCCGGGAGCAGAAGAGCCAAGGACATTTTGAGTAGTTTCGGAGAGAGGATCTAAAGGACCCTAAAAAGACAGACCGAAAGGGGAACGAGTGGCCGGAGGCTAACTCGGAGGGACGCACAAAAGTGATGATGAGAGGAGAAGCCCCTAGGCGTTGAGAGGAAGGTTGGCACTAACCTATGTTACTCTGAGGGACCTGGGGGACGAGAAACGGGAGGCGCCTACGGCTCGAGAAGACGCTCACTAAAGCAGGGCTCTCGAAGAGAAGACAGACACCAGCGAAAACTCAGGAATGGAGTAGGACGCCTAAAGGAGGGAGGACGGGTTTAAATAGACCCTGAGATCTGGTGCCATAATGATCGTGAATCCCCCAGGCCAGTCCGCATCCGACACGTGTCCCACTCCCCCTGACAGACGGCTAAAAAGTGGCTGACGGTTGGCAGGATCATAATTGCGCCGTACCTAGGCCAGAGTACCTGGGGATTTTCGAAGCGTCCCCTCGTACCGCTCTAATTCGAAAAGACTCCGGCACACGCACATTTAATGCCAAAATATCCGGAGGCGGCAGTGCGCAGGATTCGAAGGGACGATTTCGGCTGTGCCCATCTCTCTCTCTGTACTTCCTTCGTTTGAAAGTCAAACTCGGAAGTAGGGGGACTGGTGTTGGGTATAAAATACCCACAGTCGAAATTCTCAGCGAAATCGACTACGAACAGAACAGCTCCGCCGGACTCCTACGGGAGCCGGGCTCCGCCTCCGACATCAACTACAGAACAGCTCCGCCCGGACTCCTACGGGAGCCGAGCTCCGCCTCTGACATCAACTACAGAACAGCTCCGCCCGGACTCCTACGGGAGCCGGGCTCCGCCTCCGACAACAACTACAGAACAGCTCCGCCGGACTCCTACGGGAGCCGGGCTCCGCCTCCGACATCAACTACAGGACAGCTCCGCCGGACTCCTACGGGAGCCGGGCTCCACCTCTGACATCAACTGCAGCACGGCTCCACCCGAACTCCTAGGGAGCCGGGCTCCGCCTCCACATCAACTGCAGCACGGCTCCGCCCGGACTCCTACGGGAGCCGGGCTCCGCCTCCGACATCAACTACAGACAGCTCCGCCCGGACTCCTACGGGAGCCGGGCTCCGCCTCCGACATCAACTGCAGCACGGCTCCGTCCGGACTCCTACGGGAGCCGGGCTCCGCCTCCGACATCAACTAAAGGACAGCTCCGCCCGGACTCCTACGGGAGCAGGGCTCCGCCTCCGACATCAACTACAGAATGGCTCCATCCGGACTCCTACGGGAGCCGGACTTGACCTTTAACTTTGATTGCAGAGGGCTCCGTCCGGACTCCTACGGGAGCCGGGCTCCGCTCTCGATGTCAACTGCTGGTAAGCTCCGTCCGGACTCCTACGGGAGCCGGACTTCACCTTTAACTTTGATTGCAGAGGGCTCCGCCCGGACTCCTACGGGAGCCGGGCTCCGCTCTCGGTGTCAACTGCTGGTAAGCTCCGTCCGGACTCCTACGGGAGCCGGACTTCACCTTTAACTTTGATTGCAGAGGGCTCCGCCCGGACTCCTACGGGAGCCGGGTTCCGCCCTCAACTTCAGCTCCGAGAGGGTTCCACCCGGACTCCCACGGGAGTCGGGCTCCACCCACGACCCCAACCGCCAGGAGGATCTCTCCCGGACCTCTACAGAGGTCGGGCTCCGACCGCTGCCGAGCTTCAATCAACAGGTCCGTGCCCCCTGGCAGGCCACCATAACGGCCACGATCCTGCTCCACTTCCTGTGGCGGATTCTGCGCAGCTCCATCATTTCCTGACAGGCCGCAGTAACCATCGTAGCTCTGCTCCACTTCTTGTGGCGGATTCCGCACAGCTCCACTACCCCCTGGCAGGCCACAATAATGGCCACGAACCTGCTCCACCTCCTGCGACGGATACCGGGCAATTCTCCCATCCGCTGGCAAGTCACGACAATGGACGCTGCTCCACTCCTTGCAACTGATTCCACGTGGCGAGCTGCGATGATGGCCACGATTCCGCTCCACTACCTCTCGCAATAAATTCTCCCTGACTACGGGCGGCCCACGACCAGACGGTTACAGACGTCGCCATCGATCCGTTACCTCCTCCGCCTATAAAAAGGGGGATCCAGATACGTTATTCTCTAAGCTCATTTCTTATCTCAAAACTCTGCTAAATTCTCCGTTCGAGCACTCCATTCTTGTTGAGGCAGAGAACTGACTTGAGCGTCGGAGGGTCTTGCCGGAGCAACCCCACCTCCGGTTTAGACTTCCTTTGCAGGTCCCGGCGGCGACCGCGGCTTCTCCGACTCCAGCTTCTCCGGCGCAAGCAGATTTTTGCACCAACAAGTACGATATCCTTCTCTGATCTCTCAAGTAAGTTAATCTTCAATTTTCGACAATACAGTTCTTGAAAGAACACTTCTAGCTTAATCAATGCAGTTTGAACATCACCATCTAAATAGCCATACATGACCACAGGAAGCACACGTTGCATCATCACATGAGAGTCATGACTTTTCATGCCAGAGATATTACCGTCATTGTTCCAACACATCGCGATACGTTTGAAGTGTATGCATCAGGAAACTTTACGGTTTTGAACCATCCATAAAAATTCTTCTTTTTCTCACCAAACAGCGAGTAACATGCAGGTGACATAAAAAATCTCTCACCTCAACGAACTAAATGCAACTCCGATTGGATTCCTATTTTTTGCAAATCAAGGTAAGCTTTTGTACCATCTTTTATTTTTCCTAAGATGTTCAATACAATACCGATGATATTATCACAAATATTCTTTTCAATGTACATTACATCCACATTATGACGAAGTAGTAGTTGCTTCTAATACGGTAGTTCGAAAAAGATGCTTCACTTCATCCAATTTAGCTCAGCTTCAGTACGCTTCCGCATGTGAGTACCCGATATTTTTCAAATTAGATATTTTTAATGACTTCAAGTTATTTTAAAATTTTTGCTCCACTTAACTCCTTAGGTGGCGGACGTCGGTCGGACTTACCATCAAAATATTGGTTATAATGGATCCTTCAAGAATGATTAGCAGGAAGAAATCATTGATGACCCATAAAATATATTTTCTGTCCGTGCTTTAAATGTAAGGAGGATGCATCCCTATTGCATATTGGACATGCAAGATATCCTTTGGTGCTCCATCCAGATAAGTTTTCATATACAGAAAAATTATTTATGATCCATAGAATCGAAGCATGCAACTTAAAATTACTTCAACTCACAGAATCATATGTCTGTACCCCATTTGCCCATAGCTCCTTCAGATCATCGATTAAAGGTCGTAGATATACATCAATTTCATTACCTGATGCTTTCGGACCCGGAATCAACAATGACATAAAAATAAATGATTCTTTCATGCACTTTCAAGATGACACATTATATACAACTAGCATCACGGGCCACATGCTGTAAGAGGTACTCAGATTGCCAAAAGAATTAAATCCATCTGTCATTAGATCAAGCTGGATATTGCATAGGTCACTCACAAAGTGCGGATGCTTTGCATCGAAGTCTTTCCACACTAAAGAGTCAGTCGGGTGGTTAAGTATGTTCTCCTCCGAAAGTCATTGCTCATAATGCCATCTAATTTCTTCAGCTATTTTTGTAGACATATATACTCTTTAAAGTCTTAGAATCAATAAAAAATATCTCAAAATCTTTGGAGGTATCTTCTTTACTTTCCTATTATCGATTTTGTATCTAGACTCACCATATTTCAGACATTCAGTTGCTTATTCGTTATCCTTATAAAATAATATACAATCATTTTTGCAGGCATGTATAAGAATATAGTCAAGTCTAATTTTTTGCATGTATATTTTTACTTCAGAATATGATTTTGAAAGTCTCTCTCCATCGGGAAGAGCTGCTTTAATCAATGTTAAAATTTGATCAAATAATTTTTGACTCCATCGGTTCATGATTTTAATATGAAGCAATTTTATTAAAAACTCTAACTTAGAAAATTTTGTACAATTTGGATAGAGTGGCTCTCGTGCATCCCTTACAGAAGTCTCTTCTACCTTAAGTCGGATATTTTGTTTATGATCAGAATTGCTTTCAGATGCAGTAGTACTCATGCGTACATTTGAACAAGCACCTTGATGTAAATCATCTAACAATTCTTCTATACCAGTATGTTTGACAGATCCACCAGCATCACTATCATTTTCAGTATCGTCATCGTCACGCACCACTTCATTCAGATCACCCTCTCCATGTCATATCCAACAAGTATACTTCTTATCCATACTATATTGTAGCAGATGCTCCTCAACAAGTGTTATATGATGATATACCAAATTGACACATCTCTTACATGGATACTTTATTCGACTAGCACTGTCAGCCTTATGCCGTGCAAACTCAATAAAATTTCGAACTTCTTTTCGATATTCAGATAAAAAAATACCTCTAGCATTCATCCAATTTTTGTTGATATCCATCTAACAACAAACACAAAATCATTAACAACCAAAATAAAGTTCAGTGGTATTCTGGATCCCAATCCGAATTTCAGACTAAATCATATTCTGAATTCCAGCCAAAATTCTTATCCGATCCAGATTTGGATCACTTTATATAAAATAACACATATTAAAAAACACAGACTGAACAGTAATACAAAAAATATATTACATCAATTTAATGAAATAAAAATACATGATCCTATCCATTTCAAATCATTACTAATAGGTGTGGCCCTATCCCTTTCAGAAAAATAATAATCTCATTATTATTATTAGTAGATATTTTATTTTATTTTTTATAAAAATTTTGGTAGCATCTCCCTATGGTTCTCCAAGTATACGATGTGGATATGGTGCCTACGCACCCTATCCATCATATACCCGAAGAATAATGGATAGATAACTATTGAATACCACATAATGAGATGAAATATCAACTATTAACAATAATTATATTATTACTTTTTCAAAAAATTTGAATACGGGACATCCAAGTTTCGATCTCGATGAAGATCGACTCTTGAATGGAAATCTACGGCTCAATACAATTTAACTATTATCTTTGAACATACATTCGAAGATGGATTTCTAATTTATCAAAAAAAAATAACTTCGTATTGAAATTTCTTCATCAAAAATTTCAATAGAATTTTCTCTAAAATAGAAATACTTTTTATATTTATAATTTCAGCAGCATACAAAATAGTACATAAAAAAATTAAATTGTAACAAGTAACAGCAATGTGCATTGTGTTAGTGAAAAAAATAATTAATCAAATAATAAAATAATTTCAACAGTAACACTAAAAAATAATATGTAATAAATATAATTAATCAAATAATTAATCAAATAATATGCGTCCCCCTCCATGCTGGCCCAACCCGGCCCAGCCCGCCCTGTCCCCATCCTCGCTGGCCTCGGCCCCGTCCACATCGGCCCAGCTCCATCCCTGCTGGCCTTGGCCCGACTCGAACCCATCCCCGTAGGCCTCGGTCAGACCTGAAACCGACCCACCCGACCCGATCCACCCTAGCCCATCCTGTCGGATCGACCCGACCCCATCCTCGGACCCATCCTCGGAGGCCCCGGCTTGACCCAGAGCTGACCCGACCCGACCCGACCCGCCCCGACCCGGCCCGGCCCAACCCGACCTGGCCCGGCCCCGCCCGACCCCATCCTCGGACCCATCCTTGGAGGCCCCGACCCGACTCGAAACCGACTCGGCCCGACCTGGCCCGACCCACCCCAGCTCGGCCCGACCCGACCCGGCTCGGCCCGTCGGATCGGCCTGGTTCGGCCCATCGGACCGGCCCGACCCCGTCCCGCCCCGACCTCATCTCCGTCGGCCCGGCCCCGTCCGTGCTGCCTCGACCCAGCCCACCTATCCACCCCGACCCGACCCTGCCCATCCATCCTCGTCTCCGTCCTCGTGCCCGCAGGCCCCGACCCACCCGTCCCTATGCCCGTCGGCCTCGGCCCTGTCCACGCCAGCCCGACCAGGCCCGACCCAGCCCACCCATCCACGCCGGCCTGATCGGGCCCCGGCATCATCCACGTCGGCTCGATGGCCCGACAAAAGAATAAAAAAAATAAAGATGGATTACCGACGGTGGACGCAGGCACCGCTGGCCTGGCCCCATCCTCACCGGTGTCTCCTCCATCCCCGATGGCCCATCGGTGGCCCAAGAACCCCCCCCCAAAAAAAAACAAAGAAAGCTTAATTTATTAGTAGACGCGACTGCGACTGCGACGGCGATCGAGGACGATGACGGTGGCAAACTCGACGGTCGGGAGAAGGGGCAGAGCAGTGAGGGGGATGCGGGGGGGAGGGAGTGTGCGAAAGCATAGTGGGGGGGCATCAGGGAAGAAAATGGTTTTCATATGGGACTTGACGGGATGCGATGTATTAGCAACAAAAATTTTCGTTGCTAATAAAATTTTTTGTCGCTAATAATTTAAACAAAAAAAAAATTTACGATGAAAAAAATTTTTCATTGCTAATAATTTTATTGACGATGTAAATATTTTTCATCGCTAATAATTTTCGTCAAAAAAAAATTACTGCTTAAAAAATTATTCTCCCCCCAAAAATATTATTTGCGACAAAAACATTCGTATCGTCCCTAATAAATTTTTAACGATAGAAACTTTCCATCGCTAATAGTTCAATTTTCATCGTTAATTATATTATTAGCGATGAAAAATCTTTTTCATCGCTAATAATTACTGAAAAAAGAAATTCTCATTTTTTTAAAAAAAATTTATGTTGAATTTCTTTTTTTTATAAATGTTGTGGTAATTTTAAAAGGGTCTAATGATCCATAGATACGAGAATATTTAAAAGTTTCAAGGAATAATATTAAAGTATACAGCTTGAGATCTCCAAATTTTACGTAATAGTTAAGATGGAGATGGATAGAATAAAGTAATTATAAATGTAAAATTTTTTTCCAGCATCCAGCCTTGCTGTTCAAAAACGTCGGCAGCAGAAAGTAATTTTCAGATGTTGTTATCCTTCTGGGATAATGATGCTGCCGTCTTCCATAATATAGCTCCACCTTAATCGGCCATGCCTACTATTAACTAAAACCTTATCAAGGATAGTATTGTTTAGCTTGGCTGCTTGTTTTATTGTTTATGCTTAATATAGGCATTTTTCTAGGTTTCGAAACCATGAATTAGACAAAGAACAGATCATCAGTTTGAGATTTTTCAGGTTAAATTTTGATTAGATCTCAAGTATTTTAAATTGTATATAATCTGATGCATGTGGGTTGGATGATCCCATCTAGGCCTTGAAGTGACCAGCATGTGCTTGTGGCTTGCAATTTTGAATCTAATTAAGCATTTGTTTAGATAGTTGGGCCTAAAATTCTATGAGATGCATGAGCCAACCATCAAATATACAGAATTATAAGCTGAGCTTGGCCTATTTTATCATTGTTTAGGATTGATTTTTGAGTTCCATAATATTTTGGATCCAACCATTCAAATAGATCCTAAATTGAAATCAATTAAGTCTTTGTTAAAAAAATAAATATTTTTTTAATTTTATTTTTTTCTTATATTACTACATATTGATCTTAATATTCTACATACTTTTTTGTGCATATATTATTTTTTAAAAACTATCTAATATTTATTTTTATAAATATAAAAAATTTTACTATAATATATCTAAACATCCTTCAATAGAAAAGATTTTATCGCTAATAATCTATAATTTTTAAATTTTTAAATTTTTTTTTAAATATTAGCGACCAAAATTTTTCATCATCAATACTAGATTATTGGCAATGGAAATTGGTGTTTCATCGCCAATACTTCATTATTTGCGATGTAATATTTTTGTCACAAATAATTTATAATTTTTAAATTTTTAAATTTTTTTATTTTTTTATGTATTAGTGATAAAAAATTTTATTGTAAAAATATAGTATTTATGATAAAAATTTTATTTTTATCATCAATATTCTATTATTTATGATGTAATATTTTCATTGTAAATAATCTATAATTTTTAAATTTATAAAAATTTATTTTTTTTCACATATTAACGATGAACTTTTTCATCATAAATATTGTAAGTATTTATAATAAAAATTTATATTTCATCATCAATACTTTATTATTTATGATGTAATATTTTTATCATAAATAATTTATAATTTTTAAATTTTTAAATTCTTTTATTTTTTTTCATGTACTAGCAATGAAAAATTTTTATCATAAATAATATAGTATTTGAGATAAAAATTTAATTTTTATCACTAATATTCTATTATTTATGATGTAATATTTTTATCATAAATAATTTATAATTTTTAAATTTTTTAAATTTTTTAAATTTTTTAAATTTTTTATTTTCTATGACATATTAGCGATGAATTTTTTCATCATAAATACTGTGAGTATTTGTGATAAAAATTCATAGTTCGTCATCAATGCTCTATTATTTATGATGTAATACTTTTATCATAAATAATTTTTAATTTTTTAAAATTTTTTATTTCTTCTCATGTATTAGCAATAAAAAATTTTCATTATAAATAATATAGTATTTATCATAAAAATTTAGTTTTTATCATTAATACTCATTATTTACGATGTAATATTTTCATCATAAATAATCTATAATTTTTAAATTTTTAAATTTTTTTATTTTTTCTCATGTATTAGCAATGAAAAATTTTCATCATAAATAATTTAATTTTTATCATCAATACTCCATTATTTATGACATAATATTTTTGTTACAAATAATTTATAATTTTTAAATTTTTAAAATTTTTTATTTTTTTCACATATTAGAGATGAAAATTTTTCATCGTAAATAACATGTATTTGTGAAAAAAAATGATTTTTCATCGTAAATACTTCTATTATTTATGATCAAACTATTTTTGTTATGAATATTTAAAATTTTAAAATTAAAATAAATATTTTATTATTTATGATGATTAATTTCATCATAAATAATATGTAATTATGATAAAATTTTATTTTTATCATAAATATGCATCTATTTATGATAAAAAATAATTTTCATCATAAATAATTTATTATTAGCGATAAATTTAGTTTTTCGTTATAAATATCCTTATTGGTGATGAAAGATATTTTCGTCGCCAATAAATTTATCGTAAAATCTCTTTTTTCTTGTAGTGATAATCATGCATGTATAAATTCATGAATATTTCATAAATATGATTCATAAATTATTTTTTTCAGATATTCGTATCATATTTTTAAAATATTACTCATAGATATTCGTGCTAAAGTCACTATTATATCCGTGATAGGATCATATTTCTTAATTGATAGAATTCTTATTTCTCAAAGAGTTCGTTCATAGCTACCTAAGAATCTTTAAAATCTTTATATTTTTTTCTTAAAATATACACATACATAGGTGAAAAAATTATAAAATTTATGCTTCATAAATATGCTATTTTCATAAAATATATTCATAAAATCAATGATCATAATAAAATATACCTTTTCATATCTCATATATTGATCTTTATTTTATGAAAAATATGATTTCATCAACAACAAATCATTTATATAGAAAATATGATAATTTAAAAATAAATAAAGAGCATAAGATCTATTTACCTCGTTCGCCTTAGATCTTTAGACTTCGTTAGAAGAATTGACTAATCCTATTAAAATATTAAAAGTATAATTAATTTTTTATTCGATGAATTCAGTAGAATTAAATCATAAGAAAAGAGGATTGTTGATCAAATGGTCAGTCTAACAGACTGTCCGAGCATCGAAACAATTCAAGACCTCCTAACTAAGGATTAAAGGTAAGCAACTCGATTAAAGAATCATAAAGAATGGATTGGATCAAGATCAAGATCGATTAACAGAGTTTATCAATAGTGGATTTCAGAGATATCAGACGTGTCCGATATGGATTTGACATATGGCATGAATATCAAAGCAGATTCAGGTCATCTTATCAGAGTTAACATAGATTATTAGAAGAGGAAGATATGACTCGATAGGGGTCCATAGATATTCTTAGAGAGACAAAATAGGTGAAGAGAGAGAAAGTAGAGAAAAAAATAGAGAGATGATCTTCGTATTCCTCTAAAGAAAAATCTATGATCAAAATCATCAAGAACCATGTCATGGTAACTCCATAGGGGTTAATGGTGATCAGATCTTTAAATATATAGTAAAGACCGAATCGGGATTGACAAACTACATAGATATCAAAATGAGTCTGGATCTCTTTGAAAAGATAGTCTTAGGTTCATATTGGGTTTTAGGAATTAGATAGAGAGAGAAAGAGAGAGGGGAGAAAAATCTTTTTTCTCTCTTTTTTTTTTTTTCTTTTCTTTCTTTTTTCTTCTCTTCTTCTTCTTTGTTTTTTTTTTCTTTTCTTTTCTTCTTTTCTTGGCCGAACAGGGGGGATACAGGCGGTGGTTCTTGGCCAGAAGACCGATGGCAGTGACGGTGGTGATGACAGTGGTGGGCGGTCGATGGTGGTGGAGTGAGAGACAGTCGGTGGCAAAGGTTAAACGACGGGAATCATAGGCACATCCGAAAAAATAGGGGATTTGTCCCTTTTGTTTTCATTTGTTCAATCATTGGCTAATCACTAATGGCTAAAACTTGCAGGGAAGGCAGCAAACAAGTGGGGCATTATGACCTAGAGGTGTGATATCATGGGTGGTGGCGCCGATGGCTAAAAAAAGGAGAAATAAGGCTTGACTAGATAGGAAAAAATAGGACATCTTCTTTTGGTGGTTTTTCTGGCGATTCCGATAGTCGGTGGCCATGTACAATAGAGCATAGAAAGAAGGGAAAGGAAGAGAGGAAGAGGGATTGGAGCCTTACCTTGGCTCCAATGGCATCTCCAGCTTCGATTTCTGATGAGCATGGTGATAGGAATCTGAAAAAAATTAGAAGAAAAAGTGAGAAGGAAGAGAGGAAGAAGGTCGGGCTCGTCGTTGTCGGCTTTGGAAGGAGGGGGAGATTTATAAGGCGGAGGGGAAGTCAAATCTTTTCCAGATTCTACTTCCTCTCTAATGAGTTTGCATGGAAGAAGACTTCGAGCGGGAGTCTTCAACACTTTTATTTCTATTTGTTTTGTTTCTTTTTTGTTTCTTTTTTTTTATATCTTAAGATTTGTGTAGGAGGAGGTTTCTGGGCCAGGTATCACACAAACCCACTTATTTGCTAAGCAAAGTGGGTCACCACCGAGGCAACCCCAATATACAATAAAGTACAATATGTTTTATCAAACAAGATTTTCGTGAAAAGTAAAAATAATTTTCTTTTAATGGAGGATAGACCTTAAAAGTAAAAAATTTACATTAATTTTTTTTTAAATGTTGTGGCAATTTCAAAAGGGTTTAATGATCGACAAATACGAGAATATTTAAAAGTTTTGAGAAATAATATTAAAGTATACAGCTTGAGATCTCCAAATTTTACGTTATAGATAAGATGAAGATAGATAGAATAAAGTAATTATAAATATAAAACTCTTTTTCCAGCATCCAGCCTTACTGTTCAAGAACGTCGGTAACAGAAAGTAATTTTCAGATGTTGTTGTCCTTCTGGGATAATGATGCTACCGTCTTCCATAATATAGCTCCACCTTAATCGGTTATGTCTACTATTAACTAAAATCTTATCAGGGATAGTGTTGTTTAGCTTGGCTGCTTGTTCTGTTATTTATGCTTAATATAGGTATTTTTCTAAGTTTCGAAACCATGAATTAGACAAGGAACAAATCATCAGTTTGAGATTTTTCAAATTAAAATTTTCATTAGATCTCTAGTATTTTAAATTGTGTATAATCTAGCGTATGTGGGTTGGATGATCCCATCTAGGCCTTGAAGTGACCAGCATGTGCTTGTGGCTTGCAACTTTGAATCCAATTAAGCATTTGTTTAGATAGTTGGGCCTAAAATTCTATGAGATGCATGAGCCAACCATCAAATATATAGAATTATAAGCTAAGCTTGGCCTATTTTACCATTGTCTAGGATTGATTTTTGAATTCCATAATATTTTAGATCGAACCATTCAAATAGATCCTAAATTGGAATCAATTAAGTCTTTGTTAAAAAAATAAAAAAATTTTAATATTTTTTTGAATTTATTTTTTTTATATTACTACATATTGATCTTAATATTCTACATACTTTTCTTGTGCATATATTATTTTTTAAAAACTATCTAATATTTATTTTTATAAATATAGAAAAATTTACTATAATATATCCAAACATCCTTCAATAGAAAAGTTTTCATCACTAATAATCTATAATTTATGAATTTTTAAATTTTTTTTTAAATATTAGTGATAAAAATTTTTCATCATCAATAGTGGATTATTGGCAATGAAAATTGGCATTTCATCACTAATACTTCATTATTTGCGACGTAATATTTTTATCATAAATAATTTTTTAAATTTTCAAATTTTTTTTATTTTTTCTTATGTATTAGTGATGAAAAATTTTTATTGTAAATAATGTAGTATTTATGATAAAAATTTAGTTTTTATCATCAATATTCTATTATTTATGACGTAACATTTTCGTCATAGATAATTTATAATTTTTAAATTTTTAAAAATTTATTTTCTTTCACATATTAGTGACGAACTTTTTCATCATAAATACTATGAGTATTTATAATTAAAATTTATATTTCATTGTCATACTCCATTATTTACGACGTAATATTTTCATCACAAATAATTTATAATTTTTAAATTTTTAATTTTTTTTATTTTTTCTCATGTATTAGCGATGAAAAATTTTTATCGTAAATAATATAGTATTTGAGATAAAATTTTAATTTTTATCACTAATATTCTATTATTTACGATGTAACATTTTCATCATAAATAATTTATAATTTTTAAATTTTTAAAATTTTTTATTTTCTATCACATATTAGCGATAAATTTTTTCATCATAAATACTGTGAGTATTTATGATAAAAATTGATGTTTCATCATCAATGCTCCATTATTTACGATGTAATACTTTCATCATAAATAATTTTTAATTTTTAATTTTTAAAAATTTTTTACTTTTACTCATGTATTAGCAATGAAAAATTTTTATCATAAATAATATAGTATTTGTGATAAAAATTTAGTTTTTATCATTAATACTCATTATTTATGACGTAATATTTTCATCGTAAATAATCTGTAATTTTTAAATTTTTAAATTTTTAAATTTTTTTTCTTGTATTAGCGATGAAAAATTTTTATCGTAAATAATTTAGTTTTTATCATCAATACTCCATTATTTACGACGTAATATTTTTGTCATAAATAATTTATAATTTTTAAATTTTTTAAATTTTTTAAATTTTTCACATATTAGAGATGAAAAATTTTCATCGTAAATAATACGTATTTATGAAAAAAAATAATTTTTTATCATAAATACTTCTATTATTTATGATCAAACTATTTTCATTATGAATATTTAAAAATTTAAAATTAAAATAAATATTTTATTATTTACGATGATTAATTTTATCGTAAATAATATGTAATTATGATGAAATTTTATTTTTATTGTAAATATGCATCTATTTATAATAAAAAATAATTTTCATCATAAATAATTCATTATTAGCGATGAATTTAGTTTTTCGTTGTAAATATCTTTATTGGTGATGAAAGATATTTTCGTCGCCAATAAATTTATCGCAAAAACTCTCTTTTCTTGTAGTGATAATCATACATGTATAAATTCATGAATATTTCATAAATATGATTCATAAATTATTCTTTCCAGATATTCATATCATATTTTCAAAATATTACTCACAGATATTCGTGTTAAGATCACTATTATATCCATGATAGAATCATATTTCTTAATTGATAGAATTCTTATTTCATGTACTAACTTTATACACATTGGTGAGGTCATATTTCTTATGGATACTAGCTCCAGATGTCGACCTTCTCAAAGAGGTTCGTTTATAGCTACCTAAGAGTCTTTAAAATCTTTATATCTTTTTCTTAAAATATACATATATATATAGATAAAAAATTATAAAATTTATACTTCATAAATATGCTATTTTCATAAAATATATTCATGAAATCAATAGTCATAATAAAATATACCTTTTCATATCTCATATGTTGATCTTTATTTTATGAAAGATATGATTTCATCAACAACAAATCATTTATATAGAAAATATGATAATTTAAAAATAAATAAAGGGCATAAGATCCATTTACCTCGTTCGTCTTAGATCTTTAGACTTCGTTAGAAGAATTGACTAATCCTATTAAAATATTAAAAGTATAATTAGTTTCTTATTCGATGAATTCAGTAGAATTAAATCATAAGAAAAGAGGATTGTTGATCAAATAGTCAGTCTAACAGATTGTCCGAGCATCGAAACAATTCAAGACCTCCTAACTGAGGATTAGATGTAAGTAACTCGATTAAAGAATCATAAAGAATGGATTGGATCAAGATCAAGATCGATTAACAGAGTTCATCAATAGTAGATTTCAAAGATACCAGACATGTCCGGTATGGATTTGACATATGATATGAATATCAAAGCAGATTCAGGTCATCTTATCGGAGTCAACATAGATTCTTAGAAGAGGAAGATATGACTCGATAGGGATCCATAGATATTTTTAGAGAGAGAAAATAAGTGAAGAGAGAGAAAGTAGAGAAAAAAATAGAGAGAAGATCTTCATATTCCTCTAAAGAGAAATCTATGATCAAAATCATCAAGAACCATGTCATGATGACTCCATAGGGGTTAATGGTGATCAGATCTTTAAATATATAGTAAAGACCGAATCGAGATTGACAAACTACATAGATATCAAAATGAGTCTGGGCTTCTTTGAAAAGATCGTCTTAGGTTCATATTGGGTTCTAGGGATTAGATAGAGAGAGAAAGAGAGAGGGGAGAAAATTTTTTTTTCTCTTATTTTCTTTTTTTCTTTTCTTTCTTTTTTCTTCTCTTCTTCTTCTTTGTTTTTTTCTTTTCTTTTCTTCTTTTCTTGGCCGAACAGGGGGATACAGGCGGTGGTTCTTGGCTAGAAGACTGATGGCAGCGGCGGTGGTGATGGCAGTGGTGGGTGGTCGATGGTGGTGGAGTGAGAGCAGCCGGCGGCAAAGGTCAAACGATGGGAATCATAGGCACATCCGAAAAAATAGGGGATCCACCCTTTTTGTTTTCATTTATTCAATCATTGGCTAATCATTAACGGCTAAAATTTGCAGGGAAGGCAGCAAACAAGTGGGAGTTATGACCCAGAGGTGTGACACCATAGGTGGTGGCGTCGATGGCTAAAAAAAGGAGAAATAAGGCTCGACTAGATAAGAAAAAATAGAACATCTTCTTTTGGTGGCTTTTCTGGCGATTTCGACGGTCGGTGGCCATGTATAATAGAGCATGGGAAGAAGGGAAAGGAAGAGAAGAAGAGGGATTGGAGCCTTACCTTGGCTCCAATGGCATCTCCAGCTTTGATTTCCGATGAGCATGGTGATAAGAATCTGACAAAAATTAGAAGAAAAATGAGAAGGAAGAGAGGAAGAAGGTCGGGCTCGTCGTTGTCGGCTTTGGAAGGAGGGGGAGATTTATAAGGCGGAGGGGAAGTCAAATCCTTTCCAAATTCTACTTCCTCTCCAATGGTTTCGCATGGAAGAAGACTTCGAGTGGGAGTCTTCAACACTTTTGTTTCTATTTGTTTTTTTTTTTTTTTTTTTATTATATATATCTTAAAATTTGTGTGGGAGGAGGTTTCAGGGTCAGGTATCACACAAACCCACTTATTTGCTAAGCAAAGTGTGTCACCACCGAGGCAACCCCAATATACAATAAAGTACAATATGTTTTATCAAACAGGATTTTCGTGAAAAGTAAAAATAATTTCTTTTTAATGGAGGATAGACCTTAAAAGTAAAATCAGATATTGGCGCCCGTAGAATCATAAAATCTTCCGGTGAAAAGAACCATGATCCATCTCTATCAGTTGTGGTTGATCTATATCATAAAATGTGCAAACCTTCTCTTTTTTATTATTTTGACTATCAAGCAAGATTAACTAATCGTGCGAATCACAAACCTAGGACCAATATTGACAATTGGTATTATCTTACTACCAGGTGGGAGCATTTCTGCTTTCTTTTCCTTTGTCTCATTCACTAAACCATTGGTGAATGTTAGCTTTCTGGGTACTTGCTAGTCCATCTTCCTCCATAGTTGTACCACTTGACAATTTTAAAATCAAATAGAAGGTGATGAAATGACACGGTACCTTGTTTATACCGAACATTTCATCATTCCTCATTAAACCCATCATGTCACAACCGAAAGACCAAGGATTGGTGATCACTAATAGGACCCACTCAGATACTCCACTAGAAAATCTTGCAATATACATGCTATTTCTAATTATACTTTAGTTTTGTCTATTTGGAAGGTGGCATGGGAATCTCTCTCAGCCGCTTGAGAGGAAACGGACTTGTCTCTTACTTAGATACAATTATTTTTGGAGTCGGTTTAATCATCCCACTCAAATATTTTTAAATGCTAGCATGCTTAAAATACATGAACAGAAAATATTAAAGAAGGAAGAAACAAGTAACCTGAGAAAAATGAAGCTATAAAGGAGTTGAACACACTTGCCGGGGAAGTCTTTGGGACATTTTATCAATTTCTAGAATTTTTTAAAGAAGGTAAATTAGGGAACATGCAACTCTAGAAAATAATGACGTTAGGGAAGAAAAGTTCAGTTAGTTTGAAATTGATGACGCGGCATGCTCAATTTTTTTATGACTTTTCAAGACTTTTACTGAATTTTGGACAGGATAGATGCTCAATTGATTGTCCAGAAATAGGCAGGGAGAACTAGTTTCCCGTGGAACTCGCCATTTTGAACATTTAGTTGGTCCGAAGTAAGCCAACATGAGTTCCCACTTTGATTCAAACACATCAAAAGTTGTGTCAGTTCCTGACTGCTAGCTGAAATATGATGAACAAAATTTGCCTTCAAGAGTGACAATATTTGATCTGAACCTGTTACTCCTCTCTGACATGTCTCAATTGAATAGATTTGGATGAGTTTTGATTAGGATTCGACCACATTTTCTGAATTAGCTATGCATGGGTATTGCTCTCCAATCTGATGGCCCATCACGGGTGTCGATGTTGAGCAAACCCTTGTAGATAGCGGCAATTAATTATACAGCAGGTATCTAATAAAGAATTGCTTTGGATAATTATGGAGACCATATAACAATTAGTTAAGAATGTAAAGAAAATATAGTAAAGAGAAAAGAGGAGGGAACAATATTATAGGATTTATTTTATTTTTTCTCTACATTTACTTTTTAGTCTTCAACCTCTTATTTTTTTTTAGATGCCCACTTTATAAGCTGATGAGGATCGTCTCTTTCAAGCTTATAGGGCCTTCATGACTCATGAGAGCCTCCTCTCTCTCTCTCTCTCTCTCTCTCTCTCTCACATGCATAAACGCTCATACATGCACATGCGCATGCCCCCTATTCGGAGTACAATAGTTTGAATGAAAGTTAAAATGTTGAACACCTAATGTTTGCATATATACCATGTAGCTAACATTGGTCCACCCACATTATTGGACCTTCTTTTTACCACTAGCAAAAGATTTTGATGTTTCACATAAATGTTTTTTTTATTAAACCTTATGATGTCTGGTGTGCAGAGTGGCAATGAAGTCGAATGCTTATCAAACTTTGGTTTGAAAAAAAAAAAAAAGGAATTTAAATATATTTATTTACAATTGGGTGGTTAATATTGTATTTGAAGTTCAAACACCAATGCTTGATGCAAGTCTTGATTGGCTTGGTTGATGGATCATGGTCCATATAAATATATCAATGTTTTCCAAAAAAAAAAAAAGTTGATAGCAACCCTTTGTTTCTAGATACCGGCAATATACACATGCAATGAATGCTAATTATAAAATAAAGTAATAAAGGAACGAGTTTAAACATTAGGGTTTTTTTTTTTAATGAAAAAGTTGAATGGATTAGGGATGTGGAAAGAATGAATAGAGATTTTTTAAATAGAGTCTAATTGCTTTAGAATGTCTAGCAGAAATCACGTAAATGAAAAATAGAGACAGAGGAACAAATAGAGATGCACTTGGTTCATATATCTAACTTCTATTTTTATTTTTTTATTTTTTTATTTTTTTTTTGCAGACATTTGTGAAACGAGGAATAAAGGGTATGTTTTGTTTGTTGAAAAAAAAATTCTAAAAAGCTCAAAAGTTTAGAAAATTCAAGTTCTTCTAGTTGTTTGGATGGTAGGAAAACTAATAGATTGTGGAAATAAATTTTCTATAATGGATTAGCTTTTTCTTTAATCTTGATAAAAATTTTTCCTTTCTTTCTCTTAGTTTCCTGGATAACCAAACATACCTTAAGATTATTTTAATCAAGAATTTGATAGATGGAATCTAAGATGATATATCTCTTCTATAACAACATAATATAAATACAACGAAAAACTGTCACTGGTCATATTTGTCTACTTAGTAACATGATTTATCAATGTCAGATGGGCACTTCAAATGCAATGTATCTCAATATGATTACGTGATTCTAGAATTTAATAAAAAAAATAAAAATTTAAAATAAACTAAAGCAAATATTTAATGTTGATGATTTCTTCTTCTTCTTCTTAAATTTTTGCTATTTGAGGGAATAAGGAAAATAAACTAAAGAGATAAATTTGAAATAAAAATGGCAATAGATTACTGGTCCAAGTTAAAGTTTTACAGCTCATTGTGGACCCTAACCTGATTTCTTCTTATTTATCTTGTTCCTCCTCTTCTTCTTTTGCAACAAGAATAAATGTCTTCTATTTGATGGCAGAATGAAAATAAACTACATTGGTAAATTTCATCTAAAAATGGCAATAGATTACTGGTCCAAATTTCACAGCCCATTGTGGACCCTAACCTGATTCCATGGATAATCATTCCATTTTTGGACTCAAATCCAAGTTAGTTCTTATTAGCTCCCGTGCCATCTCTACTCCTGTCACGCGTGGCATCTAATGCTCTCATGTTGGTGTCATTTTACCAAAAATGCATGTTACTGCCAAACAAGTTTTCATAACAAAAACAACTTTGGGAGGTGGAAAGGAACAAGACAGCATTTGTGATGGATCAAGTTCACATTTGAATCTCCATCCGTGATCCTGCTCAAAAGCCAATTAAATAGACACAATTTTCCTTTTTGGAGCTCAGCCATCATCAATGCTTCTTTAATCAAATGCATACGCTAGATGGATAGAGAGAGTTAAAAAAGTACAATGGAGCACCTTACCTTTATCCCTTCCTATCACGAGAAAGAGATTCTCAAAAGACGAGGGACAATGGCAACACCTGAGTCACAATTCCAATTGATAACTCTATGCCACCTCATCTCTTTGCAAGAAAGTGAAGGTCCAGTCGAGGTAGATTTTTTGCTACATATTTAAGATAAGATCTGTGAAGGCACACCTTCTTTCTGATCAGATACATTTGTCGTGGGGTAAATAGTATCATGACTGGGTTGCCCCATATGTGACTTATTACTCTGAGGACGACGCGTTATGCATGGAGGTGGAGACGGCGCCTATCAATTTTTATTTTATTTTTTGATTTTATGATATATGTATACAATAGAATTGTATGATAATTTTTTTAATTAAAAAAAAAATGAAAAACAAAGCGTAAGATCGCGTAGTTCACGGAAGGCAAAATCTTTATGGGGATGACATGATGAACAAAGAAATTGCCGGTCCCACCATGGATTATTGATCATATGCTTTTTGTAAAGGAGGACAAGATAGAGTTAAAAAACAATTTACTCTAGTACTCCATACAATCTTTGTTGATAAAAAAAATCCTATAATGGCTTCTAGGAATCAGTCTCCGAAAGGTTGGCTAATTATAGGATACAACGGATTCTGCATGAGTTACGGGAACGAGGATTGGGACGCCAACAAGTGATCAACTTGAACAAACTTTGGGTCTGCAATCTAGATCTAGCTAACATCGGCATATTTGTTCTTCAGCTATGTCTATATTTCACACTTTTGTTTTATTTTTTCTGAACCATCTTAAATAAGGTCTAGTTAAACTTTTTTTTTTTTTGGTAACAAGGTCTAGTTAAACTTTAATGGACTGAAAAAGAATAGGAAAAGCATTAGGTCAACTTGCTGAGAAAAGGAAAAAATCTAGGTTCAAAATTCAAGTTCAATTCATAGGTCTGGACTTGATTTTCATGTCTCAGTGCAATGGAGAGTCTCTTTAATTCTTTCTTTATTTTCTTTTCATTTTTTTTATCTTTTCTTTCTTTCTTTCTTTTTGTCTCTGCGAAGGGGCGTGCATATTGAGGGCAATGAACTCTCTATGATTAGTCTAAATCATATCCTTGTAATATTATTTATTTAAGAGTTAAGCTCATTGCACTCTAATTTGACCATGAAAACTTCCCCAGAGAAGAATGACAATCGCTGTAATTTTCCGAATGGCATCTAAACCCATTTATCATCCATGGAGGAAAAAAAATGCACAAGAAATATAAGCACGACACGTTCTCTATTGAACCATAAGCCATGAAGTTACAGCCTATATATATATTTCCATTATATAATAGGGGTATGAGATATCATGAGTTAGTTGTCCACCACTAGACTAGGAATCCTGAAGTGTGCAACCATCTATAATATCACTCATCGGTACTCATTAGTTCTCAAAAACTTAACACAAACAAAGAATAGCTCAATAATACATACCGTAGCCTAGAATATGCATGTAGAGAGAAAAATGATCTAAAATATGGTAAGAATCAAGACTTTACATATAAGTCTGCTTAATTTTTGATTTTTTTATGCAAAATCGTTGAAATTATTTAGTCAAAATGATATCTATTTGCTTGATGCTTTTGCTTTTACAAGAAAGATAATAATCTGATCGGATAAAAGAAATGATTTCTACATTGGTTTTGTCTTCATCCCTTTTGTCTAATTCTCTCTTGATTGTAAGATATGCTCAACCAAAGTATTTCTTGAAAATTAAAGTTTTAATTGACCAGTCAATTTGGCAGCACAAACATCATCTTATAGTCTGGATCATTGCATGCATTGGACTTTTTAGGGATGGATGCAATGTCATTGATCTCAAAAAATTTTCTAATAAAAAAACCACATTAATCAGAATCATAGCTTTTGGATGCTTAGGTTTTCTATTTGGTCTCAAATGTGATAGATCCTATTCATATACTATCACTCCCTTGATACAAGATCACGAGCCAAGTATTGTGGCAACCACCGTATACTCATGGAGCACTATCTCTACAAGCATATAAAGTATTCTAAATATGATATCAATACATTATATCGGAGTAAATTTAAATAACTAATTGTTGAAATTCAATTAACAAGTCTAACTAATGAATATATTTAAAAGTCTTTACATCAAATAAATCTCGACTGATAAGTCTCAGCTAATAATAATAAATCTAAATCTAAATAATATTGATATTGCTGAATCTCATTTTTAATCTCACTGCTAAAGTAGTATCTATGTCTAAACTAAACAACTGAATCTAAAAAAGAAAGAGATAATAATGAACTTGATAGTCTAGTAAACAATGAACACTTTCATTAAATAAATCAAGCAATAATAATAAACTGAAAATAAACATGCCGGGTATAGTAATTCAAAATCTAATTCAAATATATAGTACTAATCAAAAAAAGACCCATACAAAATTAGTCTTTTCAAAATTTATTTTTAAATTTATTTTTCTTTCATAAATCAATTTTTTTCAAAACATCTGGTTCATTTTGACAGCCACGAACCATGACCATACTTATATGCTGTGGCTAGATTAGAATGAGATTAGAATAGTAAGATTGCATTTGGTAGCTGGCATTCTATCCAAATTGTTAGTAATTTAAAGTGGGCCCACTAGATTACTGTACTTGATATACTTTTTAGATGACAATTCAAATTACCTTGACAATCTAGATTGCCTCTCATGAGACAATTCAGATTATCGTGGGAAGGGATGGCTATCCAGATTACCATATTTTTAATAATCTTGCAATAAATTTTTTGGATGGAATTACCCTCGTCAAAAAAATCAAACAAAATCCTTCTTTTTTCTTCTTGTGTCCACTTAAGGAGGACATCGTCGTCGACTCTGAGCTCGTCGGTGGGGAGCTCAATCCAGAGGCAGCGGATCTCCTTGAAGTTCTTGAGGACCTTGATCGAGGAGTGGTGGGAGACCTTGGAAGATGATGAAGATGACATAGAGGAGGTCAAGGATCGCCAAGCAACACCGAAGGTGAAAATGAGCATCTGGCAGAGGGCTTGAAGGGGCTTGATGAGGCCATCAAGGACGAGGCAAGAAAGGTGGGACAAGATGCCGCATCCCTTGTTTGGGCCAAAGCCACGACTGCGGTGGCGGCACTGGATGATGAGTAGTGTCGTCGGAGATGATGCAGTCGATGTGAATGATGATGTCATCGATGATGGGGACAAGAGCTTGGAAGCATCGGTAGACTCCCCCAGTACCTTGACGTCCTTGATCCGATTGAAGACCAAGAGGAGCACTGAGTTTAGTAGTTGGTCAAAGTGGTCGATCCTCTCTGCCTCCTCCTCCGCCTCCACAGCTCCCACCTCAGCCGCTTGATTGCCTCACCACATCTACGATCTCTCCAGATCCACTAGTTCCCGACTGTTGAAAGACACCATTGGATCCAAATACTTGGATAAATACCAAGAATATCGAACTAAGCCTGAAGAAGAGTGGAGATGGGGAGGAAGGGGATTAGGGGTTCCTACGACACAAATCTTAGAACGCAATGGAAATGGAGAGGGGAAGGAGGAGACACGGCTTGCGGTGGCGATGGAGAAGACAAGATAAAAGGTGCAGACTGTAGGAAAAACGTAGGGCATGCATGCTAGATCTTTAAAAAAAATTTATATTGTAGAAGAAAATTCATTTAACATGCATCTCTTAAATCTCATCTCATAAAATCGGATCTATCATGTTCTTAAGATCTAAGTATAAAATTAATATATGAAAAAGCATAAATATGAAGATCTAATCTTCACCTTTGTGTGGGTAGTTATTCACCATGATTTAATGATCGTAGATATCTTTTTAGATTTTTTAAAGAGCTGCACAAATGTCTGACCTCTATAGGTATCCACAAAAATGATCTACAAAGCTCCTCTCACGTTTCTTCTCTAAAAAACCAACATGCACCTCTAAGGAAAGGAGGAAGAAGAAGAGAGAACTCCTTCTTTCTAAGTAAGACCCCAACCTTTGGCTTGTAGAAGGAGGATACCTTGATGCCTTGGACGTGGAAGCCAAAGAATGTCCAACCCTTCGGCGTGGAGGTGTGAGGAAGAGAGAGGGAGGGGGTGTGGAGAGCTTAAGAGAGGTGTGGGCTAAGGGCTTTTCATCATCATGTTTAGATATCACATCTTAAGGCTCTTTTATAGACCTTAAAATAGTCTTATTTGGTATAGAACTTTGATCAAATCAAATCCTTATCTCACAAGGACTTTTGACCAAAACCAACTCCTACTCCCACAAGGACTTTATGGTGCCCCTTTCTTTCTCTTTTGGGCATCTAAAATCTCATGGGGCATGTGCCCCATCTAGCTCTCCTAATCCTTGTCGCATAAGGCCAATGGAGGCATCAACAGTTGGCACCCCATTGGATCCAATACAATTGGGCACAAGTCCAATTTTTTTTAAGCTCAATGTTGATAGAAAATCAACTCTTGGCTGCCCATATTGCATGCAATTGATTTGATCTAATCCCCATCTCATAGAGCTTCAAGTCTAATAAGGATTTGGGTTTACCATGTGCTAGCATGATTTTTCTAAACCCAATAGGATTTCATAAATCCTAATCCAATTGGAACATTATGAGCTCAATTATACAATCCTAGACTAATTTTCTTTATGTGTGACCCCATAAGTTTAATTCTTTCTGATAGTAGGATGTTTTGTGATCTTCATCAATAATATCATTGAAACTTCTTTCAATGGATTGGAACACTTTTAATTCAATCAATTTCAGATTTATTGATTATCGAAATAATTCTCAATTGATCCCATAATCTATTAGTGACATCTAGCAATATGTAGTGGTAAATCAGTAGAACTGAATGGATGAACCTCAAGGTATAATTATCATATGATTCAATCTTTCTATTGTGAGTCTCGACAAGATGAAAGTCATGGATAACTCATCAACCTCATCTGTCATATATAAGACTCAATTAACCAGAGTTCTTTGTGAAATCTTATGAAAACTCCTTTCTCTCATTCACACTTGCCATGGCCATAGACTTCTGAACTCAATTTCATAATCCATATAGGACTTCTTCTTTTTCTACCAAGATCGATAGATCCCATCTAGATACACACTCTACTCCTATAATAAATCTATTATAGCTAACATATACCTTAAGGCTCCGTATGGCTAAGAGATCGAGTAATGATGTAATCAAACTACAGCAACCTCATTATGAATAGTCGAGGCACCATAGGTCAAAGAACTATTCATACTACTGCAGTATTGAGTATGTTACTAATGAGAAGAAAGATATCCAAGTGACTACTCGTGTTGGTCACATTCGGTACTCTTATTCTCTAATAAATACCTGCACTCTTGCTCAGTATCTCCACACTATAGATTCAAGACTCATCTACGCACCCTTAAGGGAAGCGATCCATATACTAACCTAACCAGATCAATCACCATCTCCGTGATGATCCTTTGATCGAGAGTAATTTATGAATTAACCATCAATGACATATATCTCAAATTCTTAATTTTTGAGAATATGTGTCATCATCTTGTTAATTTATTGGATGATTCATAGACATATCACACAATATGAATAGAAAAATAATCTAAATTTTATTTTCTTAATAAGTCAAAATTATTAAAATTATACTCTTAGAAAGATTACATGTATCAGTCTAATTAGCTTCTAGGGCACACATCTAACACAGACGAGATAAAAGTCGAGGTGTTTTCATTCTTTCATTAAGAAGGGAAGAAGTGATCAAATTGAGCATCCTATTAACCTCCCGAAAAATATGTTTTATAATATATGAAGTTAAACTAATTGATATTTTCTAATGACTATAATTTACTGAAAAAAGAATAAAAAATTATGGTCACCCATCAATAGTGGTGGCAATGGAGGGCGATGGTCTACAGTGATGGTGGGGGTGACGACCGACAGCTGCAGCAGGGGCAGTCGGAGGCTGGCAGTCAGGCACATTGCCGTCCAACAATCAGGATACTAGAATGATGTTTAGTGTAAGTCATAGTATATAATTTTTAATAGATTTGACTTAAGAGTATTTTGAAATTTTGATTTTACATTATCGATAATTTGATTATCATATCAAATATGTCAATCAAGATTCTCAATAATTTTACTGCAACATTATCTATGTGTACCAAACACAGTAATCAACAATACTGACAATTTAATGGTGGCAATCTATCTTGGAGGTAATTCATATTATCTTTCAAGATTGCCTGCAATGCACTGAATACAACCTAAAGGTTAAAATACCAATATATAATCTCCACTAGCAAGATATCAATGTACTATCATACAATCTCCACTAATAGGATATTGATATTGGGGCACATAATCCTCACTGACAGGATGTCAATATACCAACAAATAATTTCTATTGGTAGGATATTGAAATACCAAAGTATAACCTCTATTAGTAGGATATCGATATACTAGTATATAATCTTCACTGGCAGGATGTTTATATGCCAACATATAATCCCTATTAATAGGATTTCAATATATAGTCAAGTTACGAGTCAAAATCCATCTTGATTTAAATCTCTTTTTTGATAAAATCAATTCTACATTTCAAGTGAGTAATATATAAAATTATATGGATTTAAAATCAATCGATCGAAATCTATAACAGAATCAATACCTTCAATAATACATCAAATAGTATTATATGATAAATATAATGAATAAATATTATGCTTTATATTTAAAAATTATAAATAATATGATTCAATATTTAATTATATAAATGCTATATAATTTATCGATAAATTTAAAAAAAGAATCACATTACTTATCTTATACGTACTCCAATTAATTCAAATGATTTTAGAATTTTTTTTTTAAATCTTTAATCAATAGATCATATTGTAATATCCCTACTATTGGACATTTTCTTATCGAGATGTAATATTAGCAAGATCTCTATGCAAAATTGAGTCTAATAATTAAAAATGATACAAATAATTATGGAAGGATAGGATTTATGGTTAGTCATATCTAATTATCCAGATTGGTCTAGTCATCTAATTTTATTTGATCAAGATCAATCTAGGGTGTAATTGGCTTTATAAAAATCAAAGACGATCAAATCTAGTGGTATCCGATAAGAGTCAAATAGTAATGATCGATGTTTTAATTAGTCTGATTTGATCAAGATAATTTCATCAAATCATAATTAAACTAGTATACAAATGATTTAATAAAAAATATGGGTGATCAATCTACTAATATCCGATCTAGCTAAGATGGGTGCTAGTACATTGTTTCGTAATCATAGATCAGGATCTTTTCACCAAGATCGATCAAACTCATCAAAAGAAAGCCTTTTTTTGGATCAATCTTAGAGAGAGAAACTTCAGAGAGAAACTTATAGAGAGAAAGCATGGACGAAAGAGGAGAGAGAACTTCGGGAAGAGAGAGGGGAAAGAGAAGAGAGGAAAAATATCTCTTTCTTTTCTTTTTTTCTTTTTTTCTTTCTTTTTTCTTTTTCAAAAGAGAGAAGTAGGAGACTAGGATCCTGTCGTCATCTAGAGAGAGAGTAGATAGAGGGACACTAGAGAGAAAGAGAGAGAGAGGCATCTCTTCTTTCTCTCTCTCTCTTTTTTCTTTCGCTTCTTCTGCTTCTTTTCTTTTTCCTTTCTTTGGCCGAAGAGGGAGAGCTATGGTCGTGGTCCGATGGGGTGGTGGCATAGCCAGATGTCTGGCATTAGGTGGTGAGACATGGCCAGTGATGGCGACCGACAGGAAAAGGTAGAAACAAAGCCAAACCAGGGCTCAACTAAGGCCCTTTTCTCAATTATTCTTAGGTACCAGCTCGCTCATCGATAATTGGGGCTATGGCACAGGCTAGAGGATAATGTTGGGAAGAGGTCGGAGGCTTTGGTGATGAGCATTGACGGCAGACATGGCTGAAGAGAGAGAGAGATCAAAAAAGGGAATTTTTTTTTAGTTTTTTAATGAAACCAATGGCTAGTGGTGTAGCCTAAGACTATGGAGAGAAGGGGAAGAGAAAGAGAAATAAAAACTGGGGCTTATCTTGGACCTTGGTAAGCTCTTCAACCCCGATTTTCAATAGGACAATGACATGGCATGGCGAGCTCAAGAAGAAAAAGAGAGATAAAAGAAGGTGGTTCTTGGTGATGGAAGTTCATGGAGGGAAGAGGACTCTTAAATAGAGGTGGAGTAGAGGAGTTTGACTCTCTTTTATTTTTGACAATGATCGGAAGTCCATCGGAGAAGAAGACTACTATAGGGAGTCTTCTTTCAATTTTTCTAGTACTTTAAAATTCATGCGTAGCCTTTTAGGCTCTAATTTTGGTGGCTATGCCCATCAAGTGGATCAGGATCAGTTCAAACTTGCACTCTTTTGAGGTGGGATATCATATTATATCCTCTTTATATCTTGTTAAACTAGTTATAATGATCCACAGCATGTTTAATGCTCGTCTTGGATTGGTGTGGTAATCTAAACAAAGGACTATCAAACATTTAAAGGTCTTATACTTTATATTCACTAATATGTATCAAATATTCATTAAATGTGCACATGTTGAGAAATATGTCCCAAAACTAATCATCAGCTTGTTGATGATTGTGCTCACTTTTGTAAATATATATGAATTTTTATTAATAAAAGTTATTTGACTTTTTCATCATAATTTATCCATCTTATTTGAACTCCTGTGTTGTGATGAAATCCTTAGGACTATATTTAATCGACAAAGGAGAATTTGTTGCTTAGTCCTTAAAACGTGTTCACGATCGAATGATATACTGTTAATAGGACGATAGCAACATTAAGTATAGATCGTTGTGTCATATGAGTTGGTTGTCTTTTTAACCAAGGAGTGTGGAGATACTAGTATGGCATGCTGGTGGAATGTAGGTGTACATTCAGACCGGACGTGACCATTTGTCAAGAACTCTGCTGTCAAGAGTAACTCATGAAGGACATAGGTATAAGTATCTCTCAGATCTGAGATCACCATGATGATTTGTAAGCAACTCACTGTACTTTAGTGACGGACCATCTGAGTTTCTAATTCAGTGATGAAAGATTTTTTAGTACAGTCAAGTACTTATCAAATCAGTGCGTGAGTCAAGATGGAATTGACCCCTCTAAATTAGTAGAAGATATGTATCAGTGTATTTCAATTTAGTAAAATCTTGGTTAGGATAATTCATGTGATATATTTGAAAGATTGAAATACAATGTGGTCGACTATATTAGGATTGATAGTCAAACCCTAGATTATCTTGAGCATTGGAGTCAAAGAAATGAATTATATAGTAACCATACACCAGTAGGTTCTAGAATATTATTTTGTAATCTTTCGACCTATCTGGACGTCGGGTCCCATTGCTAGATGGTTACATCAATTGATATAAAAAATTATTCCTATACTACCAGCTTAGATTCAAACCTATAGGATCACACATATTAGAAGATTCGGTTAGATCTGATGGCTGCAGAGTCTAATCGGATTGTGACTCTGGTGAAGAGTTCCATTGGGATTGAAACTCTGGAGGAGAGTCTCACTAGATTGAGACTCTACTATCAATAGAAAATTAATTAGTAATTAGATTGCTAATTGATTCAATTTGATGGAGCAAAGAGCTTTGGATCAAGTCTAATTGAATTGGATTCAGTTTGACTTAGATTGGATTTGATTTGATCAAGCCTGATTGCAAAAAAAATTTGATCCTGATTCGATCAGGACTTGAGCTCAGCTAATTCCTAATTGGGTTAGAAATTTATTGAGATAATTAGACTTCTAATTAGATTAAATTTATTTCTAACATTAGGTTCAAATCAGATTTGATTTGATTTAGAATTAATTTAGAAATGAAGAGTCCAAGCCAACAGGGACTCTATCTCTTTATCCTTGCGCCATCCTGGATCCATCCATTGGATCTCAACGCCCAATTGAATTTGGCTTGAGATTTTTGACATGATAAGAGAGGGCCTAGTAAGGGTGGGTGGCAAAGCATGATGAGTCATGATCTCATCTCTTGCCTAATTTGAATGCGATCCGAATTAGAAATAAGAAGATAAGAAGGAAAGAGATTTTTCAAATAAGAAAAGAAAGGAGGTGCCAATTGATTTTTTTTTTAATGTCTATGGAGAGTTTTTGAATGTGTGAGATACCAGATCTCCTCCTCACACCAACCAGCCTTTCTTAAAAATTTTGGGATGCCCAAAATTGGGATTGGCATGGACTCTATAGGCGCCCCTCCTCTTGACCTAAACCTTAATCCCCTATCTATATAAAGGGGGCTCCAGTAGTGGATGCCCCATCTTGAATCCTTTGCAAGTTTATTTTTTCTCCAGAGCTCCTTCTCCTCTCATCTTCCTTCTCCAAATATTTTTTTCCTTTGGAGCGTCCAAGATTTTGAAGTAGAAGGGAGAAATCAGCCTCAAAGATCCTTGCAAGCTAGTACTTTCAAGGAGTCTGATCTGCGTCGATTTTCGTATGGATTTTTTATAGAGGCCGGATGACTTCGTGTGGCTGCGAGCAACCTGAAGGAGTACCTATCCAAGTGTTGGATCAGTAGAGATTATCAATCTATGGTTCGGTAATGGTTTCTAAACTATTTTGATTGTTTGTTATAAATCTAACGGATAGATCTTGATCGCTGCATCGATTAGATCGATGCCATTTCAGATCTTATGTGCATATTAAAATATATTATAGATCTTGACATGGTAGTTTAGATTAGATCTTATGCATGTAAATTAAGTTAAATTATTTAATCTAATACTTCTGCTGCATAATATTTTTGAAATGCATGCATAGTACTGCCAGTATTTTCTTCAATTGGTATCAGAGTCATGTTCTTTTATGATATGATTTAATATACTTTTAGATCGGATAATATATCTTTAAATCTAATTATTTGCTATTTAGATTAGATCTAAATATATTTTATTTTTAGATCTAATTTTTTATATGTTAGATTAGATGATCTGAGTAGCAAAGTACTCGGATTGGGTAATCACCAGGTCGTCCGATCATAGGAGCAAGTAGGGTTACATAACCTTCTCCTCCCATTCAATGGGGTACTTTTATGGCATGTAGGAGTGCCACCATGAGATTCCATGAAGAAGAAAGTGAAAGAAAAAATTACTTTCTTACAAAATCTTAGATCTTGAAATCTTAGGATTTGTTGTATGTGATACAAGTTGCAAAGAAAATTAGTTATATCTAATCTTAATAATTAAAATTATTTTAATTTAAAATTATAAAAATTTAGATATGATCTAAAAAGATTTTATGATTTAATGTAAAAAGTTTATATAAGAAATTATTTCAAAACCTAAACTATGTTGATGCTAAACTTAATTAAAAATTAAGTATTGAGTCGATTAGATCTAGAATTGTGATTTAAAATCTAATGACATTGCATAAAATATAGGATATGGGTTAGCTCAAATTAGGTCCTCTTAATTGGATTAGACCTAAGGTTAGAATCAAAAATTTAATTAACCATGTAAAAAAATTGATTAAGTCTAACCAAATATTGAATTAGATTAAATCAGAATTTTTTAATGCAATAGTTGTAGATGGTCAAGTCCATATCTTTGATTAGACCAAATAAACTTTGATTGTGGCTCAATGGTTGAACTCGAATCATTAAGTTGGTCAAATCAAAATTAATTAACCAATTGGTGTCTAAGATAAGTTTGGCATTTTGACCGATGATTTTTAATTAGAAGCAGCTTACTTGGCTATTTCGATGGTATCTAAGGCAAGCTTAGCAGACCCTCCCACCGATCTCACTTATCTGACCAATTTGATGAATTATATCTTGATTAGATCGTTAAGTGATTCGAATTAACCCATGCTATTAAGGTTGATCGGTATGACTGATTTAGATGTCATTTCAATTAGCATGACCCTAATCCGATTCAATTACTAGTCAGTGAAAGGATTGTGGTTTATTGATTGATTTCTTCTCTTCTCTTTTCTTAATTCAAAATTAAATTTTTTAAATTATTAGGTCTTTTAAATGAGATAGTTATTGTGATAACTAAATCATAGCCTCCTATTAAGTTAGGTGATAATGGGTCTAATAGTATGATGATCATTGAAGATCTAAAGGCCTGATACTTATCTGCTATTGAAATTATCATTCATAATATGATGACTTAGTCGAGTCTCTCTAACAAGTGATCAGATTAGCCAGCCAAAGTCGGACCTAATCATTTGATAGTTAGATTCACAAGTATAATCATGTTAATAATTGGACCTAAGCAAGGCTTACAGAGAAGACCAAAGTCAACTGAAAAGTTATCTGAGGCTAAACCAAATACTAAAAATTGTTTGATAAAATAATTGGTTAATGAACCTACCCATGGATGCACATGGGTGAGCTATCCAAAGTCGAGCTCGTGTGCAGTCTGTGTGGATTCTAGTACCTGCTAAAGAATTAAAGTAATTCTTCGAGTTGGAAGTAGAGGCTACCAATTCGTAAAAAATAGTAGGAGAACTTTTAGACTAAAGTCTACATCTTTAGAATTAATTAATTCATATACTGATTAGGTTTTTATTTTTTTCTTTATGCAGATATGGCCTCAAACTTGTCGCTCTGATTACTGTTAGACAGTGAGAAGTTAATAGGATCTAATTTTGATAACTGGTATCGAAAATTTAAAATCATCCTAGAGCACGAGCAGATTCTGTATGTCATTACAGATCCAGCACCTAAGGAGCCTGCTCCCAATGCCTGTGGCACGATTCGAGATACTTATTTGAAGTGGCTTAACGATCTCATCACAGTGTGTTATATAATGCAGGCTTCAATAAATGACAAGTTCAGTCGAAAGTTCGAAGAGGCTCAGCCAGAGGACATACTCAAGGTGTTGAGAGAGTTCTTTGGTACTCCCGACGATGTTGAGCAACGCAAGATAAGTTGTGCCATTTTAATGCTCGGATGAGGGAAGAAGCATCGGTCATTGATTATATATTGTACATGATCAAACAGATCGAGTGACTGAGCAAGCTCGACTTTTCTTTGCATGAACAGCTGGAAAAGGATGCAATCCTGAACTCTTTGTCCAAATCCTACTTACCTTTTCTCAGTCATTTTAGAATGACGAAGCTTGTAGTCAACTATCACGGTCTGTTGGAGTTGCTACAGATTTTTGAGAAGGATCACCAGCTCCATAAGGAGACGGTGAATGTAGTGGGAGGATCTTCTAAGGGTGGCATCATCCTTTTAAGAAAAGAAAAAAAATAAAAATAAAAAGGTGCAAAGTGCTGGGAGTCAGACCTAAAAATTCAAGTTCAAGATCGACCAGAGTCAGGCAAAGTGCTTCTATTGTAAGAAGCAGGATCACTAGAAGAGAAATTGTCATGAATATATAGCTTTCCTTGATCCTAACAGGCTAAAGAAGAAAAAGCAATCGGTTGCTGGATAAGGTACTTATATGATAACACCTTGTAACTTCTCTATTTTTGGAGGGTATTCAGGTCAGTAGGAGATTTGGAGACAGTGAGAGATTTTTGAACGTTGGAGATGGAAGATGATTTTTAGTTCTAGCTTTAAAAATTATCAAGCTTGTATTTGAGTCTCATTTTATTGTTCTAAATGAATATCATAACTATTCCAGTTTTCTTTTGAATATTATTTCTGTAGGCCTTTTGGCCAAATCAAATTATGAAATATCAATAAAGAAAAGTTTTTGTGATATCATTTTGAATAGTGTTACTATAATACGTGGACAGTTGAACAATGGTATCTATGTTGTATCTAGACCTAATGTATTGTATACTTCTAATAAACGTCCTAGGACAATCAATGTCACGGATGCCTACTTTCGACATTGTAGGCTAGGTCATATTAACAAGAACAGGATGAACAGGTTAGCTTAAAGAAAATTCTTGATGAAAATGATTATGAATCATTGCCTACCTATGAGTCTTGCTTACTTAGAAAGATGACCAAGTCACCTTTTACTGGAAAAGGTGAACGAGCCAGTGATGTGCTGGGTCTGTTACATACTGATGTATGTGGATCCATGAGCATAAGTACTAAAGGAGGGTACCATTATTTTATTACGTTCACAGACGATTTATCTAAGTATGGGTACGTCTACTTAATGAAATACTAGTCGAATCATTTGAAATGTTCAAATGATTCCGTAATGAAGTAGAGGACTAAACTAGAAAGAATATTAAAACTCTTTGATTAGATTGAGGAAGAGAATATCTTTCTGATAAGTTTCTGACATATCTTGAGGAGAATGGAATTCTCTCTCAATGGACACCTCCTAGAATACCACAACATAATGGTGTGTCAGAAAAGAGAAATCAAACTCTGTTGGACATGGTTTGATCCATGATGGACATTTTTAGTCTGTCGATATCCTTTTGGGGATATGCACTTGAGTCAGCATATTATGTGCTTAATAAAATTTTTAATAAATCTGTAAGTAAAATATTATATGAGATATGAACAGGACATAAGCCAGGAGTCTCTCATCTTAAGATTTGGGGTTGTCTGGCTTATGTCAAATATTTGAAAATAGACAACCTTAGAGTCAGGTTTGATAAATATAATTTTATAGAGTATCCCAAAGAAACTAAGGGATATTACTTCTACCTTGCTGATGAGCAAAAAGTATTTGTCAACCTTAGGGCAGTCTTTTTAAAAAAAATTTTTTGAGGAAGGAATTAATGCCTCTAAGGTTGAACTTGATAAAGTTAACAGGTAGAACCGACATAGTCTAGTGAACCCATAGAATCGAATTTGATGATCTCAAATCTAGAATCTATTATAGAGGCACTATTAAGGAGATCCGATAGAGTATCGCATCAACTGGATAGATACTATGATTTTTTGATCCGGAACGGAGATCCTGTTGAACTTGATGAGAACAATGAGGATCCGATCACCTATATAGATGCAATGCAGAGGTTCGACTCTGATAAATAGCTTGAAGTCATAAAATTTGAAATGGAGTCCATGAAGGTCAATAATGTATGGATATTAGTTGACTCACCTGAAGGAGTTAAACCCATAGGATGTAAGTAGGTCTTCAAAAGGAAGAGGGGTGCAGACGGAAAGGTGGAGATCTATAAAGCCCATTTGGTTACAAAAGATTATCGTCAGCATTATGGTATTGACTATGACGAGATATTTTCTCCTATAGCAATGCTCAAATTTATTCAGATTATGCTTGTGATAGCGGCACACATGGACTATAAAATCTGACAAATGGATGTGAAAATAATTTTTCTAAATGAAGAGCTGGAAGAAGAGGTATACATGATACAGCCTGAGGGTTTCACATCCACAGATGAGTCCAAAGTATGCAAGTTTCAAAGATCCATTTATGGATTGAAGTAAGCATCTAGGAGTTGAAACATGTGTTTTGATAAGGTTATCAGAACGTATAGCTTTGTTAGGAATGGAGAAGAATCTTACATTTACAAATGGGTAAATAATTTTGTGGTTCTATTCTTCGTTCTGTATGTGGATGATATTCTCTTAATCGAGAATGACATCCCTGCATTATAAGAAATAAAAGTCTGGTTATCATCTCAGTTCTCTATGAAGGATTTGGGAGAAGTATCTTACATCCTTGGGACGAAGATCTATAGAGATAGATAAAAAAGATTGCTTGGATTATCTCAGTCTACATACATAGACACCGTACTGAAATGATTCAATATGAAAAATTTCAAGAAAGACTATCTCCCGGTAGGCCATGAAATATTTCTCTCAAAGAGGGATTATCCAACAACTCCTCAAGAGAGAGAGTATATGAGTAGAGTTTCATATGCTTCGACAATGGATTCTATAATATACACTATGACATATACAAAACTAGATGTGGTATACTCATGAGGGGTAGTGAGTAGATACCAGTTTGATCCAGGAGAGAACCACTGGAAGGTCGTAAAGATCATCCTTAAGTCTTTGAGAAATACTAAGGATCAGTGGCTAGCTTATAGTGAAACTGACATAAAATTAGTGGAGTTCACCAACTCAGCTTTCAGTCAGACCATGACAATAGTAAGAGTGTGTCGGATTATATTTTTACTCTGAACGGTGGAGTAATTTATTAAAAAAATTTCAAACAGCACACTGTGGCTGACTCTGTTTGCGAAGTGAAGTATATTGCAACATTTGATGCTGCGAAGAAAGTTGTATGGTTGTGAAAATTCATCGACGAGCTTGAAGTGACACTCTCTATAAATGACCCCATCCTGTTATACTTCGACAGCACTGGTGCCATTGCTCAAGCGAAGAAATCGAAGTCCCATCAGTGCACCAAGCATATTCTACGTTGCTACCACCTTATCCGAGAGCTTGTAGATCGAGATGACGTCGATCTTCAGAAGATCGATGGAAAGGAGAACCTAGCCGACCCATTTACTAAAGCTCTCAGAATCAAAGAGTTTGATAATCACAAGTCGAAGATGGGTATACGATACTGTACTGATTGGCTTTATTCTAAGTGAGAGTTGTTGAAAAATATATCTCAAAGTCAATCATCAATCTGTTGATGATTGTGTTCACTTTTGTAAATGTATATGAATTTTTATTAATAAAAATTATTTGGCTTTTTCATCACAAGTTGTCCATTTTATTTGAACTCCTGTGTTGTGATAAAGTCCTTAGGACTATATTTAATTGACAAAAGATGATTTATCACTTAGTCCTTAAAATGTGTTTGCGACCAAATGATATGTTGTTAATAGGACGATAGCAATATCAAGTGTAGATCGTTGTGTGCCATGAGTTAGTTATCCTTTTAATTAAAGAGTGTGAGACACTGGTATGGCATGCAACTGGAATGTAGGTGTACATTCGCACTGGATGTGACTATTTATCGAGCACTCTACTGTCAAGGGTAGCTCCTGAAGGATATGGTATAAGTATCTCTTAGATCTGAGATCACCACGATGACTTGTATTGTGCTCACTTTTGTAAATGTATATGAATTTTTATTAATAAAAGTTATTCGGCTTTTTCATCACAAGTTGTCCATCTTATTTGAGCTCTTGTATTGTGATAAGTCTTTAGGACTATATTTAATTGACAAAGGAGGATTTATCGCTTAGTCCTTAAAACGTATTCGCGATCAAATGATATGCTGTTAATTAGACGATAGAATATCAAGTGTAGATCGTTGTGTGTCATAAGTTAGTTATCCTTTTAATCAAGGAGTGTGGAGACACTGGTATAGTATGCAACTGGAATGTAGGTGTACATTCGCATCGGACATGACTATTTGTCGAGTACTCTGCTGTCAAAGATAGCTCGTGAAGGATATGGGTATAAGTGTCTCTTAGATCTGAGATCACCACGATGACTTGTATTGTGCTCACTTTTGTAAATGTATATGAATTTTTATTAATAAAAGTTATTTGGCTTTTTCATCACAAGTTGTCCATTTTATTTGAACTCCTGTGTTGTGATGAAGTCCTTAAGACTATATTTAATTGACAAAGGAGGATTTATCATTTAGTCCTTAAAATGTGTTCGCGACCAAATGATATGCTGTTAATAGGACGATAGCAATATCAAGTGTAGATCGTTGTGTGCCATGAGTTAGTTATCCTTTTAATCAAGGAGTGTGGAGATACTGGTATGGCATGCAACTGGAATGTAGGTGTACATTCACACCGGACATGATCATTTGTCGGGCACTCTGCTGTCAAGGGTAGCTCGTGAAGGGTATGGGTATAAGTGTCTCTTAGATCTGAGATCACCACGATGACTTGTAAGCAACTCACTGTACTTTAGTACCAAACTATTTGAGTTTTTAATTCAGTGACGGAAGGTTACTGGGTGCAGTAAGTACTTATCAAGTCGATGCATGAGTTCAGATGGAATTGATCCCTCTGAATTAGTAGGAGATATGCATCAGTGTATTTTAATTTAGTAAAACCTTGATCAGGGCAATCTATGTGATGGATTTGAAAGGTTAAAATAAAATGTGGTCAACTATATTAGAATTGATAGTCAAACTCTAGGTCATCTTGAGCATTAGGATCAAAGAGATGAATTATACGGTAACCATACACCAGTAGGTTCTAGAATGTTGCTTTGCAATCTTTCGACCTATCCGGACATCGGATCCTATTGCTAGATGGTTACATCGATTGGTATAAAAAAATTATTTCTATACTATCGACTTAGGTTCGAACCTATAGGGTCACACACATTAGAAAATTTGGTCAGATATGATAGCTGCAGAGTCCAATTGGATTGTGACTTTGGTGAAGAGTCCCACTGGGATTGAGACTCTAGAGGAGAATCTCACTGGACTAGGACTCTGCTATTAATAGAGAATTAATTAGTAATTAAATTTTTAATTGACTCAATTTGAATGAGTAAAGAGCTTTCGATCAAGTCTAATTGAATTGGATTCAGTTTGACTTAGATTGGATTTGATTTGATCAAGTCTGATTGCAAAGAAAATTTAATCCTGATTCAATCAGGACTTGGGCTCAGCTAATTTCTAATTCGGTTAGAAATTTATTGAGATAATTGGGCTCCTAATTAGATTAGATTCATTTTTAACATTGGATTCAAAATAGATTTGATTTGGTTTAGAATTAATTTGACAACGAAGAGTCCAAACCAACAGGGACTCTATCTATTTATCCTTGCGCCACCTTGGACCCATCCGCTGGATCTCAGCACCCATTTGGATTTGGCTTGAGATTTTTGGTGTGATGAGAGAGGGCCCAGTAAGGATGGATGGCAAAGCATGATGAGTTATGATCTCATCTCTTACCTAATTCAATGTGATCCGAATTAGAGATAAGAAGATAAGAAGGAAAGAGATTTTTCTAACAAGGAAAGAAGGGAGGCACCAATTGATTTTTTTCTTAATTTCTATGGAGAGTTTTTTGGCGGGATACCAAATCTCCTCCTCACATGAACCAGCCTTTCTTGAAAATTTTGAGATGTCCAAAATTAGGATTGACGTGGACTCTATGGGCGCCCCTCCTTTTGACCTAAACCCTATTCCCCTGTCTATATAAAGGGGGCTCCAATAGTGGACGCCCCATCTTGAATCCTTTGTAAGTTTATTTTTTCTCCAGAGCTCCTTCTCCTCTCCTCTTTCTCCTCCAGATATTCTCTTCCTTTGGAGAGTCCAAGGCTTTTGAAGAAGAAGAAAAAAATTAACCTCAAAGATCCTTGCAAGCTAGCACTTCCAAGGAGCCTAATCTGCGCCAATCTTCGTGTAGACTTTCTATAGAGGCCGGACGACTTCGTGTAGCTGCAAGCAATCTGAAGGAGTGCCTATCCAAGTGTTGGACTAGCAGAGATCATCAATCTATAGTTTAGTAATGGTTTCTGAACTATTTTGATTGTTTGTTATAGATCTAACGGTTATGTTTAGATCACTGCATCGATTAGATTGATGTAGATTTTTATTTTCAGATCTTATGTGCATGTTAAAATATATTATAGATCCTGGCATAGTAGTCTAGATAGATCTTATGCATGTAAATTAGGTTAAATTATTTAATCTAATATTTTCATTGCATAAAATTTTTAAAATTGCATGCATATATTGCCAGTATTTCCTTCACACCACCCAAATCATATGTAGTTCTAGATGCAAAATAAATCACATACATTAAAGTCACCATTTTACACAAAAAAAATCCTACATTTTCTTGTAAAATCAATAATTACTTATATAATTGATTTAGAGGAGATTTGAATGCAAGATATTTTAACAAACTTCTTTTCTGATACCATGCTATAAACTTGCTATTGGACCCTGAAAAAAGTTTTAAGCTAATAAGAAATGGATCATAGGGTTCAACTCTAGACAAACATGCACGGGATGAATAATACTTTGCCTCCCTCAAAAATTTTCTCAAAATTTGTTCCTACGACACTACGAACAAATTAGCAGCAGCGCCCATATATAATTGACAGAAAAATTTTTTACGTACTACGGATGGTGTAAAAAATCCGACGTGGAGTGCACCATCTCATTCGATTGATCCACATAATCATCATTTTTTAATGTATATTTAATACATATAAATTAATTTTTTTATTTAAAAATTTTATATAATAAAAATATCTCTATTTTTAAAAAAATTATGACATCTTGTGGCGTAATATAGTTCAGGATGTCATAATATGATATAGGATTTCATAATATCAAAGGGATATTTTTATCCAACACTTTTCAATGTGCATTTAATGCTTGTAGATCTATTTTTTTATTTAAAAATTTTGAATGATAAAAATATTTTTATTTTTTAAAAAAATTATGATATTTTACGTATATTATGGATGCAAAATATCATAATATGAATATATAATATTATAATTTTTAAAAAAATAAAAATATTTTTATTATATAAAGTTTTTAAATAAAAAAATAAGCCTATAAATATTAAATATATATTAAAAAATAATAATTATATAAATTAATTTAATAAAATAATATATTTTATATTAAATTTTTTGTGTCATCTGTGTTGCACAAAAAATTTTACATAACTGGCATGATTGGAGCTGATTATCACCACATTTGAAGAGGACTCGGCTCCAAATCGAAGACTTAGCGACTGCGATGTACCCAAAAAAAATAATTATTATTATTAATAAATAAAAGACTTGGCGACGATCACCGAGCTCCTTTAGCGTGGCGACGACCACTTTAGCGTGGGGCAAAGCAACCCGTAACCTTTCAGTCACTTCGATATGATTTTTTTTTCTTTCTTTTTTTTGTTTTTTAGCGCCCACGCCCATGATGTTGTCCAAGTGATTAGACAAATTGTTCCAACGAGTGATAAATAATTTAATAAAAGTCATTGATGATTAGTTAGATAACTACGTCAAGATGGCCGGTTGTGGCCGCGTGCGAAGCACATGGCGCCCTTTCTCCTAACAAGCATGCACTTACTTAGCCCACCACGTCAGCAGATTTTTTTTTTTTTTTTTTGTTCTCTTATGTTTGAAGACCCAAGAATATAGCTTTCCGTCTTCATGAATTTTTTTCAAGTGTTTGATAGCCAACATCTACCTCCTCCTCCTCCCCCTCCCCCTCCTCCTTCTTCTTCTTTTTCTTTTTTTTTTTTTTCGACCATAATTTGAGTTGAATTTTTATCCAACGTGAGACAGTTATGGACCAATCCGGTCTATTTGTGTCCATGAACCTTTTTCTTAATTTGCTTATTAGATATTTATTTATACCTATTTGTTTTGAGAACATATGTCAACATATATCAACATCCAAACCCTAGCCACTTTCAAAGGGAGTTAGGCATCTACTTGAGGTGTGTTTTGAATTTAATTTTTGTTGCCTCTGGGTCTTGAAGGTCTGAACATGCCCCTTGAAACATGGGAGAACCATGCAATATAGGTCAGTGTGTGTCCCTGACGATAGTATAACCATGACAAAATGTAGTGTTACATCCTTTGGAATAACGTTATTGGTGATGTTAGTGCTGATGGTACCATTTGTAGATGTTATTCTCAAGATCCATCTAAGATGCAAGTTGTCTAAAAAATCATGTGAAATCTCAAACCATTCAATCAAATGCTTGATGAATGAACACCATTAAAAACTCTTTCAAAAAGGTTTGCCACTTGGAAAAAATGATGACAAAATATCAACTTCAATACTCAAAATGTCACCAATCAACCTAGAAAATGTCAATTTTATAACGATGAAGTATAAATCAAACTTTTCCTCAGAAAGAAATTATAAATCAGACTAATAAAATAATTTGGCAATGATTTTCTGTTCTTTAAATTAATTCAATGTCATCAAAGTTAAATTTTTTTAACAACGATTAAGCCCACAGGATTTGGGATACCGAGCACCAGAACATCCACCATGTGGTACAGTACGCCCTCAATCTTGGCCCCACCTTCCATTCCATCAATGATAGCAACTAAGTTAGGTGGCAGCAATATTGGCCAGGGAACCAAACAAACAAAGGAGGCGCAGCTTTTGTAATGCGCCAAGATCCCTACTCCCATGAGCAGCAACCCGAATGACCATGATATCACGATTGTTGCATGCGGCCGGTGGGGCCTTACAAAAACTAGATATTTTGGATCCATTTTTCATGGAATCTCCAGAGGCGCCGTCCAGCTTTTCTTCCCCCTTTTGGAGAGAAAGAGACCTCTTTAGCATTGCATTATGGCAAGGAAAAAATATTGGTTAGAATCGGAAAAAATTATTGCTTAGAATCGTTCTATCACTATATATCTTGGAACATCCAATATCGTGTCAATTATAATTAGGAGTGAAATTTTTTTCATTCACAATTTTCAATCCAATAACATTATATCTTTTCCCAATAATAGATAATGTGATGTCTTCTTATTGGATGATGCAAAGCACATGTGGTAGAATGGTTCTAACTAATAATTTCCTATGCAAAGAGATATGCTCTGATCTGTGCGTTCTTCATCTCATTGATCCACATAACTTTTTTTTTTTTTGGATGGAAAAAAGAGGTAAAAGCCATCCAGCTTTTATTGCAAATGAAGAGGAAAGTTACAAAGGGAAGGTTACAGAGCTCATATTTACAACATAGACATATGTATTAGCTGTGTGAAAATGAAACATGAAACCAGGAAAGAGTAAGCTGACTTCTTCGATTCTAATAGAAGGAAAGATAGAATTCTAAAAGTGCACTCCAATTTAATATTAAATTCTACAAGAATGGCAACCAAACCTGTTAACTCGTGCTAGACTCCTGATATAGAAGTTTCATTCTATCTGCATCGAGCTCAGATCGGAGAGATATGGGGATTTTGCATGTGCCATGCTATATGCATTTTCTGAACGTACAAAGCAGGGCCGGCCCTGGGGCAGGTCAAACTGGACGACCGTCCCAGGCCCCAGGCCTAGACCTTGTATTGATGTTCCACTAGGATGCAAGGATGGCTTTTTATAATATTATAACAAGAAAAATAATTAAATAGGTTAATGATGGGTTTTATACACTGCTTAACGAATATATCTATAGAAAATTATTGCACGTAGATTAATTTTTCAATGATAATTAATATTTAAAGTATGTTAATTTTTAATAGAGAAGATCTCATTTTTTTATTTAGCCCTAGGTCTAAAAAATGTCAGGACCGGTCCTGGTACAAAGCCGGCAAGTAAATGACAACTACAACACTTAAGCAAACGACATAGAGCCAATGGATGAGCATTAGAGATTAGATAGGTTTGTGAGAGGTATTGTTTTAATCTTTGACCAAACTTTTGTAAATTCTGGTAATTCTGAGCTTTTGCAAAGCAGGGACCAATCTTTAAAATGATTTAGAGCATCAGCACCCATTGAATAAATAGATAAATTTTTATGAAGAAAACACTTGGCATTGCGTCGTTCTTTCCAACAATTCTAGGCCACTGCTGCGAGTAACATTAAGATCACTGGTTGTGTCTTCTTCAGAAAGTTTTTTTTAATCCATTCCAAACATAGAAATTTGAAAGAAGGTTGTGGATGAAATATTTTTAAATCAGAGCAAAGAGCCTTCCAAATACCAGAGAAGGAGGGACAAGAGGAGAAGAAGTGATCAATAGATTTTGGCACCTGGTTACAGATAGCACAACCATTCAATAAACATCTACTTTTCTTTCCGAACAGTTCTCAAATATTGAGTTTATTTTTTCAGTATAATCATAAAAGGTATTTAATCTACAAAGAAGTCCATATAACTTTGGCCCAAGCACTGAGCAAAATGAGATGGCCGCCATAATGGAAAAAAACTCCCAGAGAGAGAGAGAGGAAGCCTCACCTTGGCTGATGCCCCTCCGGTCCCTTGCATCCGATCCACCGACCCTACTGCCTCTTTCGTATGGAGATGGAAGCTTTGTTTTTTTACTGGAACGTGTAAGAGCCGTTCTCGGGCATCGCTACGAGCGGTGATTTGATGGCTGTTATGGTATTATAATGGGAATAAAACCTGCATGATTGGTTCTGGGAAATGGACAGCAAGCTACGGTACGCTCTTGCATGGCCGTCGGGAAGCCTATGTGATATGACCGGATGGAATTGCTATGGCCGGTGTGGTTGTTGCGTTTGAAAATGGTGCAACATAGGTTTGTAGGGCTATGCTCGCATATATAAAAGATTAGGATGGTTCCATGAGAGTCCCACTATTTTAAAATCTTTAAGAAACACAAAATAAAAATTTTACTAAAATATTTAAGCTCATTTACATACACAGACTTAGTGTTATGATGTAGGTAAAATTACCTATGACAGAATATTAGCTCAGCTCACGAAGAGTAATCCTAGCAAGTCACTTCCCTTAAAAAAAAAGCTTTTTTGAGCCAAGAGAAAACAATATTGGCATTTAATATTTTTATGATAAAAATTTTTGGAAGAACATTTGTAAACCCATTGAGGTCTTTAAAAGCCAACATATGATCCGAGACAAGAAAGAACTCTGTACTAAAACATACTTCAGCGATATGCAAGTTTACAAGAGGGATATATAGTCTAAAATATGTGCCAGCAAAAATAACATTTCCTCGAGGAGATCCAAAAATAGAAGACGAAAAGGCAAACGTCTCCCCATGGAAAACCAAGGATAAGAGAAGAAAAGCCAAATGGTTCCCTGGTGTAGATCCAAAGATAAGGGAAGAAAAACCAAATGGTTCCCTAATAGAGATCCGAGAAGAAATAACAAATGGTTCCCTAGTAGAGATCCAAAGAAAAGAAAATAAAAGATAATTAAACATTTCTAAGTAGAGACAAAATCGAAAGCAAGACCAGTTTCAAATGGGGATGCGTCAAAAGGGAAATAATTCTCTGATGGAGACCAAACCAATACCTAAGCAGTAGTTCACTAGTGGATATATAATGAAACAAAACCGATCCTCAGTGGAGGATGCAAAAATCAAAATGCATACTCAGTGGAGAAATCAATCAAAAAGAAAGACATGTCCATGCTGCATTTGAGACATCATCAGCCGCCTTAACACATGCAGCAAATATGGGCTATCCCATTATTGAGCTAAATGAACAAAGCATCCGCCTCATCCTATCTTTTCGATAGGTACCAAACCACATGCTTGTACGAACGCTTGAATATGCGATGGAAGATGGTGAATTCCTAGGACTATAATTATTGATGGTAGCTATACAAACCCTAGCTAGATCATTCAGGGCTATCAAGTTATCCATACTACATAGAATCTACAAAAACTGATCCTCGACGAATAGTTAGAACACAAATTAGATAAAAGATGCACAACTTTAAATTCTTTAAAAACCCTTTAAAAATTCTTAACATCTTTAAAAAATCCAAAGAAACTGAAGAACTTCCCAAGATTCTTAAAATTTCAAAAATTCTGCCTTCCCTATCTGCTTTAAGTAAACCTATCAAGGGACTTCAACATTAGTGAATCTCACTTTTCAAATTTTTAAAAATTTTCAAAATCTCAAAAATTTTCAAAAGTTCAAAATCCTCAACCTAGTCTCCCCTTTCTTGATTTCCAAATTAATCTTCTGCGAGAGTTGCCCTTTCAAAATAACCAAACAATAAGACAATTCTAAAATTTTGAAAATCATGAATGTTTTCAAAAACCCAAATTCACTTTTTTTCTAAGTGAACCTTCTTACAGATTCTAGAAGGATTTATATTATAATAATAGTGCTGGTCTATGTTTGGCCTACCTTTTCAGGTATGCCAGATATTCATACAAATGCTTCGAATTCTCAAGGCTATAGAAGCTATTATATATATATATATATTTTTTTATTTTCAAAAATCACCACCACACACCATAATATGGCATAAATTTTGGTTATGATTTTAAGCAATGACTAATATAGCCCGTACGCAATGATCATGCTCCATGCCAAAATAGGTCGACACTACCTGTTATCAAGTCTTGCCCAAATGTCGATGAGCATTGTTTTAGAATTTGGCCATACACATAGCAACTGATGAGCTTCTCATCCCTTGAGTTAAGCTCTACACCAACATAAATAAACTATTAATTTTTGAAAACTCCTAAGGCAACTATATTGGAATACGTATGTTTGGCCTTAAAATAGCTTTTACATTGGCATTAGCAATTGCATTGGTGTTTACCACACATTTTGAAAACCAAATTTGAGGCAACACTAATCAGGTAATCATTGCTTCCTTCTGCTTATGTAGCTAGGTACTATTGTCTTTGGCTTTGACACTTGCCTACTTTGTGGCCTTTGTCAAGTGAGGCATACCATAGCCATTCTCAACTATAGAAAGAATAACTTCCTTGCATGATGATATCAATCCTATTCCTTTCGACCAAAACACTAGTTCATTCAATCAAAATTCTTGTCCATCCAATCAGAAATTAAGTCCATCCAGCTGATCTAGTCAAATCCTTTCTCAACCAATCTAATCCTTCTTTAGGTCTATCTCCTCTATCTTAACCTAATGTGTTCTGATTTTAGAATTCAACCCAGTACATGAGACCAATTTGCCGCTAAACCCTATACTTGCATCCAAATTGAGCTTGGCATGAACTAATGTGGGATTGAGCCAAGCCTACTCATTGAATCCCTTACTGTCCTCACCTTATAATCTATACCATCCTTATTATGAGTGCTCCCTAGGAAGAATATTCTCTTACTTTGGAAGGTGCAATATAATAAAACCACTCCTATCTTAACTATCATCCTCCATTCTCTTCGGAGCCATTTGCGAAGTGGCATCCAAAGAAGTCTTTATTTTAACATTCTCTCTGACTTGAGTCCTTCCTTGCTCTTCTCTTGTGATGTTTTTACACTCTCGAAATCAATACATGCTCTCTTCCTCACATTCAATCCTAGCTTCACTAAATGATAACCTAAAGAAATTTCTCTCATAATCAACCTTATCCATTTGGATGCCAAATCCTTGATATGTATTAGCTTAGTTATGGTATCTCATATTATTTGTCCCGTATGTCCTTCCTAATAGACTAAATAATTTTAAATCCTCCCACTAGATTAAATAGTAGTCATACCAATACCATCATTAACCTACATTATTGGATTGTTTTTCTCCCTCTCCTACAACAATCTAGAAATCCATCCATCTTTTGCATCACCTATCCTTGTGAGAAGGGAAAGATCTCACTGCAGGAAAGATTAGCATTTTCAATGCTTTTTTTGGACTTTATCGATGCTTGTTAGCATCATAGAATAACTCCAAGATGCTATCCATAGCATCACCAAAGCATTGGCTATGTGAATATAGAAAACTAAGCTGCCATCATTTTTAAAAGCGTCATCAGGTGCCAATGCATATTAGCATCACTAAATAATGATGCTTACTAGTATTGCTAACTAATAACATAATTTGGTAAAGTTAAGCCTTTAAGGCTGTATCTCTGTTTGATGGCTCTGCCTCAACTTCTGTATTTGTATCTCATCTCATATATCTCTATCTTTAATCTATAAACCTCTACAGTGCTGTTGCTTTGTCTAGCATCTTGGATATATCTATTCACTGTAAACCATTAAATGGGGGTGACTCTAACTCCATAACCCCTTACTCGATCATGACGTTTCGGTTCCATAAGCTTAGTGAAAATATGGGCCAAGACGCAACTAGTCTCCATAAATGATAATGACTTGCTAAATAATAATGACTTGCTAACATACTCAACAATAAGAGTTATTATCCTATCCTCTATATTAAGAAAATACTATATATTAATGATCTAAAAAATGATATTATAAATTATTTAATAAATAGATCAATACATACAATAAGAACTTTAGACTCCTCTTAAACAAAGCTGCCATCTTGATGGGTGTGAGTCATTTTACAGAACTCCACCTCACCAAGCTCCCTCTTATGCTCATCCATTCATAAAAAAAAAGTATATATTATATGATACATAATATATTATATAAAACATAGTTTATGATACACATTATATGAAATATAAAATATAGTAGATATATAATACTTGATACATGGTTCGAATTACTCTATGTCTAACTACCTTCTCTACCTTAAGATTAAAATCTCTTCTCTTACCTTAACCCTATCCTTGCTCTTCTAATCCTGGCATTCTGAAGAAATATAGTAAAACAAATATATCCTCTTTAGATATCCTTAAATATTAGTCAATAGAGTCTTGCCACCTCAAATCTATCGTAACCCTCGGATCCTTTAGATTAAATTATAGCCTTCAAACTAATTCTACTACTTTGTAGGCAATCCTAGCCTTGCAAAAAAAAAAAAAAAAGACTTGAGCAAATACATCCTCCTCAAATCCTCACCATTCACCCCCTCAATCCTCTTCTTATTCTATTAGCCAATAAAATTAGGCATCTCAAATCCATCACATAGCTCTCAAACCAATTTCTTCTCTCTCTTTAACATCCGTTTGTGCCACCTATCAAAATCTCCCTTCAAACTATTTAGCCAATAGAATTAAACCACTAAAATCCTCTCTCCTAACCCTTAGATGTAGGGTGATCTCATCCCCATTATATCCTAACCTTAGAATCTGCCATCTCTCCCTATAAATACTTATTTTTCTCTCCAAAATCTAAGAAGAAATTTACACAAGTAATCTTTTAGAATTAGGCTAGAATTAGAAAATCTTATGAAAACTCTATTTCTCTCGTGCCTTGCTAAACTTGAGTTATCTCTCTTACCAACCTTCCTTCTCCTCTCTTTACTACAACCCTAACCTTAACCTTCACTAACCACTTGACAAAGAAGAAAAGAGCTTTGAAGCAGCATCAAACACGACAACCCTTTCTCTTCTTTCTCTCTTCCTCCTCTTTTCCTTTCCTCTTTATTTATTTTTTTTTGCCATTTTTGCTGCACATCCATAAACCTTGAAGATGGATTATAAGATCTATTACCATTTAGGATCTTCCTGATGAGGTATGCCCATAAGCATTTCTCCATCATTAAACGAAATCTCTATCCCATTAGGTGGGTTTTGAGCAATTCCAAATCAAACCTTAGATCTAGGGATGGACCCAAATACCAGTCAATATAGAAAAAAGGCTTAATTCCAAAAGATAAGTGTAGAGGAAGATAAAACCAATTCAATATTTTAAATCCCTTCATAAATCAAGAAAAAGATCCCTAAGGATCATCCAAAAACAGCGTGTGAATATAAAAGATTAGCAAGACCATTCAACAAGCAAACGAATTTGATTCCAAACAGAAATATAGAGCTCAACAAAACTAGGTATGCTAGATGGACAAATCGTTGGGTAGCTTATGATAGTCAAGCTAATCCTAGAATCTTTATGCAAGGAGGTGATTACTAGTAAATGTACATAATAATTGAGGCACTCTTAACTATTAGAGCTGGTCTACATGGCAAACATTAATAGTATTTCAATAATTGCCATAACATTCCCAACAACTAGCAATCACATTATGTGCACATGAAATATGAAGTATGTATTTCCACCATCCATCAAACAAAATGGATGGTTCATATTGTGCTGAGCAAATCCACGATGCAGGATAGCATAAGTTATTTATTCCATCTTGTGAGTAGGTACTAAGGAGGGATGCAAGCGGGCCAAGGCCGTGTTTGAATTTGGCATGTTTAGAAGGGATGCAAGTTGGCCAAGGCCGTGTTGAATTTGGCATGTTTAATGGGACTTGGTTCAGTCATCTTGCGGGGAGATGTTCAAACTTGGTATGAGCTTGAGCCTACTAACCCATAGGGGTTGTGAGTTAAATTAATAGGCCTATTCATTATTAGATCAAGCCACTTAACTTGCCAATAATGAACTCCGGTCCTACCTATTTGCAATGCCAGCTCTGTTGGGGGCGATCAGGGTGGGAAATTAGATTAACATTAAGAGTTGGATCAGGGATATAGCTAGTTGTGACAACCAAAAGCTCGTTACACATTTACCACAACCGTTGGGTCTATTAGAAACTCTTGGCCCGATTAAATGCGTTCTGGACCCTCTTGTCCAAGGCCCGGAGTGTTTGACCAACCTTGTATCGCCTTTTGCCTCCATTGTGAAGTATATATTCTCTTCATTACTATATAATTCGTTTTTTAAATTTCACAAGATTCATCAGCAGCTTCTTCCTTTTTTCTTTTTTTTTTTGGGAGTTGGGGGGGGGGGGGGGGGGGGTGGGTGTACATTCATCAATAGCTTGTTGCCAGCATTTTTCTGAGTAGATGGTATTAAAATTTAGTTTTAATTTTGTCACCAAGTTACAGAACAAAATTTCTAACTTTTGCTGTTCTAAGGCTGCAATCTATTGGTGTTTGTTACCGATCGCCTTAGTGTCTCTCCAATAACATCAAATCTTACATCAAACGAAGATGACATCAAGTCACTGAATCTTTCTAGTCCAAAACATGCATGTTGCTTTTTACATCCTCGTTCCAAGATAGAAAATGTTACTTGTCTTTGTCTATGGCTAGTTTATTTACATCATCGATGAAATTTTTGGAAGCCAATGACTAGGTCCAAAGTAATGTAAGGGCCTGTATTCCCTAATATTTTGTTTGAAGACATCATGGTTGATGCATTTGGCTGGGTATCTTCTCCATGCCATCAAAAACATCTCTCCTGCATTGTCCATGGCTGGCCTACAAGACCAAATCAAAGTCTCAGCTGGGTACTTCCTCGAAGATCCTTGACTCAAAAGGCATCTTCTCCACCCTCATCTACAAGATTCATTTATAATGCATTAGTATACCTAATACCACTAGTTCAACTTGTTAGGATTTGACGCCTCGAGATTCAGCCCATATTGAGCCCACAGTGAGGTTCGCGGCGAAAAACGGAGTCCAACGAGACCAAGATCACCTGAATCGGAGAAGAGAGAAGGAAGAAGGTTCGATTTCTCGCCGTACAGAGTCGTACGAACCCGATTGAGAAGAGAGAGAGAGGCGAGAGTGCTGAGAGAGAAGGAGCAGGAGGCTCCTGGACAGCGGTCACCAAGCTCTTCAGGGGTTCAGAGGGGTCTCCAAGAGAGAGAGAGCTTTTGTGAGGGGAACTTCAAATGAGAGAGAATTGGGTGTACAAGGGTTGAGGGTGAGGTCTCCTCTTGTAAAATTTCTTTTTCATAGTGAAGTTTGCATGCCCCGTGGAGGCGAGCCCTTTTGTGGCTAATCCACGTATTTTGATTATTTTTCCTTTTGTTTTGTTTCTTCTTTCTTCCTGCTGCATCGCGTGGTACTGAAAGGATCTTGGGAGGTGGTGTCCTGGCCAGACATCCACCCAACAAGTGGTATCAGAGCAAGGCGGTACAAGGATGCAGATTGCAGTGGTGGTGAGCAAGACTGAAGATGGAGAAAACAGGAACAATCAAGATGGAGATCAACAAGTTTGATGGTAAGAGCAATTTCTCCTTGTGGCAGGCAAGGGTGAAGGACGTGCTCATCCAACAGGGGTTGATCAATGCTCTCTTATGCGATGAGAAGCCGACCACCATGGAGGTGCGGGATTGGAACGGCTACAGATGCAGGCGGTGAGTACCATCCGCATGTACCTGGCGGATGAGGTGGTGATCCATGTGCTGAGCGAGACTTTTCCGACGGTGCTGTGGTCGAAGCTCGAGGAGTTGTGCATGGCGAAGTCTCTCACCAACACTCTTTTCCTCTGTAGGCAGTTTTACCAACTGTGGATGACTGAGGGACAGAGCGTGCAGGAGCATCTGAGCCACTTCCAGAAGATCCTCACCGACCTTCTCAGCGTTGGCGAGAATGTTGAGGAGAAGACCAGGGCGCTGGTTTTGCTGGCGTCGCTTCCTTCTTCGTACGAGTCCTTGGTGACTGCTCTTCTAGTGGGGAAGAGCACTATCAAGATAGACGAGGTCACCGCGGCAATACTCCAGAATGAGGTTCTCAGGAGGGAGAACCCAGCTTCGAGCTCAGGTGGCGATAGCTCAGCTTTGGTGGCTTCTGGAGGAGCAGGAGGTGGTAGACGGAGCGACAGGAGATCGCAACGAGGGCGGTCTAAGTCCAGGAGGGACTTGAGCAAAATCAGGTGTTACCGGTGTGAGGAGTTGGGGTATCTAGCCAGAAATTGCCCTCAACTTAAAAATCGGACGGTGGCTGCTGTAGCGATGGCCGGCAGCGATTCAGATGGAGATGTCCTGGAGATATCTGATGAGGTATCTACTTCTTTCCAGCAGTGGATATTAGATTCTGCATGCCCCTATCATGTGTGTTGTAGAGAGGAGCAGTTTGACTCCCTGGAGAACAATGAGAGCACTGTATATCTGCCGGATGGATCGAGCTGTGCGATCAGAGGCATTGGGACGGTCAGCTGGAGGACACATGACGGTGCAGTGAGGAGATTGGGGGAGGTCCGATACATACCCGATTTCAGGCGGAATCTTATCTCACTTAGTAGACTGGGTTCGAGAGGCTACAGGACGGTAGCTAGTGGAGGAATCCTGAGGGCACTACGCGGCGATAGGATTGTGCTGGAGGGGAAGAAGGGGAGTAGAGGACATTATTACCTGGCAGGGAGCCCAGTGCGAGGTGGAGCATCGGGAGCCAGGCAGAGCCCAGAGCGAGGTGGAGCTCCGGGAGGCGGATCTGGTACGAGACAGGAGACTCGGGAGGATGAGAGGCGACGTCGCAAGGTAAGATTCCTATTGCCGCAGGATGATGCCCCGAGCAGGTCTCAGGTCAGGAGGAGCACAGCATACGACGGAGATGGGATCGAGCAGCCTGGCTCGACTCCCATGTTTGCCCATCCATGATCAGCAGGCGATTGCCCCAGGGCATGGGGGCGAGGAGATCCAGAAGCTCTCGGAGTTTGGAGGAGGTCGAATATCGAGTCGAGGTGGAGATTGTTAGAATTTGATGCCTCGAGATTCAGCCCATATTGAGCCCACAGTGAGGTTCGCGATGAAAAATGGAGTCCAACGAGACCAAGATCATCTGAATCGGAGCTCGGATGGAGGAGATACGAGCTTTTGAAGTCGGCACGAGAATCGAGGCGGCGGAGGACCGTCGGCGACCGGCGGCAGCGGCGCGGCCGCAGGCGGCGGCGTGCGGGACGCGCGGCCCAGCGGGGCGCGCAGCCCAGGCGGGCGCGCGGCCTAGCCGCGCGCAGGCCCGCGCGCAGGCGCGGCCCAAGCCCGCGCGTGGGCCGGCCCAGGCCAGCGGCCTGCTGGCCCCCTTGCCCCGGTCCACCGTGGACCGGGCGGTCCACGGCAGGGCCTGTGGACCGCGTGGGCGTTTCCCACGCATTTCTCGCGGTCCACGGTACTATTCCGTAGATCGGAGCACGATCCAACGGCCCAGGTAGCTCCCGGTCTTGATCCGACGGTCTGGGACGCTGATTTGGCTTGTTTAGGACTCCTAATCCCTCTCTAATCAGGTTTTAAGCTCTGTTTAACCCTTTAAAAGGGTCTGAGACGAACAGAGAAGGAAGAGGGTTCGGTTTTTCGCCGTACAGAGCCGTACGAACCCGATTGAGAAGAGAGAGAGGCGAGAGTGCTGAGAGAGAAGGAGCAGGAGGCTCCTGGACAGCGGTCGCCAGGCTCTTCAGGGCTTCAGGGGGGTCTCCAAGAGAGAGAGAGCTTTTGTGAGGGGAACTTCAGATGAGAGAGAATTGGGTGTACAAGAGTTGAGGGTGAGGTATCCTTTTGTAAAATTTCTTTTTCATAGTGAAGTTTGCATGCCCCGTGAAGGCAAGCCCTTTTATGGCTGATCCACCTATTTTGATTATTTTTCTTTTTATTTTGTTTCTTCTTTCTTCCTGCTGCATCGCGTGGTACTGAAAGGATCTTGGGAGGTAGTGTCCTGGCCAGACATCCACCCAACACAACTTTTGGCTAGAGATCATCCATTGGAATTCTACTGAATGACAGAAGGAAAAATTCAATTCATGTCATTAAAATTGTTGGCAAGAGGAACTTCCATTAAATGCAAACAAATCCTTTACGGTCCAAACAATCAGACTAAAATTCAAAAAATATTCAATCTGAACAACTAGAAACTGCCTCCAAGAATATAAACCCGCCATAACTTAGATCGATAATTGGCTTCATATGAAATATAGAATGAATCCATAAGGATCCTCCACAAGTAGCAAAATGAGCATTTTTGTCACTAGTGTTGAAAAAGAAAATGATTCAACATTTGTTCATATTCCAAATTCTTAAGATTTTAATTTACTTTCTCATTGTTCAATTAAAATTCAGCTTCGTGCTGTAAAATGAAACCTTGTTAATTGTAAACAACCATGTAATCGTGCAATCTTAACTCATATATATATATATATATATATATATATATATATATATATAACTCGACACATTTTGTAAAATATCATTAAAATAAATGAAACACTCTCAAAATACAATGCATAAGAGATCACTTCCCATCTATATTTGCTTTCATGTATACAGCCTGTGATCTGCATGCATCCTATGTACTACACCAATGGCTTCTTCTTCCTACTTGCCAACCTGTTGGCCTCCATCGCCCATTCTTTGGCTTTCTTTTAGCAAATTCTAAATGCTCACTGTAGACCACTACAACTTATATGGCATTGTAGGGTACTTCACAGTCTTCATGACAAGGATCTCTAGTAATACATCAAGCGAAGTTAACCATATCGTTTTGTGATTCCCACAACAGATACACTCTAAATGGTGATAAGGTGATAAGTTAACCAACTCCAGCATACGTTAAATGGCAAAGGCAAGATCAAGAACTACTTATTGAAATCTGCATGCCATATTTCACTGGATTCGTAGCCCTGGTTGTCGGGTGTGCAACATTTCAAGCAATGAAGGGTGCTCTCACCAAGCAATTGGCTCTTCAACTTCAGGCAATAAACATTGGTGCTTTGTCAATGGCTGGTTATTTTCTAAATGAAGTCAACAATAATTTATGGTAAATAACCTTGCGAGTACTGCATAAGAAATTTCTTATCAAGATCTCATCCCTTTTATATTTGGCTGGCGTGGGGCCAGAGCATGAGTTGTTTGCTATGTCCTTTACCATGCAAGCTAAACCCTTAAGACATTGATGATATCCATGGTCATGTTATCATCCATGAGTATCACATAAAGCAACTTAACCCTCTTAACAAAACAAGTCCTTTTGCCATCATCAATGCAAGCAATTGCAAAACTGGCAGTTCACAAAATCTTCATGGCACTTTGAGACCAACACCAACTCTGACTTCCACCAGTAGTGCTACAAACCATGGGTGAGGTCATTACAGTGTTGGTCGTGGCAATGCCACTTTTATTTATCCACATCCAACTTCATCAAACCCCCAATCCATAGTGTGACATCTAGGACAAGTTTTTTAGGTTAAAATATCAGCAATAAGTTCAATCATGCAGAATTATCATGCTTTCTTCAGCTTGATCACAATCAATAACCTTAACTCATAGATTGATGTGTTTGTCACATAATCAACAATCATTATTGATCAAGCTAGTTTTCAGATTCTAGAGCCCAATCAAATTAAAGTTGGCAATGATGCAAGTTTGCAAGGTCATCACATTGTTGTTGTTTCACAAATAGTTTAGTACCAACTTCTCATATTCACATTTACAAGATATATTTCACAAATTGCTACTTTGTTCATGCATTGTAGGTGAACATGACCCAATTAACATTGACAGCAGCTGTTCGGCTGATCCTCCAGCAAGTTTAAAAATGAAAGCCTTACAAGCAAACTTCCAATAGAAGGGAATAGAAGGATGCAATTATGTTGTTGTTGCCAACTTTCTAAAAGATATTAATTATATTTTTTGAAACTGGATCAACTGCGAGAGAGGTCTTAGACAAGATGATCCCTTGTCCCATTGTAACTTCCTCTTGGCCGTTGACCCACTTTGCAGGATGCTAAAGCATGCAATCTCCTCAAATTTGCAATGTAGGCTCGGTATCTCCGAACATTTTAGGGCATCAATCATTCTTCAATATACTGATGATATCATTGTGGAAGCTAAGGAGTATGTGATTGCACTAAATTTTTTTTGTATATTGTTTTGAGATTATTTCAAGCCTTGCGGTCAATATTTTTAAGAGGTTGGTTACCCTCCTTGGCCTGTATCCTCTTACAATGATGATGTTGCATCTTGGCTGAACTATAAACTAACATCTCTTCCTATCTAATACTTTGGATTACCTCTAAAGTCAGGGAGCTATCACACTCTGGCTGCTTGTGATACAGAAAATTGAACTGAGACTCTCGTCTTAGAAAAAAAGAGTTACTCTCCTTTGGAGGTAGACTTATTTTGATCAATTCTATCCTTGTTGCCATTCCAACTTATTTCCTCTCTTTTCAAAATCCCTTCATGGGTTGCCAAAAGAGTGGATAAGCTCAGACGAGCCTTTCTTTGGATTGGTTCTGATGTAGCTTCCGATCTTACTTGCAAATTAAGCTGGAATTGAGTTTGTCGCAACAAAAAGGGAGGTCCTAGGGTCCAAGATCTCCTTTGTTTCAATTAGGCCCTGCTTGCAAAATGAGGATAGAGATAGCTCACCAATGACAAGGGGCCTAGTGGGTCTCCTTTTTTGCACCCTAGCTTATTTCTCAATCCTCCAAAAGCAACTTGTTTACTCTTTCTAACATTGAATTTGTCAATGCCTCAAACCAACCATTTGGCTCTTCACGTTCTCTAGGGATTTCCCTATAGAATATATGATGAGTTTGTTTGGGGGGGAGATCCTATGTTGTGACAAATGATATCAGATTGGATCTAGCTCATGATCTATATAGAATAATACCATAGTACGGACTTATTGAGACTGACCACGAATCAATCGTAGTATCTATAATTAGACTTGAATAAATTTGGACCTTAACCTAATGAAGATGTCATGGCTTAAAATGGGGGGAGTACGTGAAGATCCATATATATATATATATATATATATATATATATATATATATATGTATTTAGTCTCATATTGGCTATGCACATATCTAGAATTGTTGCAAATGCATGTTACTAGTAGATTCAACATATGTTCTATGTAAAGTAAGACACACTACAGCTAGGACTGCAAAAAGATCGGATACGGATCAAATACTAGCATCTCCATATCTATAGTTGCTTTATTTAACAAATACAGATACAGATATGAATATTTATGGGATGCAAAAATTCATATCCATATTTATTTTAAATAAATTTAGATGCAAATAGGACACTGAAAATATGGATATAAATATGAATATAAGTTGGATGATTAAACTTCATAACCACAGAATCAAAGATATTACTAAGTAGGTAATGAATCAAGTTAATAGTATGTTAATATGATTATTTATTTTTCTTAAAATTCATGATTGCTATATAAGATTAAATAGGATTACACATAGAATCGGATATTTAGATATGGATCAGATAATTATCTATCCATATTTGTATATATTTTTTTAACAGATATCTATATGAATATAGATATCAGTCGGATGCTCAAATTTTTATATATTCGAATAGATTTGGATAAGAAAATAAATATAGATGGATATTATCCGATCCACTTTCACCTTTAATCACAGCACAAGTCTAAATTGGATTTATAGTACTTATGATTAGATTTAAATGGACTTAGACCCTTGGTCTGGTGAGGATGGCAGGACTTAAAACTACGGAAATATATGAATATCTACGAAGGTATGTGTTTAGTCTCTCATTGACTGTGCACCGGATAGAGTAGATTTTAAATACTTATATAGAGTTAAAGAATACAAATAATACCTTTTAAGTTGTGATAGAATTACTTATAGGAGTGTTCCTTATGCTACCAATGATCTCAGATGGTTTTTTTTTTTTGGTTATTTCAAGGCCTTGGAATTCAACTTCATCACCAGTTCTTTGGTGTACTAATATTGATGCAAATATCTATCAAGTAACCTGTGCATGAACAAAATGCAATTAAGATTAAATTTTATTTTCTTTATATAATAGTTGCTTCAGAAAAGAAACTTGAGGTGCATTTCATCCATACCACCAACGAGTGGTTGATATCTTGAATGATGGTCTATCCATGGTTCATATCTTGAAAAACTGATGATGGCTTTCTCCTCTTTTTGCCTGTAGAAAATGTTAAAAGATGGTCATGGGTGGCATTGAGGAATTTTGAATCCAGAATTCAAACTTTTTTAATGGTCTTCCCAGCATTTAGTTTAAAATTCGACTTCATCTTATATTTGTGAAACCGTATCACTTGTAGACAACCTGGTCGTCATGGGATCTAATTTCACATGCGAACTTTCGTACTGTATTTTCCAGATAAAGTGATTCCAGCAGTTCCTACTTGTAGACAATAATCGAGAAATACGATGGCTTAAATTGGTTTTGTCACGCCTCCGACCCGAGATTTGAATCGAGGGTCATGGCAACCGCCGCATACTTATAGAATACTTTTTCCATAAGCATGCAAGGCATCTCATCATGATATCTTCACAAACAGTTAAATAAATTTTTCTTTATTCAATAATCAAACCTTTGTTCAAATAACAAATCAAAACTAAGTGTTCAAAAGAAAGTAACTGTCTGACAAAGTCAATACTAAAAACAAAACTAAAGGTCTTGAATCAATTCTGAGAAAAATCCTAAATCAATGAGTTAACCCATCTCTAATCGCTCTCCCAACCGAAATCCCGCATCATGCTAATTTTCTGGATCTGTAAGAAAAACATAAAACTTATCATGAGCTAAATAGCCCAGTAAGCAGTGTATACCTTTAACCGAATAATCAGGCAAATAATACTATGCATAACAAATCAATATGTAATTTCATGAAATCATAATCATACTGTCAATCATATATAAAAGTCAATTCATCATAATTTTTAATTATGCTTTTCTTCTTAAATTCATCAATTTCTTAAATTCTTCTTACCAACCATGACTATGACCACATTATCCCTATGGCAGGGTCATAATACCGCGTATCTACTTGCGGTGAGCTGCGAATCATCTGGCAGCCAAGTCCTTTGGAACCGCTGGTCTAACTGGCGGTTTTATCGCTGGTCTATCTGGCGACATGTCGCTGGTCTTACTGGCGACGTAAACCCTCAGGACAGTCAATTGCCAACGTATATGCCCCCATTGGCGGGGTCCTCAACACAGTCAGGTTGTCAATTTCATATTGTCTTCCAATTCATATATTATTTTCAAGAATAATAAAATTAATTGATATTCGAATCAAATCAATTATAACATTCTTTGAGATCATATATCATCAAAATAATTGTTCCACAAATAACTTCAATCATAAATAATTTTCTACAATTAACTTTCATCATAAATAATTTTCAACAATTATTTCAATAAATAATTACAATCGCAAGCATGCATAAATTTATTTAATTCATAATTTATCAGATAAATTCAGTAAAAGTAAACTTTACTTACCTCAAACGTATTCCAATAAATCCACATAATTCTATAAATTTTCTTCCAAAAATTCTGTTCATAGATCATATCGCGATATCCCATGATCAAATATCCACAATCCTATACAGAATCAATTTCAATAAGTAGAAAGAATATGAATACCATATTTCAACGGTTTAGATTGGGTCCGATCATCTAATTTTATCTAATCAAAATCTAATTAGGACCTAAATGATCCAAAGTTTGACTATCAGATCAAATCAGATTCGAAGTGATAGGATCGAGGTTTCTTCATCGATTTCATAAAATCAAGTGGAGAGAGAGAATCAGAGGAGAGAGAATTCATGAGGTACAATTCGAATTGATCAAGTGACACAGTCCAACATTACGATTGGTCCAATATCTCAATTGGTGAAATCAATCATGATCAAATCAAATCATGGCTAGATCGAAATCATGGATGATCAAATCTAAAGATTCATGGTCTGATTAAGGTGGTTGCCAGTACGCTGTCTGACAATCATGGATCAGGATTCTTCATTAGAATCAGATCAGACTTATTAAAAGAAATTTCTTCATTCACTAACCTTTTTTTAGAGAGAGAATCAATCAAGAGAGAAAATATTTTAGAGAGAGAAAATTCTAGAGAGAGAAAATTCTAGAGAGAGAAAACTCATCTTGAATTCTTCAGACAATATGATTCAACAAATTCTGATCGATCAGATCAAATCATGCTAAAATTATCATGTGGACAATTCAATAAGATCATGAGAACTAAAATCTAAAAATACTTGATCTGATCAAAGTGGATGTCGGTGTACCGTCCGACGATCACGGATCAAAAATCCATCACGAGGATCATTTAAATTCATCATCATTCTTCTCAAAATTCTAAAAATCTTAGGAGAGATAATCTAGAGAGAGAATTCTAGAGAGAGAAAGTAGAGAGAGAAAGTCCAATTCTAGAGAGAGAAAATACTAGTTCAGGCTGAAGAGAGAGAGGAAAGAGAGAGAAACTCTCTTTCTCATATTTTATTATTTATATCATTATTTATTAATTAATTTAATGATTTTTCTTTTCTTTTCTTTCTTCTTCTTTTCTTTTTCTTTTTCTTTTTCTTTTTCTTTTTTTTTTAGAGAGAGACAATAGAGAGAGAGAAATAGGGAGAAAGAGGGAAAAGAAGAAATTTTTCTCTTTTCTTATTATTATTTTTTTTTTCTATTTTATTATTTTTCTATTTTGCATTTTCTTTTCTTTTCTTTTTTTTTTTCCTTTTTCTTTTCTTTTTCTTTTTCTTTTTCCTTTTTTTTTCTTTTCTTTTTCTTTTCCTTCTCTTCTTTTCTTCCTTCTTTCCTCTTCTTTGGCCGAACGGGAGGGGAACAGAGGGGCGTCGCCCGTGGTCCGGCGGGCTGCAGCGGCACGGTCGATGGTCCGGCAGCGGCGGCCGACAGCAGGGAGCAACAGAACGCCGGCGGTGAGGCTCGGCCGGCGGGAGATTTAGAAAGAAAACGAAAAACAGGGGACCGCCTCCTTTCCACGGATTTCTCCGGTCATTGGCCTATCACCGGCAGCCATGACTTTCGGAAAAGACAGATAGAGGGGTGGGGGTCCAAACCTAAGGGTGAGATGCCGCAAACGACGGCGTCGATGGTCGGAAAAGGGTGAAAGATGACTCGGCCGAACAGGGGAAAAATAGGGCATCATTTTCTCCTCGATTTCTGGCAAAGTCGGCGACCGACAATGATGTTTGGGGCCAGAGGGGAAACGGAAGAAGGAGAGGAAGAAAGGTTGGAGCCTTACCTGAGCTCCGGCGGCGTCTTCGGCCTCTGTTTTCCGGCGAGCACAAGAATAGGAGGCCGCGGCTTCAATCGGGAAAATCGGAGAAAAATCTCCGGCAATCATCGGTGGCTGCAGGGTCTACCCATAGAGGAGAGGGGAAGGGTTCTTATAGAGCTCGTCCTAGGGTCTTTCAATGGCCCTAGGACTCCGATTCTTGATCGGAGAAGAGGAAGACTCCGATCGAGAGTCTTCCTGCTCTGTTTTTTTTTTTTTTTTTTTTTTTTTGGGCTTTGATCTGCTGGGCTGGGCTTTGGGCTTGGTTTGGGCTATAACATTCTTCATCCCTAAAAAGAAATTTCGTCCTCGAAATTTTCATACCTGTAGTCTCGAAGAGCTGGGGATATTTTTGCTTGAGTCTTCATAGTTTCTTACTTGAATCTCATCCTCAAATATTTCAAAATTCTAATTCTTAATACAAATTCATTCTTAAATCATTTCATAAGGAAAAAGTCAATACATTAATATCAATCTGATACGGAACCATTCATTTTCTTATTCATCAAGATCAACATCTCAAAGATTTTCATATTTCAAGATTTCAAAATTATGATCTCATTTCCTGTAAAAATTAATGTTCAATATCTCATGACTCAAATTAAAATCAAATCTATCTCTTGTGAATAGAAGAGAATCAATGTCTCTATTCTTGCATAAGAACTTCATTTATCATCATCATTCATTTTTTTTTTTCAAAATATTAACCACTCTTAATTTCAACCCATCATAAGATAGGAAAAACATACTTCTTATGAATCATATGATGACATCCTAATCAATCAAAATTCAAAAATATTTTTTCTTATTCGTACTTTCAAAGGTTAAATATTTATCATTTCAATCTCATTCTCGAACTTTTGATATTTTATTTCTCGATGCAACTTCATCATTAAGTCATTTCATAAAGATTGAATCAATATCATCATTGTTGATTGAATCAATATCACTATTTCTAGTCATCGAAATTTTCTTACTCAAACCCTCAAACTCTTAATTAATCAATTCATTATCAAATTAAATTATAAATAACTCCAATCCATCTTTTGTAGAACAATCATCAATATCAATAGATAACCTCAATCTTTTTCATTCAGTCTGAGAAATAATAATAATCAAAAGAGTTCTAACTTCAAATTTCATTATACCCTGGAGATAATTATTTGAGTATACTAAACTAAGATCAAAATCATCATTCGATAAATAATCTCAAATTCTTTCTAATAAATAGAGAATTATAAAATTTAATTCTAAGATAGAAAAAAATTTATCTCTAAATATTCTAAATCTAAAATCAAAAATCAAAGGTCCACTCATCCTAGAATTAGGATGCTAATTATTTTTGTAGCATAGTAGGTGGAAGCTCTACTTTTGAAAATCATATTAGGGATATCCAAAAATAATTCAAAATTTTAAAATATTATTCTTTCTAATATCAATAAATTTTTTGTATTAAGCCATATCATCTATCATAATTCTTTAACTCAAAGGGTCAACATTCCTGACTTACTCAAAGTAGTTCAGATTACCATGCTTCCGCTGCGTACTCTGATCTAACAATCAAAATTTCTTAGGTTCACCAAAAAAAAAGTTGGATCAAATTATTTCTTTATCCTCAAATTTTAAATTTCAATTGAAATCAAAGATTAACTTTCGATTCTCATTCATACCTTTACTGGTGTACAATAATCTTGATTAACCCTTGAGTCCAATATCATATTTAAACCATCATATAGATTTACTATAATCAATATGAATCAAATCTCAATTCTCATATCAATTCAATTCGATAATTTTCAAACCAAAAATCTTTATAAGTCAAATTAATGAAAAAAAAAAATCCTTCGATGCTCCACCAAATTTGGACATAATCAAAATATATAAGAATTTCAAATCATTATTTTTTTCTAAAATTTCTATCATCAGGATCTTCAATATCTATCAAATATCCTTTCATAACAATCATACAAGCTTCAAAAAAAATCAAATCTCCATTTAATAGTAGATTCAATTAGGGACCTTGTTAACAAAAGCAAAGGAACTCCATATCAATTTCTAAATCCAAAATTTTTAAATTGTAAATTCACATGGATCCCTTAATCTGAAATAAATATAAATCAGATCTTTTATCTTAATCTGAAGATATCAATTTTTCATTAACAACCTCAACAATAATATCAGAAAATCTCTTGATCAACTTAGATACGAAGTCTTTAAATTAAAATTTCATACACATCATGTAGTCTCTAAGAGACATAATAAGATCCATTATTTAGATCTAAGAATGATGATTAAAGATTCCAGTACGATGAATATTCTACAACCTCATAATCGATTTCATCAATAAGAAATAGGTTTCTTTACAATATCCTCAAATATACATTCATCCTAATATGCCACTTTATATATAATCCACATATCAAATTCAATTTCGATAAATATTCCAATCAAGCATCATAAAAAAAACTTTCTTAGCCCATTCTGGAATAACATTTTATCGTCAAGTCTTTATCTTGCTAATAATAGTCAACTTCTCAACTAGAAGTAATATCATAGTATTATTCTCACATCGAATTTGAACTTACGATTCACTTGAATAATCAATGATCAAATTAATAACCATAATGCACAATAAAATTTTATATCTATCCTTTTGTGATTACTTTCGATCAAGATCTAACTAATCATATCATGATCTATAGATCATCCATCATATTTCAAACTCCATATGTCATAATCTCTTGCGATCCTTTTATACATAATCTTAATATTTAATCAAAAATTTTAAATATTTCTCCCACTACAATCATTAAAGATCTACACTATAATATCCCTGGTGTCTATCCACTTACACCCATTCTATATCTGATTCTATGTTTCATAATTCATCTACTTATGCTCTGATACCATATTAATTGTCACGCCCCCGACCCGAGATTTGAATCGAGGGTCATGGCAACAGCCGCATACTTATAGAATACTTTTTCCATAAGCATGCAAGGCATCTCATCATGATATCTTCACAAACAGTTAAATAAATTTTTCTTTATTCAATAATCAAACCTTGGTTCAAATAACAAATCAAAACTAAGTGTTCAAAAGAAAGTAACTGTCTGACAAAGTCAATACTAAAAACAAAACTAAAGGTCTTGAATCAATTCTGAGAAAAATCCTAAATCAATGAGTTAACTCCATCTCTAATCGCTCTCCCAACCGAAATCCCGCATCATGCTAATTTTCTGGATCTGTAAGAAAAACATAAAACTTATCATGAGCTAAATAGCCCAGTAAGCAGTGTATACCTTTAACCGAATAATCAGACAAATAATACTATGCATAACAAATCAATATGTAATTTCATGATATCATAATCATACTGTCAATCATATATAAAAGTCAATTCATCATAATTTTTAATTATGCTTTTCTTCTTAAATTCATCAATTTCTTAAATTCTTCTTACCAACCATGACTATGACCACATTATCCCTGTGGCAGGGTCATAATACCGCGTATCTGCTTGCGGTGAGCTGCGAATCATCTGGCAGCCAAGTCCTTTGGAACCGCTGGTCTAACTGGCGGTTTTATCGCTGGTCTATCTGGCGACATGTCGCTGGTCTTACTGGCGACGTAAACCCTCAGGACAGTCAATTGCCAACGTATATGCCCCCATTGGCGGGGTCCTCAACACAGTCAGGTTGTCAATTTCATATTATCTTCCAATTCATATATTATTTTCAAGAATAATAAAATTAATTGATATTCGAATCAAATCAATTATAACATTCTTTGAGATCATATATCATCAAAATAATTGTTCCACAAATAACTTCAATCATAAATAATTTTCTACAATTAACTTTCATCATAAATAATTTTCAACAATTATTTCAATAAATAATTACAATCGCAAGCATGCATAAATTTATTTAATTCATAATTTATCAGATAAATTCAGTAAAAGTAAACTTTACTTACCTCAAACGTATTCCAATAAATCCACATAATTCTATAAATTTTCTTCCAAAAATTCTGTTCATAGATCATATCGCGATATCCCATGATCAAATATCCACAATCCTATACAGAATCAATTTCAATAAGTAGAAAGAATATGAATACCATATTTCAACGGTTTAGATTGGGTCCGATCATCTAATTTTATCTAATCAAAATCTAATTAGGACCTAAATGATCCAAAGTTTGACTATCAGATCAAATCAGATTCGAAGTGATAGGATCGAGGTTTCTTCATCGATTTCATAAAATCAAGTGGAGAGAGAGAATCAGAGGAGAGAGAATTCATGAGGTACAATTCGAATTGATCAAGTGACACAGTCCAACATTACGATTGGTCCAATATCTCAATTGGTGAAATCAATCATGATCAAATCAAATCATGGCTAGATCGAAATCATGGATGATCAAATCTAAAGATTCATGGTCTGATTAAGGTGGTTGCCAGTACGCTGTCTGACAATCATGGATCAGGATTCTTCATTAGAATCAGATCAGACTTATTAAAAGAAATTTCTTCATTCACTAACCTTTTTTTAGAGAGAGAATCAATCAAGAGAGAAAATATTTTAGAGAGAGAAAATTCTAGAGAGAGAAAACTCATCTTGAATTCTTCAGACAATATGATTCAACAAATTCTGATCGATCAGATCAAATCATGCTAAAATTATCATGTGGACAATTCAATAAGATCATGAGAACTAAAATCTAAAAATACTTGATCTGATCAAAGTGGATGTCGGTGTACCGTCCGATGATCACGGATCAAAAATCCATCACGAGGATCATTTAAATTCATCATCATTCTTCTCAAAATTCTAGAAATCTTAGAGAGATAATCTAGAGAGAGAATTCTAGAGAGAGAAAGTAGAGAGAAAAGTCCAATTCTAGAGAGAGAAAATACTAGTTCAGGCTGAAGAGAGAGAGGAAAGAGAGAGAAACTCTCTTTCTCATATTTTATTATTTATATCATTATTTATTAATTAATTTAATGATTTTTCTTTTCTTTTCTTTCTTCTTCTTTTCTTTTTCTTTTTCTTTTTCTTTTTCTTTTTTTTTTAGAGAGAGACAATAGAGAGAGAGAAATAGGGAGAAAGAGGGAAAAGAGGAAATTTTTCTCTTTTCTTATTATTATTTTTTTTTCTATTTTATTATTTTTCTATTTTGCATTTTCTTTTTTTTTTTTTTTTTTTTCCTTTTTCTTTTCTTTTTCTTTTTCCTTTTTTTTTCTTTTCTTTTTCTTTTTCCTTCTCTTCTTTTCTTCCTTCTTTCCTCTTCTTTGGCCGAACGGGAGGGGAACAGAGGGGCGTCGCCCGTGGTCCGGCGGGCTGCAGCGGCACGGTCGATGGTCCGGCAGCGGCGGCCGACAGCAGGGAGCAACAGAACGCCGGCGGTGAGGCTCGGCCGGTGGGAGATTTAGAAAAAAAACGAAAAACAGGGGACCGCCTCCTTTCCACGGATTTCTCCGGTCATTGGCCTATCACCGGCGGCCATGACTTTCGGAAAAGACAGATAGAGGGGTGGGGGTCCAAACCTAAGGGTGAGATGCCGCAAACGACGACGTCGATGGTCGGAAAAGGGTGAAAGATGACTCGGCCGAACAGGGAAAAAACAGGGCATCATTTTCTTCTCGATTTCCGGCAAAGTCGGCGACCGACAATGATGTTTGGGGCCAGAGGGGAAACGGAAGAAGGAGAGGAAGAAAGGTTGGAGCCTTACCTGAGCTCCGGCGGCGTCTTCGGCCTCTGTTTTCCGGCGAGCACAAGAATAGGAGGCCGCGGCTTCAATCGGGAAAATCGGAGAAAAATCTCCGGCAATCATCGGTGGCTGCAGGGTCTACCCATAGAGGAGAGGGGAAGGGTTCTTATAGAGCTCGTCCTAGGGTCTTTCAATGGCCCTAGGACTCCGATTCTTGATCGGAGAAGAGGAAGACTCCGATCGGGAGTCTTCCTGCTCTGTTTTTTTTTTTTTTTTTTTTTTTTTTTTTTTTTTTTTTTTTTTTTTTTTTTTTTTTTTTTTGGGCTTTGATCTGCTGGGCTGGCTTTGGGCTTGGTTTGGGCTATAACAGGTTTTATACAAATGCATCTCCTACGGGCCTCCAAATTGTAACCAAAAGAAAGGCCGCTTCAAAGTTTTACGGAATTACGTATGACTAAGACCTTATTGTTCGATATATTATTTAATCCTTCCGTAATCCATAATTCGTAATCCGAGCAGAATGCCCCACTAAATATTTATAACTATGCTATTCTCTCAAATAAAAAATTATACTACAAATAGTGATATTTCAATAATAAAAAAGATGTCATCTTTTAATATATAACTTGACCTCCCCAGTGTATTATTTGATTTCATCCTTATTTTGTTTTTAATTATTAACATGATTTCCATAACTATACCTTACTTCTTGTAAAACATTTAACACCTACCAAGGAAAGAAAATAGTCATGCCGAGGACATCAAACCTCCAAAATCTAAAGAAGATGTGAAGCAGAAAAGGTGCCATAATCCCCTCATTTATTATGCAAGAAACATCAGTAAGCCCCAAGTTCTGCCTGCAAAGCTTGCTGACTTAGTGACCAGTTTTTGTGAAACCACATGTTTAACCCAAATCCAACAACTATCACATTTACAAAGAAACGAAAGAATTAATAAACAGATACCAACTTTATTCCATCTTTCCCTAGGATTTTTATTTATTTATTTTTTTTTAGGGGGGGTTAAAACATCTTTCCTTGGGATTTAGCATCAAAAACTTAGTGAAGAACCTAATCATATCATTCAAATAGCCCATTGCATTTGTGGGATTGACCACGAAAGCCCTAGATACACTACAAAAATTATCATGCCCCAAACCCATCATTTGGGTTGACAACATAATATGATCACATCTTAGATCAATGTGCTAAAGATCATGTAAGGCTAATGAAATAACAAAATCTCCAATAATACTAGAAATATCATATCAATCATGAATTTTAGCTATATTGCACAAACTAAATAAATCCGTTATTATCAAATAATAAAATTTATAAAATCAAATATTTATTTGGTATCAGAAAATCAACTAATGAGAGCTAATAGCTTCCAATGATTGAAACTCCATAAATGTCCAATCTGATCAATTCTATGCATTCTACAACTTTGAAAGGAAAAGAGAATTAACGGGTGTGAGCTTTACAGTCCGATAAAAATTCTCTTACACATACAAAATATAATAATATAATTTAAAAATAATAAAAGAGTAGTATCAAAAAGAAAATATAAACAATGAAATCTCATATTGGGCATCCAATATATTTCAACAGTTATATAAGCATATATCATAAATCATGAATATCACTAGTGGATTCATATGACTTATCATTCATATTTTATTAATATATTTCAAATCAATAGTTGTCTTTTAGTGTTGGACTAACTGGTGAGGACACCGTCTTCATCAGAACAGATCATAGCCATCACCTTCATCAGAGGAGCACCAGTAGATCATAGTCATCGCCTTCATCAAGAGAGCATCTATTTGTATTTAATTTGATTGTTATATATTTGGTTTGATCTTATGTATTTGGTTTGATCATCGACTGAGTTATTTTGAATTATGAGTCATGTAAGTTGAGTCTGATGTGTTTGAGTCTTGTGAGTTCGAGTCTTGTGAGTCCTGTGTGGACCAATCTACTCGACTAAGCTAAGCCCGAATTATTTAAAATTCAAGTAAAAAATTTGAATTTCAAATAATTAAGACATTAGTATGGGATTTGCCCAAAGTCCCACCCATTCCTTTTCTATCGTGATTTCACTGAAGGGAAATAAATTTGTTTCTTTGGAAGAATGGGGCGCATAGTCAGGATACATCTAAAAGTTTTTTATAATAACTTAATAAAGATTAGATCTTTATCTAATATGTAGCGGAATAGAGATCAAATCTCTAAAGATTCTGAATCCAAAGCCTCGCATAGGTTTGAATCTACAAACTCTCTACTTCGTGTGCACGCCAAACTTCGTAAGAAAGTAGGATGAAGCCTCGAATTGAAGCATCTTCGCAAGACAACAAGAGAAGGAAGAGAACTCTGATGTGATGCTTCACACCAGCAAGAGGGGACATCCAAAGTGCCTCCATGCCTTGGAGAATATGGGCCGCCCAAAGGGGGAACACGCCAAGGGTGACGTCTACTCCTTTACGCCTTTTCTCTTTCTCTTTCTCATCTTAGCACACAATCTAATTATTATGCTATGATAGTTAGAAGTCCTCCCTATTTATAGATGATTTTTTATGATCCATAAGATTAAGATTTCTAATTCAAATAGGTTTTAAATTAATTCATAACTTATCAAATAAGGAGTCCTAAAGAAGAAAGGAATGGAGCCTCACTAGGCACCCTCATACATCCATGCTTACACCCAAGTATGAGGCGGCACCATGCAGCACCCCACCACCTCTTGATCGGCCATGAGAAGAGAGAGTCTCAGCAAAAATAGACTCTAAAGATCTAATCTAAATATGGATCAATTCAAATTCAATTCAAAATTGATTCAAACCAATTTCGAATAGGCTGTCAATCTCAAACTGTTTAGGATTTAGGACTAAGTCTAATTTGAATTTATGAACCCAATTAGATCTAATTAAATCAGATCTAATCTAAAATTAATTAGCACTTAAATTCAATCTCTCATAGACTTCTTAGATCAAAAATCAAATCTTGTTCATCTCCGAAATTGAACCTGAATCTCATATCTAGTGCTAGCTAGATATAGTCAACTATTTAATCCCGTATGATACATAACTTAATTCTCAATCAAGTTAATCTATTTATTCAATCAAGTCATGTACTGCCAAATTAAACATATAAACTTAGGTCAATTCTTTCGTACATCGATTGACTTTGTGCATGACTCCATAGGTTCGAACACTAAGTTGATAGTACAAAAATTATTTTTTGTACTAATCGAAGTTACCATCTAGCAATGATTTTCGATATTCAGATAGGTCAAGTAATTACAAGACAATATTTAAGAATCTATGCATATGGTTATCACATAATTCATCCCTTTGACCCTGAATGCTCTAGGACGATCTAGAGTTAAACTGTCAACCCTGAAAGATCATCCATATTGCATTCCAACCGTTCCAATCCATCACATAGATTATCCTGATCAAAATTTTTCTAAATTAAAATATAGTGATATATCAGCTTCTATAATCTGGAGGGGTTAAGTTCATCTTGATCCACATATAGATTTTATAAATACTTGACTGTACCCAGTAGCCTTTTATCACTGCATTAGAAATACAGAGAGTCCGATATCAAAGTACAGTGAGTTACTTACAAGTCACTATGATAATCTTAGGTCTGAGGGATACTTATGCCAATATACTTCACGAGCTGCTCTTGACAGTAGAGTACTCAGCAGGTGAGTTACTTGTTCAGTGACGATATACTCCTACATCTCATCTGTATGCCATACCAGTATCTCCACACTCCTTGGTTAAGAAGACAACCAATCTATATGGTACACAATAGCCTTCACTCGATAAACATCATCGTTCTTTAATGACGTATCATTTGATCATGAACATATTTAAGAACTATATGATAAATCCTCCTTTATCGATTACTTTATAGTTCTAAGAACTTCATCACAACACGAGAGTTCTAGCAAAGAAGATATAACTTTGTGATAAATGATGCCAAAATAATTTTTATTTATTGATTAATAATTCATATATATATTATAAAATGAGCATAATTATCCATATGATTGACTTTAGGATACATTTTCTAACAACTCTCACTTAAACTAAAGCCAATTGGGCTAGTATCTTATACCCATTTTTCACTTATGATCATCGAACTCTTTGATCTCGAGAGTTTTAGTAAAGGGGTCGGCTATCTTCTCCTTTTCATCAATTTTCTGAAGCTCGATATCATCTCAATCCACGATCTCTCGTACAAAGTAATAGCGACACAAAATATACTTGGTACGTTGGTATGACTTTGATTCTTTTGCTTGAGCTATGGCTTTAGTACTGTTACAACATAGCAGAATAGGGCCATCAATAGAAGATGTAACTTCAAGCTCGATGATGAAGTTTCGCAACTACATCGCTTTCTTTGCAGCATCAGATGCAGCAATGTATTCTGCTTGCATATAGAATCAACCACAGTATGTTGCTTGAAACTCTTCCAACAAATTGCTCCTCTATTTAAGATAAATATGTAGCCCGATATGCTTCTGCTGTTATCATGGTCTGATTAAAAATTGGAATCAATATATCCCACAAGTTTCAAATCAGTGTCCCCATAGATAAGCCATTGGTCCTTAGTGAATATGTCATATCCGATCTCATACACATCATGACGTATATGATAGACCCTACTAACAAAGTATATGGGATCCTACTTATATGCTCTCTCTCCTAAGGGATTGTTGGATAATCCTTCTTGAAGAGAGTAATTCTATGGCCTATCAGAAGATAGCCTTTCTTAAAATTTTCTATGTTGAACTATTTCAACATGATATCGATGTATGTGAATTGGGACAATCCAAGCAACCTTCTAGATCTATCTCTATAGATCTCATCCCTAGGATGTAGGATGCTTCTCTCAAATCTTTCATGGAGAACTGTGATGAGAGCCACAGCTTTACACTTTACAAAATTGGGATATCATTTTTTATTAATAGTATGTCATTTACATACAGTATAAGGAAGATGACTATAAAATTATTAGCCCATTTATAGACATAAGGCTCTTCTCTATTCCTAACGAAGCCATATATTTTGATTACCTTATCAAAATACATGTTCCAACTTCAAGATGCTTGCTTCAGTCCATAGATAGACCTATTTAGTTTGCACACCTTAGATTCATCTGTGGATGTAAACCCTTTAGGTTATATTATATACACCTCTTCTTTCAGCTTCTCATTTAGAAAAATAGTTTTGACATTCATTTATCAGATCTCATAATCTAAGTGTGCTGCTATCGCAAGTATAATCCGGATGGACTTGAGCATTGTCACAGGTGAAACATCTCGTCATAGTCAATACCATAATACTGATGGTACCCTTTGACAACTAGATGGGCTTTATAGATCTTCACCTTTTCGTCTGCTCCTCTTTTTTTTTTGAAAATCTACTTGCATTTATAGGTTTTATCCACTACAACAAAATAGGTTATTAGCGACAAAAATTTTTGTCGCTAATAACCAATTTTCATCGCTAATAATATTAGCGATAAAATTTTGGTCGCTAATATTTCATCGCAAATAATCCCATCGTTGATAATTTTTTACGATGAAAAAAAAATTTATCGCTAATAAAAGATATTTGCGATGAATATTTTTCATCGTTAAAAAAATTGATGAAAAAATTTAATCTAAAAAAAGATATTTATGATGAAAAATTTTTATCGCTATTTTTTGCTAAAATTTTAGCGATATAAATTTTCATCGTAAAAAACTATTTTTGCAATGAAAATAATTCATCGCTATTAGTTTAATAAAAAAATTATTTAGAAAAAAAATTGAATAATATTAGTGATGAAAAAATTCATCATAAATAAAATTATTTACGATGAATATTTTTTCATCATTGTTAATAATATATTTATTGATAAATTAAATTATGTTAGTAAAATATTTTTAGCGACAAATATTTCATCAAAAATAATTCTATCTCTAATAATTTAGTCATATATTTTTTTAAAAATTTATGAATATATATTTTAAATTTATATGTATAATATTTTTTATAAATTAAAAAAATTAAATAAAAAATTTAACAATAAATGATAAATAAATTTTATTTTTTATTATATTAAATTAAAATTATAAGATATTTAAAATTAAAAAAAATATATCAGTAAGCCATCAAATATCAGTATCTAGAGAATGAGCTGGAGACGGAGAGCGCTCAACAGAGCTTGGACCAATAATGGAGCTTGGATCGGCTTGCTGCTGCCTCTCAGCTGTATCATCTGCTCCATCTATATTATCCACTCCATCATCTGGATCTGAAAGTACTGATAGTCATCGATACGTGCAGCTAACTCCTGAGCTCACTGTCGATCCTTAACAGCCTGCCTCTGCACCTCCGTCAGTCGAGCCTCACACGTAGAATGGATGTCTTCCCTAGATATGCATGAGGATGAGGGAGTAGTGATCCCATATCCTAGACCCCTAACATAACAGGATCTCATATCGAGCACCCAATTACTTTTCTCATTATTTGTGGGTGCAGTCGAACCCTCAGGGGTAGGTTGGGATCTAATCTTTGTCATACGATCTTGAAAATTAAAATTAAAATTATTTTAATTTTATAATAAAAATTAAATTATGAATGAAAAATAATTAAAAAAAATTACAAAGAGCTCCTAGCTCCCCGTTGTCCACTTCCTCGATCGTTGCTGGTGGATCCGTTGGTAGATATCGATCCTATCAAAAAGCTTGCCACTCTCAGCATCTCTCTGCAATTTGAGAATTAATTAAAAAAAATTTAAATAACTAAAAAATTATATGCTAATTAAAAATTAAAAATTATCTATCATGTGCTCTATATGACCAACAAATGATCTCGAACCCTCACAATGCGGCACGGTCTGTCTCGTCTGGTTCACCGCATTCTGGGCACATCGTCTCTATAAAATTATCAGTAAAATTAGTAGATAAAAGATTTAATTTAAGAATAAATGATTAAGTCATTAAACTATAAAAAAAAATTTAGATGTGTAACCTGATATGTCGGATCCTTGTACTGCCGGCATATAGTAGTCTAATCATCTATGGTGATGCTATCATAGGGCTGCTGCCGCCTGCCTCCTCCCCATGATCCTACACCATCTGATACCAATGCTGATGCGTGTGATGGCGATAGTCTTTGAAATGCAATGATAACTGCATGTCGATGGCTCACCTCATACGATCTTCCTCAAAATTAACGATATCAAATACACCCTGTCAATAACAAATATTAGAAGAATACAATATAAATTAAATATTTATAATATAATTTATTTTATCTATAAGTGGGTGTAAAAAATCTCTCTCTGAGTCGGTAGAACGTGACGCCAATTGAAGAGCATCACGGGGCATAACTGCGACATATGATACCCAGCTCAGTCTGCCATGGGTCATACCATCCCCTAATGGGTCTGGTGTAGCCGATCGGTATCTTGATCTGGAGATGCTGTCTCGGGTGCTCGCATCTCCAACACTTCAGAGTGAGGTTCTTCGATGGACCTCGCCCTCGCCTCACCACTGATGAGGACTCATCTGAAACAACAATAAATAAATCATTAGTATGATCCAAATAAAAGAATTAAATTTTATTATATATAAAGTATAATAGTTAATACCACTGAAATCCACCTCACTGGGACCTGCCTCACTGGGACCTACCGGTGCAGGACCCTCTAACAGTGAAGCCGGTGTGGCAACAGAGATCGGTAGAGGTGCCTCAACCTCTGAGGCATCTGCAGGGAGCTGTGAATGCGAACGTCACCGTCTATCTCCTGGTGTCATATCTGCAGAAATTGAGATATAAATAAATATAATGTTGAATAATAATAGTAGAAATCAAATAATATTCTAATGAATATAATTATATCGCATACTATTATTGAAAGACAAAATTGAATGAAGAATATAGATCTACTCATCAATATTCGTTTCTTCCTCGATGTTTAGATCCTCGTCCGAATCACAGTAATCGATATATGTGTCGTCTTCTATCTCATCATCATTTATGAATTGATCGTCATCCTCCGACTCATCAAGATTAAATATAAAATCAGCTTCAACTTCGTTGGATGGAAGATCAGCCCTATTCAAAGGTGCCGTTGCAAGTTCTTCATCTTCCAAAAGCTCGGCTAATGTTTGTTCTGCTTGCTGAAAAGCTTTCTTTTCATGTAAATCCAAATTTTTATCCATCTCTAATCGAGTTGGTATGTCATATACGTCTCTAGGTATTATTTTTTATATAATATGCCAATTACCTCGATACTTTAGATCCTTCAAATATATTACTTGTTTTGCTTGAATTGCTAATATATACGGCTTATTTTGGTACTATATTTGTGCAAGATTTATACTGATAAATTATGAATCGATATGAATACCGATCTTTTTATTACTAATATCCCACCATTCACACTGAAATAAAAATACAGAATTACTGGACCCATACTTCAGTTCTATGATATCTATCAGTACACCATAATAATCAATCTCTTCTTCTCTTTCATATCCTATTGTAGCAATTTCACTATTCTGGATCCATCGTTGTATCTCAAGCTCCTTTGTATGAAATCTCATTCCTCCAATGATATAGGATGTATAGTGATTAACCTTTCGATCGGGACCACATGCTAAATCGTGCAACTTATCGATCGCACCCACTTCTTTATTGAAATACTTATATTTTATCTACATCATAAGATAAAAAATTATATTGGTTTAAATAATATTATTTATAAGTAAATAAATAATGTCTCACTAATACAACTTATAAGATCACCAAATCATTTTACAAATTTTCTCCTATGTCGATTATCGACATCCGTATTATTATCTCTACATAGTATACTCTTATGCTCACTGTAAGAAGTTATGATTTTTAATTTTACATCGATATAAAAAATTTTTAGAAATTAAATAGTATGGTAAGATGATACTTAATAAAATCTTTAATTTCTTCATAATTTTTTAGAACGTAAAAGTGTGCTTTGGATAGCTCATTCACATCCATAAATTCATCTCTCCTTACACCAGTAGGTCGAACCATTTGTTTAAATATAGATAATATCGATTCATTATCATCCCATTCACGGTCTATGTTACAATTTGCATGATTGAATCTTGTTTTGATATCGTCAAGATGTATCAAGCAGAACATGATATACTCAGTAGCTACATATGCTTCCGCTATAGACCCTTCAAGCCTTACTTTATTGTGCATATATTTTTTTAAGATGCACAAGAATCTACAAACAAAAATAAATTTAAATTTTAAAAATATATTTACATCTTATAATTGATATGATAAAGTACGTATAATTTCTTTACCTTTCAATAGGATACATCCATCGATAATGTACCGATCCGAACAAAAGAACTTCCTTTGGAAGATGAACAGCTAGATGTACCATAACATCAAAAAATGATGATAAAATTTTTTTTCTAACTTACAAAGAATGAGTACAATATTCTTCTCTGATATCTCAAGTAAGTTAATCTTTAATTTTTGGTAATACAGTTCTCGGAAGAACACTCCCAGCTTAATTATTGCAGTTTGACCATCACCATCCAAATAACCATGCATGACCACAGGAAGCAAACATTACATTATCACATGTGAGTCATGACTTTTCATATCAGAGATATTGCCGTTGTTGTTCCCAACATACCGTGATACGTTTGAAGCGTATGCATAAGAAAACTTTACGATTTTTAACCATCCATAGAAATTCTTTTTTTCCTCTCCAAACAGTGAATAACATATGGGTGGCATAAAAAATCTCTCACCTCGACGAACTAAATGCAACTCCGGTTGGATTCCCATTTTCTGCAAATCAAGGTAAGCTTTTGTACCATCTTTTATTTTTTCTGAAATATTCAATACAGTACCGATGATATTATCATAAATATTCTTTTCAATATACATTACATCCAGATTATGACGAAGTAATAGCTGCTTCCAATACGGTAGTTCGAAAAAAATACTTCGCTTCATCCAATTTAGCTCAGCTTCAGTACGCTTTCACTTGTGAGTACATGATATTTTTCCAAATTGAACGTTTCTAGTGACTTCAAGTTGTTCTAAAATTTTTGCTCCACTTAACTCCTTAGGTGGTGGATGTCGATCGGACTTACCATCAAAATATTGATTATAATGGATCCTCCAAGAATGATTAGCAGGAAGAAACTGCTGATGACCGATGAAAATATTTTTCATCCTTGCTTTAAATGTAAAAGGATGCATCCCTATTGCATATTGGACATGCAAGATATCCTTTGATGCTCCATCCAGATAAATTTTCATATGCCGAAAAATTATTTATGGTCCATAGAATCGAAGCATGCAACTTAAAATTACTTCGACTCACAGAATCATATGTCTGTACCTCATATTCTCATAACTCCTTCAGATCATTAATTAATGATCGTAGATATACATCAATTTTATTACCTGATGCTTTCGAACCCAGAATCAACAGTGACATAAAAATAAATGATTCTTTCATGTACTTCCAAAGTGACACATTATATACAACTAGCATAGGCCACATGCTGTAAGAGGTACTCAGATTGCCAAAGGGATTAAATCCATCTGTCGCTAGACCAAGCTGGATATTACGTGGGTCACTCGCAAAGTGCGGATGCTTTGTATTGAAGTCTTTCCATACTAAAGAGTCGGCTGGATGGCTAAGTATGTTCTCCTCCAGAACCCACTGCTCATAATTCCATCTCATTTCTTCAGTTATCTTTGTGGATATATACAACCTTTGAAGTCTTGGAATCAATGAAAAATATCTCAAAATCTTTTGAGGTATCTTCTTTGCTTTCCTATTATCGATTTTGTATCTAGGCTCATCATATTTCGAACATTCAGTTGCTTGTTCGTTATCTTTATAAAATAATATGCAGTCATTTTTGCAGGCATGTATAAAAGTATAGCCAAGTCTCATTTTTTGCATGTATATTTTTACTTTAGAATATGATTTCGGAAGTCTCTCTCCATCGGGCAGAGTTGCTTTAATCAATATTAAAATTTGATCAAATGACTTCTGACTCCAATGGTTCATGGTTTTAATATGAAGCAATTTTATTAAAAACTCTAACTTGAAAAACTTTGTACAATTTGGATAGAGTGGCTCTCGTGAATCTCTTACAAGCTTTGCAAACTGTTCAGAAGTCCCTTCTACCTCAAGCTGGATATTATGCTCATGATCAGAATTACTTTCAGATGCAGCAATATTTATTCATATTTGAACAAGCACCTTGATGTAAATCATCTAACAATTCTCCAATATCACTATGTTCGACAGGTCCAGCACCATCAGTATTATCATCTTCAGTATCGTCATCGTCGCGCACCACTTCATTCGGATCACCCTCCCCATGCCATATCCAACAAGTATACTTTTTATTCATACCATATTGTAGCAGATGCTCCTCAACAAGTATTATATGATGATACATCAAATTGACACATCTCTTGCATGGACACTTTATCCGACTAGCACTGTCGGTCTTATGCCATGCAAAGTCAATGAAATCTTGAACTCCTTTTCGATATTCAGGTAAAAAAATATCTCTAGCATTCATCCAACTTTTGTTGATATTCATCTAACAACAAACACAAAATCATTAATAACCAAAATAATGTTTAGTGGTATTCTGGATCCCGATTTAAATTTCGAACTGAATCGCGTTTCGAATTTCAGCTAAAATTCTGACCCGGATCCAGATCCGGATCACTTGATACAAAATGCATGATCCTATCCTTTTCAAATCATTACTAACATGTGTGGTCCTATCCCTTTCAGAAAAGTAATAATCTCATTATTGTTATTAGTGGATATTTTATCTCATTTTTGTAAAAATTTCGACAGCATCTCCCCATGGTTCTTCAAGTATATAATGTGGATATGGTGCCTACGCATCCTATCCACTATATATCCGGAGAACAATGGACAGATAACTACTGAATACCATATAATGAAATAAAATATCAATTATTAATAACAATAATATTATTACTTTTTCAAAAAGCCCAAATACAGGACATCCAAGTTTCGATCTCAATGAAGATCGAAACTAGAACGAAAATCTACGGCTCAATATAATTTAAGTACCATCTTTGAATGTGTATTCGAAGATGAATTTCTAATTTATCAAAAAAGAATAACTTCGTATTGAAAATTTTTTATTAAAAATTTCAATAGAATTTTTTTAAAATAAAAATATTTTTTTATTTATAATTTCAGCAGCATACAAAATAGTACATAAAATAATTTAATTATAACAAGTAACAACAATGTGTATTGTGTTAGTAAAAAAATAATTAGTCAAATAATTAAATAATTTTAGCAGTAATCCTAAAAAGTAATACGCAATAATTATAATAATTTCAGCATTATATTTCATCCTCATGAAGATCTGACCTGACCCACCCCAACCCCACCTGCCCTAGCCCGGCCCGACATGGACCGGATCAGACCCGACCCGACCCGACCCACCCCAACTCCACCCGACCTGCCCCACGCCGACCCGACCCACCCCAGGCTGACTCGATCTGGCTCGACCCACCCCATCCTGACCCGAATCGAAACTGACCCGGCCCGAACCCTACCATCCCCGACCCGCCCCATCCTGGCCCGACCTGCCCCTGCTCGATCGGACCTGACCTGGCTCCACCCGACCAGCCCCAACCCGACCTGACCTTGACCTGATCCACCCCGGCTCCGTCGTCCCGACCCCAGCCCGACCCAACCTAGCTCCACCCAACCTGACCCGACCCGACCCGACCCATCCCAGCCCGAACAAGATCCGACCCAGCTCGGACCCTACCATCCCTGACCCACCCCAACCCGGCCCGACCTGCCCCTGCCCAATCGAAACTGACCTGGCTCCACCCGACCAGCCCCAACCCAACCCGACCCTGCCCGTCCCACCCCGCCACAGCTCCGCTGTCCCCGACCCCAGCTCGACCTGACCCGGCTCCACCCGACCTGTGCTAGTCCGATCGGACCTGGCCCGATCGGTCCCATCCAGGCCCGACCCACCCCAACCCAGGCCCAACCCATCCGAACCCATGCGTGCCTAGCCTGCAGGCCATGCCTACCCGACCCGCCATCCTCGGCACAGCCGCACCCCGGCTCGCCATTGTCGACTCCACCTCTGGCTCGCCGGCCCCTCCCTGGCCCACTATCGTCGGCTCGGCCTGCAGGCCCTAGCACAGTCGCGACCCGACCCCATCCCAACTCGTTGTCACCGGCTCCAGCTCTGGCTCGGCGGCCCCAGCCCTAGCCCCATTCCGACCCACCCTCGCTAGCCCCGGCATGCCCTGGCACGCAGGCCCCGACACACCCCGGCATGCAAACCCCACGTGGACGTGGCCCATAGGCCGCATGTGGCTGCGGCTCGTCGTCCAGTCCTAGGCCCATCGACCGCGGCACGCCGGCTCTGTGTCGTTCCCCGTCCCCATCCCCAGCCCGAACCCACCCCCGCAAAAAAAAAGAAGAGTCGACGTCGCCGGCTCTGACTCGCCAGCCCCATCCCCGGCCCATCACCATCCCCGGCCTGCCATCGTCCCGACCCAGCCGCGCCATCCTCGGCACGTTCCCTGTCCCCATCCCCGATCGAAGCCCACCCAAAAAAAAATAGAGATGAAGTCGACTCACCTTGACGGTGGCAGTGAAGGAAATCGGAGGCACGCGGGACGCCGGGGGGAAGAAAGCTCACGGGAGGGGGAGGAAGCCAGACTATCGGGGAGGAACGAGGAAGAAAAATGGGTTTCCGATGGGAGTTGGTGGGACGTGGGGTATTAGCGACGTAAATTTTCGTCGCTAATAATCAATTTTCATCGTAAATAATTCAAACAAAAAATATTTATGATGAAAAAATAATTTTCATCGCTAATAATTCCTGTCAAAAAAAATCCTGCTGGAAAAATTCAGTTCCAAAAAAATATTATTGATGATGAAAATTTTTTATTTCATCGCTAATTACATAATTAGCGATGAAAATTTTTTCATCGCTAATAATTAATAAAAAACAATTTTTTATTTAAAAAAGAATTTCTCTTGACCAAGTCTTGTTCCCCGTATTATTTTCTTCCATTCATTTTTCATTCATCTCTTAGCCACAATAATACAATAATATATGCATATGTGTGTGTATATGTATAGCTGATGTAGTAAATATATCAACTTTCCAGAATATTTTAGTAATGAAATAGATGAACTATGGTAAGAACAAAAGTTTGTAATAATTCTGTCGCTTCTCATCGATAGTCATCTCGATGAAGCATGGGTGATGCAGTGCAAGTATCCACTCCTCAAGGGCCCATACCATCACATATTATAGAGGACCTGTAACGATTCAATGACCTGATTCGATAGGTCCAAGCATTGACTAACACTGTCCAGCATTTACAGTAAACCACAGAGTAATGACAACCTCCGCAACATGCTCCTCAAATTGTGCCCTCTTCGTGTAGCCAGCAAAACTACTTCCAGAGAATCCCCCTCGAGTTGCGCATCATTCTACCCTGATCGATCGACAATCATCATCCCATCAGGGTCCAGGCATGAAGAATAATGCCAACATTCTTCGGTCTCCTCCAATGGAGATTCGACCTTGGGCTACTCTCTGTGTCTCACAAAATCTCGTCGGGAGGATGACCTCGAGCAAAAGGTCCGAAAGATCGAATGTCATCTGGGCGAGATTCAAATGGACAGCCAAAGGAATTACGATATCCTCAGCTTCAATTTTCAACCATCTTTCTCTGGATCCATCCTTCAAGAATTGATTTTGGATTGGTTCAAGATGCCACAGATTGAGCTTTATAAAGATTGAGAATCAGAGATATCTTAATATTCTACATACTTTTTTTGTGCACATATTATTTTTTAAAAACTATCTAATATTTATTTTTATAAATATAAAAAAAATTATTATAATATATCTAAACATCCTTCAATAAAAAAATTTTCATCGCTAATAATTTATAATTTATGAATTTTTAAAATTTTTTAATTTTTTTAAATATTAGCGATAAAAATTTTTCATCGTAAATATGGATTATTTATAATGAAAATATATTTTTCGTTACAAATATATGTTATTTACAATGAAAATAGAGTTTTCATTACAAATAATTTATAATTTTTAAATTTTTAAATTTTTAAATTTTTTCTCATTGGTTAACGAGGAAAATTTTTCATCATAAATAATAGAGTATTTATGATAAAAAAATAATTTTCATCATAAATATATAAGTATTTATGATGTAATATTTTTATCATAAATAATTTATAATTTTTAAATTTTTAAAATTTTTTATTTTTTTACACATATTAGTGTTGAAAAATTTTTATCATAAATAAAATATATTTGTGACAAAAATTATGTTTTCATCACCAATAATCCATCATTTACGATATAATATTTTCATCATAAATAATCTATAATTTTTGAAATTTTAAAATTTTTTATTTTCTTTCAAATATTAGTGATGAAAATTTTTATTCTAAATACTTAAGTATTTTTGACAGAAAATGAGTTTTCGTTAGGAATACGCCTATATTTGTGACGTAATATGTTCGTCGTAAATAATCTATAATTTTTAAATTTTTAAAATTTTTTATTTTTTTACATATTAACGATGAAAAATTTTTATTATAAATAATATTAATTTATGATAAAAATTTAAGTTTTATCATCAATACTCTATTATTTATGATGTAATATTTTTATCATAAATAATCTTTAATTATTAAATTTTTTAAATTTTTTTTTTAAATATTAATGATGAAAATTTTTTATCACAAATAACATGTATTTGTGATGAAAATTTAATTTTTATTACAAATACTTTCATTATTTATGATGAAACTATTTTTATCGCTAATATTTAAGAATTTAAAATTAAAATAAATATTTTATTATTTATGATGATTAATTTTATTATAAATAATTTATATTTATGATGAAATTTTATTTTTATCATAAATATGAAGATATTTACGATGAAAAATTATTTTCATCGTAAATAAATAATTATTAGTGATGAATTTTTATTTTCATCATAAATATCCTTATTTACGATAAATATATTTCATCGTAAATAAATTCATCATAAAAAGTAGTATTTCTTGTAGTGATTTCTTCGGATGAATCAACTAGTGTCCATACACTATTAATCTCCATGGACTCTATCTCGGATTTCATGGTTTTAAGTCACTTTTGGGAGTTGGGCCTTTGCATGACTTCCATATAGGTGATTGGATCCTTATCGTTCTCATCTAGTTCGATAGGATCACCGTTTCGGATCAAAAAATCATAGTATTTGTTCGATTGATATGGTACTCTATCGGATCTCCTTAATGGTGCCTCTATAGGTTTCGGATTCGATTCTCCAATCAAATCCGATTTTGTATGTGCCGGTTCTTCGACCTTATGAACTTCATCAAGTTCAATTTTGCCGACATTAGGTTTTTCTCCAAAAAACTCTTTTTTCAAAAAGACTATCCTATTGCTGACAAACACCTTTTGTTCTTCAACGAGGTAGAAGTAGTATCCTTTAGTTTCTTTTGGATATCCTACGAAAGTATTTATTGGACTTTGGTCCAAGCTTATTTGTCTTTAAATATTTAACATAAGCTGGACATCTCCAAATTCGAAGGTATGAGAGCATCGGCCTGCACTCTGTCCACATCTCATATAGAGTTTTATCGACAGACTTGCTTGAAAACTTATTAAGCATATAGTAGACAGTTTCAAGAGCATATCCCCATAAAGAGATTGGTAGATTAGCAAACTCCATCATGGATCGAATCATATCTAACAAGATTCGATTCTCCTTTCAGACATCCCATTATATTGTGGTGGTCTAGGAGGGATCCACTGAGAGAGAATTCCATTCTCCTCTAAATATGTCAGAAAATCACTGGTGAGGTATTCACCTCTTCGATCTAATCAAAGAGTTTTAATACTCTTTTGAGTTTATTTTTCTACTTCATTATGGAATCGTTTGAATATTTCAAATAATTCAGATTGATGCTTCATAAGGTAGACATACCCATACCTCGATAGGTCATCTATAAATATAATGAAGTAATAGTATCCTTCTCTGTCAGCTATGTTCATGGATCCACATACATCACTATGTATTAGACCTAAAATATTATTGGCTCATTCATCTTTTTTCTTAAAAGATGACTTGATCATCTTATCAAGTAGATAGGATTCACAGATCGATAATAATTCATAATTATTAATTTCAAAAATACTCTCTTTGATTAACCTGTCTATCCTTTTTTTGTTCACATGGCCTAATCTAAAATGCTAAAAGTAGGAATCACTGACATTATCTATTTTAGGATGTTTGTTCGATGTGTACATTATACTAACAGACTGTGATAATATATATGTCATATTTTAATTATCCATACATAATTGTAGTATCATTCATAATGATATCACAAAAATCATCTTTTATTAAAAACTTAAAATTAAGTTTGGTCAAAAGGCCAACAGAGATGACATTCATAAAAAAAGAAGGACAATAATGATACTCATCTAACATGATACTATTAGACTCGAAAATAAGTTGCATAGTTTCTAATGCTAGAACTGGAACAAGGCTTCCATCTCTAACATTCAGGAACTGCTTGCATTCTCTAAATTTTTTATTGACCTGCATCCGTACAATGAATTACAAATATTAATCAAATTTTTGATATCCAATATCCAGGTAGTAGTATCACAAACAAAGAAATTATAAGGAGTTATCATATAAGTACCTTGCGAAGTAATTGATTGCTTATTTCTCTTATTTTTTGATCTGTTTGGGTCAAGAGAAGCTATATAAGCCGAAAAATTTCTTTTTCAATGATCCAGCTTCTTGTAAAAGAAGCATTCTGTCTGTCTCTTATCGACTTTCAATTTTTTGCTCTGTTTTGGTTTGGAATCGACGGCATAATTTTTTTGTACCTTCTTCTTCTTTCCTCTCTTAGAGGATCGATGATCTGTAGACGAACCTCCCACTATATGCATCGACTTCTTCTGAAGCTGATGGTCCTTCTCGAATGTCTGCAGGAGTCCTAGTAAATCATGGTAGTTCACTGTAGACTTGGTCATTCTATAATGACTCAAGAAGGATAGGTAGAATTTCGGTAGAGAATTGAGGATAGCATCATTGCCTAACTGTTCATGTAATGGAAAGCCAAATTTACTTAAGCATTCAATCTGCTCGATCATGTGCAATACATGATCAGTGACTGACGCCCCCTCTCGCATATGGGCATTGAACACAGTGTAGAAGATTTTATGTCTCTTTGTATCTTCAGAGGTGCTGAAGGATTCATTCAACATTTGAATCATATCCTCTGATTATGCATCCTCGAACTTACGACTCTTGCATATGGGCATTGAACACAGTGTAGGAGATTTTATGTCTCTTTACATCCTCAGGGGTGCTGAAGGACTCATTTAACATTTGAATCGTATCCTTCGATTGTGCATCCTCAAACTTACGGCTAAGTTTGTCATTCATTACTGCCCTCATAATGCAATGCACCATCATGCAGTCACTGATCCACTTCAAATAAGTGTCTCTCACAGCATGGGGTGTATTAGTAGCAGATTCTTCAGATGGTGGATCCGTAAGTACGTACATGATTTTCTTTTACTTCAGGAGATCTTCAACTTTCGATATCAGCTATCGAAGTAGGGTCCGATAAGCTTGTCACTGTCCAACAGCAAACGGAACGATAGTGTATTGACCATAGCTGAAAAAGAAGAAACATAAACCTATTAGTATATGAATTATTTTAATCATAAAGATATGAACTTTAGTCTAAAGGTTCTTTCACTATTTTATACGAATTAGTAGTCTCTACCTCCAATTCGAGAAATTACATTAATTTCTTAGCAGATAATAGAATCCACATAGATCGCATTCAGGTCTGAGTGTGGCTCAGCCAACCCTAGTGCATTCATGGGTAGGTTCATAACCAATTATTTCTCTAAATAACTTCTAGCAATTAGGTTTTGCCCCAGACATCTCTTCAACAGGGCGTATGGTGTCTTCACTGAAAATCCTGGTTAGGTCCAACCATTAACATGACTACACTAAGTGCATCCAACAAATAAATATCCAAATCTGAGTGTGGCTCAATCAACCTGAGCATTGATCTAAAGAGTATAACAAGATGATCATATGATGAATGATAATTTCAATACCCAATAGACACCAAGCGTATGGTGCTTCCAATGTCTATTTGGAATGTTGGACTCATTATCATACAATTTATTGGGATGCTATGAACAAGTTATTTCCATAACTGTATCATTTTAAGGACCTAATAATTTAGAGAATTTGATTTTATTGATTTGAAATTAAGAAAAAAAATTGATCTGCAAGTCATAAATCTTCCCACTGACTTCACCAAATCATATAGAAGATTAGACACAAGTTGGTATAAAGACACCTGAATCAATTATACTGGTTTACCTTAATGGCATGGGTCAACTCGAATCAACTAGTGACCTAATCAAAACATACTCTACTATGTTGGCCAGATAAGTGATATCAGTGGGAAGGATATGCCATTAACTCACCGTAGATGCCATCTAGGTGAGTAGCTCTCAATTAATAACCACTTGATCAAAACTGCCAAACTTACCTTAGACACCAAGTGGTTAATTAGTTTTGATTTGATCCACCAGAAGATTTGAGCTCAATCATTGAGCCATGATCATGGTCTTTTTAGTAAAGTCAAAAATATGGACTTGATCAAGCTTCAACTATTGAGGTTGATCTAGAGAAATTTTAACCTAATCTAATTAACTCTTGATTAGATTTAATCAATTTTTCAATTGAGTCCATATTTGTTTCTAATCCTAGGTCTAATCTAATAGAAGAATCTGATTCATATTAACCCATTGTCCATCGATTTATGTGGTGTCTTCATAATCTTCAATTCTCAAATCTAGATCATTTAAACTTAATTCTAAATTAAGTGTGTGAAATGTATGTTTCAGTTTGTAGAATTATTCTACTAGTATTTCAAGTGAAGCATATCATATATTTTATATCATGAAAATAAATTTTTATATCAATGTTTAACAGTTAAACATGTATAAGTGTGATCTAAACTTTATACATATATCATATGTATCATGACTACTTTTAGATCACTACCAATTACATCTAATATAACATATTTTTTAGATTTTAAAATAATTTTTATATCTAAATTTATCTTATTATAAATTATTTTAGATCTAATCTAAACTTATTTATGATCAAAATAATTTATAAAAATCTGTTCACTCTTCTTCTTCAAAAATTAGATCACAATGACACCCCTACATGTCATAAAAGAATCCACCGAATGGATAAGAGAGGGAGATTAATCTCTTCTATCTCTTATGATCAGACAGTCTGGTGATCTCATCAATCTGAGTATTGGGCTACTTAGATCTGAAATCTTATTTCAAATAGGATTACATCAACATACAATTTGATAAAATATTTTACGTCATGAACATGACTTTGATCTCATCAACCATGTTCTTCATCTAATTTAATCAGATTTGATGTATCATATACATGATATCAGATTTGAAACATATTTTATACTGATTATAAAATATCAAATTCAGATATAAAATCTTATAGAAAATTAATTAGATACATATATGAACACATAAAGATTAATTTTCTGGTTAGATCTTATTTTGACATTGTACAGAATTTTATTAAAAATCAGATCTGAAAATCTATCAGAACAGATTGAATTCAGATCTGAAATAAGTCTAACTTGATAATCAAAATAACAACACTAAAATTTTGTTAAAATTTATTTAAAATAGATTTCAAAATAGGTTGTTATTCTAACAAAATTTAGCAACAAGAAAAATTTTGTTATAACAATTTATAACAAACCTTAACCAACTATTGATTAGGTTCTTATAATCTAATCAAAATTAAATTATAAATTTTATTTAAATAAATATAAATTTAATTTAATATCTAATATAAAATTTTAATTATATATAATATATAAATAAATAAAAAAAATTAATTATGCATCCATGTATCAAAGTCTGGCTCTGATATCAATTGAATGGAAAGAAATCTATTTCTTTAGAAGAATGAGGCGCATAGCTAGGGGGCATCTAAAAATTTTCTATAATAATTTAATAAAAATTAGATTTTTACTTGATATGCAATGAAATAGGGATCAAATCTCTAAAGATTATGAATTTAAAATCTCGTGTAGGTCTGAATCCACAAATCCTCTACTTTATGCGTATGCCATACTTTACAGGAAAGTAGGATGAAGCCTCGGTTGAAGCACCTTCGTAAGACAATAAGAGAGAGAAGAGAACCTCTGATGTGATGTCTCACACTAGCAAGAGGGGATGCCCAAAGTGCCTCCACTCCTTGGAGAAGATGGGATGCCTAAAGGGGAAATACGCCAAGGGTGACGCCTACTCCTTCACACCTCTTCTCTCTCTCTTTCTCACCTTAGCACACAATCTAATTGTTATGCTATGATAGTTAGAGGTCCTTCCTATTTATAAATAATTTTTTATAATCTATAATACTAGGATTCTTAATTCAAATAGGTTTTGAATTAATCTATGACTTATCAAAAGAGGAGTCCTAAAGAAGAAAGGATTGGCGCCTAACTAGGCACCCTCATGCACCCACACCTATTTCTAAGTGTGGGGTGGCACCATGCAGTACCCCACCATCTCTTGATCGGTAATGAGGAGAGAGAGTCTCAGTAAAAGTGGACTCTCAAGATCTAATCCAAATATAGATCAATTCGAATTCAATTCAAAAGTGATTCGAATCAATTTCGAATAGACTGTCAATCACAAACTATTTAGGATTTAAAATCAAGTCTAACTTGAATTTATGAACTCAATTAAATTTAATTAAATTAGATCTAATTTAAAATTAATTAGTACTTAATTCAATCTCTCATAGACTCCTTAGATCAAAGATCAAATCTTGTTCATCTCCGAAATTGAACCTGAACCTCATATCTAGTGCTAGCTAGACATAATCAACTGTTTAATCTCGTATGACCCATAACTTAATTCTCAATAAAGTTAATCTATTTGTTCAATCAAGTCATGTACTTTCAAATTGAATATATAGACTTAGGTCAATTCTTTTCTACATCGTTTGACTTTGTGCGTGACTCCATAGGTTCGAACATTAAGCCGGTAGCATAGGAATCATTTCTTGTACTAATCGAAATACCATCTAGTAATGATTTTTGACATCTGAATAGATCGAATAATTGTAAGACAATATTCAAAAATCTATGCATATGGTTATCGCATAATTCATCCCTTTGATCCTCAATGCTCTAGGATGGTGTAGGGTTAAACTGTCAATCCTGAAAGATCATCCATATTGTATTCCAATCGTTCAAATCCATCACATGGATTATTCTGATCAAGATTTTATTAAATTAAAATATAGTGATACATTAGCTCCTATAATCCGAAGGGGTCAATTCTATCTTAATCTACACACAGACTTCGTAAGTACTTGACTGTACCCAGTAGCCTTCTGTCACTGTATTAAAAATACAGATAGTCTGGTACCAAAGTACAGTGAGTTGCTTGCAAGTCACTATAGTGATCTCAGGTCTGAGGGACACTTATGTCCATATGCTTCGTGAGCTGCTCTTGACAGTAGAGCGCTCAGTAGGTGAGTCACTTATTCAGTGATGATGTACTCCTATATCTAACCTGTATACCATACCAGTGTCTCCACACTCCATGATTAAGAGGATAACCAACCTATATGGCATACAACAATCTTCACTCGATAAACATATCATCATCCTTTAATGACGTATCATTTGGTCGCGAACACATTTAAGAACTATACAATAAATCTTCTTTTATCGATTACTTTATAGTTCTAAGAACTTCATCACAATACAAGAGTTCTAGCAAGAAAGATGTAACTTTATGATGAATGATACCAAAATAACTTTTATTCATTAATTAATAATTTATATATATATTACAAATGAGCATAATTGCCCATACGATTGGCTTTAAGACATATTTTCTAGCATTCATGCATGCTAAAAAAAGGCTAGGCATGATTTTCCTTCACCCCTTTCTTTTCTATCTTGATTTCTCACATACAAGAAAAGAGTTGGGTGTGATTTCCTCCTTTGTTGAGGGTGTCCTCCCTCTTTTTATTTCCATCGATCATATGGTTGTAGTAGCATATTTTGGAATAAGAAAAAAAACTTTCTCAAACTCTTTGATGCGTCTCTCTCCCTTCTGCCTGTTTCTTCCTTCCTCCCTCCTCCTCTACCTCTTCTCTCCTATCCTCTATCTCCTAATCTGCTGTCCACATCTTCCCAATCAACAATAATCCACTCTTTACCACCCACAACTAGTTTCACACCTGAACACCCTCTTTTTGAAGGTTAAACAAAACTGGAGCAATCAGATTCTCTCTATGAGTTTGCGATCCAGATCTAAAGGCAAGATGATCTCCTTCGACATCGAACCCCTACAGCACTCTTCAACTCCTACTGGATTAATCTTCTCCTTTAAATCGCATAAGATCTCGTGCTAGGTGAGATTTTCCCTCGAGATAGTTCTTCTATATCATTATTGGTTGCTCGAGAACCTACTTTGTTTGATCTATCTAGGAATTATTAGGAGTAGAGCCCTGACCTAAATGGGATAGTTTTTTAACGATCTCCGATCCAATCAGAATAAATCTCTAATGGTGCGTGCTGAGTTTTTTTTTCTGATTTACTTTTAATCTTGACAAAATAACTTCTGCATGATTTTTGCACTCGTTGTAGTTTCTATGCTATATTTAGATTTTAATTACTTTTGATAATTCTTCTTGCTGATTTGATTATTAGGATTGCATGCATCTTATATCTAGATTTTTCATTCTCATCCCACATCAGTTTTGGTATCAGAGCATGGTTTGGTTAGGACAAAACTTGCAGGTGGGTACCCTTTGCAATCCTCTGAGAAACTGCGATTCCTATTTTTAGAGATTTTAAAAAATTTTCAAATTTTTTGTGTAGATTCTAAACTTGATTGGTAAGTGGGTTTTAAATTTCATTAAAATTTGAAATCATTTGATTTTCAAAAACCCATCTGGAATACCTTATATGTCCCGACTTCTGCACCTGAAAATCTATTCAAAAAATATTTGCGCACCCTTGGAAGAAATTAAAATTTTCATCTATAAAAAATTCTGAAATTCATGAAATTTATTGATTTGGAAACTAGATTTGATAGGAAAGATGTTTGTGAGTGGAGATCTAAAAAATAGATCTAGGATTAGTACCAGATTTATCTATTATTGAAGATCAGCGTGCAAAATTCTGTGACCCATCCTGTTTCCATGCAACCTAAGGAAACATAGAGTTTTCCACCTATTGAAATATCCAAAAATTCAGGGATTTAGTTTTTTAGAATTCTTACTCGATAAGAAATCCTGTCTTGATTTGAAATCTATGAGAGCTATCCTTTGAGAGCCTCGTAGCAGAACCTCAATTAGAGGTTTGTGATCCAAAATAGAATTTTTGAAATCTGAAATTTTTTGCATTTAAAAAAAAAATTCCCTCACTTAAGGGTTGATTAGAGTGTCATGTCATTTTATGTTTGTTTGAAGTTCATAATTTTAGTAACTTAGTTTTATTTTTTTGCTTGATAACTTAGTTGGTATTGTTTTGTTTCATTTTGATATCAATGTATGCATTTTGTTTGCATCTGTAACCTACTTTAAGGGCACTCCCATCATAAGATAAGGGAAGAATTTCATCACCTTTTTTTGGCCTAAAAATTATCAACCTCATATGCATGGACCCAAGCCTAAGCTAAAATCGATTGGATGTTAAAAGAATAAGGTCAAAACAAGTCAAGTTCAGTTGCTACGATGAGTCTTAGTGCGAGTTTGGTCTATAATTGACTCCATAAGCTGGTGTCTAAGATAAAAGGTATAAGGCAACACCTAAGCGAATTATGGTTCTCTAATTAGGTCCTTACGAGAGCAAGGGGAGCCTCCCACAAATTCTACCTCTTACCTGGCCAGCCCTAAGATTCGATTGTTGGTCTACTTGTTCTTTGATAGATTCATAGTGATTTAAGTTTTTAGGTCTAAAAAATTCTTAGAGTCGGTTGTACTGCATGTCTACTAGGTCCGGAGCTAGATATCATCCAAAAAATTTAGAGTCAAGTCACGAAATAGATTTTGATTTTGCTACAGCCTTTAAAGACATTACTGAGAGGCTAAATATCATAGGTGGTTCAGTCCAAGATTTGAATGTGAGAGTAGGGATCCTAAAAGAAGAAAGGATGAATGGTATAAAAGAACGTGTTAGAAATATCTCTCTCCTAGATGACTATCCTAGAGGATGACGTGACCATCTTGATTTTGATAGAGGTCGCAATCAAACGGTCCGATCCCATCACGATCATATTGGCTAGGATGAGAGAATACATCGAAGTGTTAAGATCAAAGCCCCAAGCTTTGTGGGCCGTCTGGAACACAATGAGTACCTTGACTGGGAGGTGAGCATGAATCATTATTTTAAATGGTATGACATGTCTGAAGAGAGAAAAATCAGGTTCACTAAAATGAGACCTCTGGGTGAAACCAAATTATATTGGCATAATGTAGAGCAATTAGTCATGCATAGGAGATAGGAATCCATAAGTATCTAGGATAAAATGAAAGATAAACTTTACGAAAAATATCTTCTTACCTCCTATGAGTACATTGCTAAGTTCGATAAACACTTTATGCAATGTGGTGTTAGTGAAGATCCGTCTGTCATCTTATCATGATTTAGGACTGATTTAAAGGATGACATACAGAGAGAACTGTTCATGCACGAGGTCTATAGCTTAGAACAAGCTTATCAATTAGCATAGGATTATGAGAGATTCCAAAGGTTGCCAGTCATCCTACAACTTGAGTCATGTAAGCCTAGTATTCTTGGCCTTAAACCTAGCTTTAATCAGACCCCTAAATTCGACTATAATCTGATCCCAACCAATCGTTCCCCACCTATTGGTCCCCCACTGAGAAAGGATAATAAAGGCAAAGGACCCTCTGTAGAGAATCCGAGAGGAAGCAGTTCAGGAATCCAATACTTCAAGTGCAATGGGTTAGGTCATATTTCTAATTAGTGCCCATCTCGAGCTTTATACATTGGAAAGCCCAAAGAAGAGAACCTCGAAAACTTTCTAGAAGATGAAGAAGTGTACATAGCAAAGACTGAGTTAGCTGAAGCTTAGAGGAATCCAGTACTAGTGAACCTAAAGAGAGAATGGATGTAGTAAGATGCATTTAAGTCCAACCAAAAAAAAATAAAGATTGGCATAGGACTACTATTTTTCACACCTTTATAGGTCAGAAAAACAAAGAATGCAAGATCATCATTGATAGTGGTAGCTGCATCAACGCTATTTCAATTGATGCGATGTCAAAACTTAGCCTTACGTCTGTAGATCACCCGAACCCATACAAGATCGCCTGGATAGACGCATCTCCATCCCAGTTAGGCACCATTGCCTAATCCCTATAAAATTTCAATCTTATCAAAAAAATGTGTGGTGTGATGTTATGCCCATGAGCATAGGAAGCATAATTCTAGGCAGGCCCTAGTTGTTTGATCAGGATGCAATACTTCATGATCGATCCAACTCATGTATGTTCATGAACAAAGAAAAGAAGATTATGATATACCCTTCACCCCCTAGGAATGTAAAGAAGAATGGCCCTTTAGAGTCCAAAGAAGAAAAACAAAATAAGAGCTTACATTCAATTAGTGCAAAAAGATTTAAAAAAGATTTGAGAGAAAACTCTTCTATTTGGATTCTAGCTATTAAAAAAGTAGCACGAAGGACACGAGTCATCATCCCTAAGAGATAGCAAACCTCCTTGAAAGCTTCAAAGATGTTTTCTCTGAAGATCTCTCAGATCAGTTGCTGCCCATGAGGAATTTCAACATGCAATAGACTTTATTTTAGAAGCTTTCTTATCCAATCTGCCCCACTATTGCCTTAATCCCTCAGAGCACGCAGAGTTAAAACATCAAGTAGAAGAACTCCATAGAAAGAGATTTATTAGAGAAAGTTTGAGTTCTTCTGTGGTTCCCACACTCCTCACTCCCAAGAAAGATGGAACTTGGAGGATGTGAGTGGACAGTCACATAATTAATAAAATTACGATAAAGTATCGATTTTCTATTCTCCAACTTGATGACATGTTAGACGTGATAGTTGGATCCACTATTTTCTCAAAGGTTGACTTAAAGAGTAGATACCACAAGTTAGAATTAGGTTCGGAGATGAGTGAAAGATCGCCTTCGAGATGAAAGATGGTCTTTATGAATGGCTGGTCATGCCATTTGGTCTATTCAACGCTCTGAGCACTTTTATGAGGATAATGAATTAGGTACTATGCTCGTTCATTGGTACATTTGTGGTCGTATGCTTCGATGATATCCTTATATACAGTAGATCCAAGGAAGATCACATAGACCATCTATGTCAGATGTTTCAAACCCTTAAAACTAAAAGCCTCTACACTAGCCTCAAGAAATATAAATTTATGATCAAATATGTTATTTTCTTGGGTTATATAGTTACTCCTGACAACGTATCTGTTGATCCTGAAAAAGTGCGTGTTATCGTGAGTGTCCCAAACCCCAGAATGTCTATGATGTACAAAGCTTTCATGGATTAGCCACATTTTACCATCAATTCATTAGAAATTTTAGCATGATTGTGGCTCCCATTGCTGATTGTATAAAAAAATAAATATTTGAATGGACTAAAGCCACTGAGCAAGCTTTTCAAAAAATCAAAGATCGAATGACCCAAGCCCCTGTCCTGCATCTACCCAATTTTTCAAAAGTCTTTGAGGTGGCTTGTGACACATCAGGAGTAAGAATTGGTAGAGTTTTGAGTCAGGATGAACATCCTATGGCTTACTTTAATGAAAAGCTAAATGAATCCAAGCACAGGTATTCCACCTACTACAAGGAATTCTATGCTGTGGTACAAGCCCTTAGACATTGGAGACACTATCTGCTACACAAGAATTTGTCTTGTACTCAGATCACGAAGCCTTTAGATTCCTCAATTCTCAAAAGAAATTAAACCCCAGGCATGGAAAGTGGGTTGAATTTTTACAAGCCTACACCTTCGTGATCAAGCACAAGGTTGGAATAGAAAATCGAGCTGCTGACGCACTCTCTCGTAGGGTGGCCCTCTTATCAGTAGTAAGTATTGTAGTAGACTTCGAGAAGCTTAAAAAAGATTATGAAAATTGCCCTAATTTTAGTGCTGTTGTTGCCTCGCTTGGGAAAGGACTGTCTAGGGAGTATAGTGAGTACATTTTTTCAGAACGGCTACCTTTTTAAAAATAATAAATTATGTATCCTACGTACTTTTGTTAGGGATTTCTTAGTGTGAGAAATACACATGGGAGGTTTATCTGGATATTTCGGTAGAAATAAGATCATTGAGGTCGTAGAGAATCAATTTTTTTGACCGAGTCTAAAGCATGATGTCGTCCGTATCATTGCCCAATGCAGGACTTGCACCATTGGAAAGTAACATAAGCAAAACATCAGACTTTACACCTTGCTACCTGTTCCTAACTATCCTTGGCAAGATGTAAGCATGGACTTTGTCTTGGATTTGCCACGTACAACTAGGAAGAATGATTCGATATGTGTGGTAGTGGATCAATTTTCTAAGATGGCCTATTTTTTACCGTGCTCCAAAACATCAGATGCCTCTAGAGTTGTCCAGTTGTACCTAGATGAGATTGTGAGGTTACCTGGTTTGCCTAAAATCATTGTCTTGAATAGGGATGTGAAATTTGTAAGTTATTTTTGAAAAACTTTGTGGCACATATTGGGAACCAAATTAAAATTTTCTACTACATACCACCTCCAAATGGATGGTTAAATTGAGGTTGTAAATAGGAGTTTAGGAAACTTGTTGAGGTGTTTAGTCGGAGAGCATGTTGGAAACTGGGATTTGCTTTTACTCCAAGCCGAGTTTGCATACAATAGGTCGGTAAATAGATCTATAGGCATGAGTCCATTCGAGGTTGTGCATGGCTACCATCCCCAAAAATCTGTAGACTTGATCCCATTGCCAGTTCATGCTAGAGTGTCTAAGTCTGCATCTTACTTTGCCGAGCATATTAGGAGTCTGCATAAACAGATCAGTGAGAAAATTAACATAAGTAATCTAAAGTATAAACAACTAATGGATTCACACAGATGAGTTAAGAAATTTGCTGAGGATTATTGCATCATGATTAGGATTAGATCAGAATGGTTTCCCCCAGAGACTGTTAGGAAGTTACATGCTTGTTAGGAAGTTACATGCTTGTGGAACAGGCCCCTTCAAAGTTTTAAGAAAGGTTGGTTCGAATGCATATGTTATTGACCTACTTGTTGATTATGATTTTGGCTCTACTTTTAATGTTTCTGATCTGATAGCATACAAAGAACCAATAATGATACCCAGTGACCCTTTTGAGCCTGTATCTTCTTTTGAGAGTGAACCCCCACTCGAGTGTCTCCAGGCCAAAGTGAATAAAAAGCACAACTCGATCAAATGCATTCTGAATGAGCAGACCATGTCCACCAGGAGGAGCTACAGAGGATCGATCCAGAGCTACTTGAGTACTGCCAGGGCCAAGCAGATCTAAACTCGATAAGATCGAGTTCTTCTCCACCCAGAGAAATTGGTGAGGACACCACCTTCATCAGAATAGATCATAGCCATCACCTTTATCAGGGGAGCACCAACAAATCATAGTCGTCGCCTTCATCATGATAGATCATGGCTATCACCTTCATCAAGAGAGCATCAATTTGTATTTGGTTTGATTGTTATGTACTTGGTTTGATCTTATGTATTTGGTTTGATCATCGACTGAGTTGTTTTGTGTCATGAGTTATGTAAGTTGAGTCTGTTGTATTCGAGTCCTGTGAGTCCTATGTGGGCCAATATACTTGACTAAGCTAAGCCTAGATTTGAAATTCAAGTAAGAAATTTGAATTTCAAATAATTAGGATATTAGTATGGGATTTGCCCAAAGTGCCACCCCTTCCTTTTCTATCGTGATTTCACGCATGCCAGAAAAGGGTTGGGCACGATTTTCCTCCATCTCTTCCTTTTTTATCTTGATTTCACGCATACAAGGAAAGAATTGGATGCAATTTTCTCCTTTGTTGAGGGCGTCCTCCCTCTTTTTGTTTCCATCGATCATATGGTTATAGTAGCATATTTTGAAATAAGAAAAAAAATCTTTCTCAAACTCTTTGGTGCATCTCTCTCCCTTCTGCCCCTTTCTTCCTTCTCCTACTTCCTCCCTCCCTCCTCCTCTACCTCTTCTCCCCTATCCTCTATCTCCTAATCTACTGTCTACATCTTCCCAATCAATAATAATCCACTCCTTACCATCCATAATCAGATTCACATCTTAACGCCCTCTCCTTGAAGGTTGAATAAAACTAGAGCAATCAAATTCTCTTTACGAGTTTGTGATCTAGATCTAAAGACAAGGCGATCTCCTTCGACAGCAAACCCCTATGGCGCTCTTCAACTCCTATCGGATTGATCTTCTCCTCTAGATCATGCAAGATCTTATGCTCGATGATATTTTCTCTTGAGATAGTTCCTCCATATCATTATTGACTGCTCGAGAACCTACTTTGTTTAATCTACCTAAGAATTATTAGGAGTAGAGCCATGACCTAAATGGGGTAGTTTTTTAACGACCTTCGATCCAACCAAAATAAATCTCTGAGGATGCATGCTGAGTTTTCTTTCCTGATTTACTTTTAATCTTGGTAAAATAACTTCTGCATGATTTCTGCACTCGTTGTAGTTTCTGTGCTACATTTAAATTTTAATTGCTTTTGATAATTCTTCTTGCTGATCTGATTATTAGGATTGCATGCATCTTATATCTAGATTTTTCATTCTCGTCTCGTATCACTAACTATGGTCATACTTTGATTTGAGACTGAAAAATCATAAATTATGTTTCAGTCCATAGTGGCAAATCATAATATATGTGCTTCGGCCCATAGTGGTAAACTAAGATATCTGTGCTTTGCTTTGTAGTAGCAAATAAGAGTATCATGATTCAATCCATAATACTAACAAACTAGGATATCATGATCCAGTCCGTGATTGATAATCCACATCATGGCTAGTCTAAATCCTCTTACACAATCAATACATTATTGAATAAGTTCATATTATATTTCTTGCTCAATTTGAAACAACTGATATCTTATTCCAAACCATCAATATGGGATATATGTATACAATAAAGAATCATATGCTTATATATTTGTATCAGCAATCATACATCAACAAGAATCATTTGGCACAAAATTAAAAATCATCACACATAATATAAAAATATTTACTTATATACAGATGATTATGTAAAGGGATCCTTATCTTTATAGATCTCAAACTCAAATACAGTGATCAATAAACTCCTTGATCTACGACTTTGGGAACAAGATGTTTTACTCAACACTTTCTTGCACTGACAATTGCATCTCTACATAATCAAAATCAAACATAAAAATCATAGGAGATCATGGAGGTCAAAATCATGGTAGATAATTGTAAGACTAAAGATTCAGGACCCTTCCAAAGGTCATCCAATCAATTTATGTTTGTCTAGATTCTGGATCCTCCACTAATCTATAGGGTATCTAGAGTGAAAAAGAAAGAAAGTAAAGAGAAAAAGAATGAAGAAGAGAGAGAAAGATAGAAGAGAGAAAAGTGAGTCAACATATATTTTCTTCCCTCTCTCTCATTTTAAATGTTTTCTTCTTCATGGAAAATAGTGCAAGAGGGAAAAGTTTTGGGTCGGCCACCCCCATTGTGGTGGCCCCTTGATGGTGACTACTGGTAGCAGTGGCTACAAAACTGGCCACAACAAAGAGCACATCAATAGCTATGGCCACGGTGGCCAACAATGAAGAAAAGAAAGAAAAAAAAAAAGAAAAACCAAATAGAGGACTCTCTAGCTAAAACCGGTGACCAACTATGGCAATCACACCATCAATGATGATCAAGAGACTTAAGAATCAATATAGAAGAGATGTGATGGTTGATTATCTTACTCTATTGAAAAATTTATGGTGACTCATTGAGAAATCTTGAAGGAAAACCTAGGGATCTCGAGGGATTTTGCTGACAGGTGATTGGGATTTGGGGGTGATATCATGGGAGGAAGGAAGTGGCTCTTTTTATAGACTAATTGTTGGTATCTGTTGGTCTTTAGAATTTCATCTTTCGATGGAATCAAAGAGAAGAAGTGGGCTCCCATTGGAGTCCTCTTCTTTGTTTTTGTTTCCTTTTTTTTTGTCTTGCCGAATCATGTGGCCAGCTTCTTTTGGGCCAGCATAAGCTTATGGGCTAGTCAATGGATCGGAGCCTTCCAACAATAAAACCATAGAAATTCTAAACTAGAAGGAAGTGGAGGGATGGGACGACTTCCTTTAAAAGCAACATCTGAGATGGCAAGTTGATTTGATTGGATTGTCTATAAATATTAGAGAACTAAAAGACCCACATTTATTGTGAAATAGCCTACATGTCTAACAAACAAGGATGGTAGGCCATGAATATGGATGGGTATTGCTCAATCCAACTAAAGTAAATTTGAAATTGGTGTGAGGAGCCGCATGTGTTTATCCCATATCTATTATTTACTAAAAAAATCTTAGATATTTAAATAGGATCAAAAAACCTAAGTATACCTTCTAGCTAGTCTTTTTAAATGAGATCTTCAGTTATGACACATGATATTAGAGCCAACCCTGTCCATAATTTATATGGACTAGCTAGAGGATACTGTAACATAGATTATATTGGGTATAAGGCCAAGAAATCTAAATAATATCTTGTAACTAGTTTTCTTAGATGAGATGCTGAGTGTTATAATTGAAAACTTATCAACCTTGTTTGGAGTCAACTAAACTAGAGACAAGGTTTAAAATTAGATTAACTATTTCAATAAAATATTGATTGCTATTGAAACTCAATTTTTTCATCGATTTTCCTTCCAAAGAGATGATGTGGTGTTAAAAAAACTACTTTCTTAATTATCTAGAGAATAGTGATTTGAAATAGGACATCATTATCTTTTCATCATCATCTATTATTTTCTGTCATAATATCTTATAGCATTCATTATTTATAATATTAAAAAATTAAAATAGAATGTTTCAAAGTAAATAATAGTCATTACAATTATTATAAAAGAAAGAAATCATATGGGGTAGACACTATAAAATATCATATGAGGCGGGGTTCATAATATGCCACGTTTCTCTTAATACTAATATTAAAGAATAAATCTAAAAGTCAAAGAATTTTTTTATTGACATAGTTATTAGTCTCATGATTAAAGCATTATCTTTCATCTTCATTTTTAGTTCATAATGATACATACTATATAATACATACTGAGTATATAACCAGGTGATACATATGCTTTTTTGATACACACTCAGTAACGATCTAATACATATCTACAGTTAAATTGATACATAATTTATTAAATTTAGTATTCATCTGTATATAGTATATGACTAGTTGATATACATCTAGTAAATTATTCATCCAATATCTTAATATACACCTCTAGATAAAGCAATACACAATTTTCAAAATATAGCATTCATCAATACACAGCACATGAGTGAATAATACACACTAGATGACTCATTGATACATATTGTAAGCTTTTTTTATATACACTCAACAAGAACCCAATACACATCTTGAGGCCCTTTCTTCTCTTCCAAATCTCTCTTTTTTTCTAAAATCTTTGCATCTAAAATTTATGAAAACTATATCATTTTACCTAGAGATGTGTATTAGGACATCAGATGACTATTTTACTAAGTGTATATTAACTAATCATATACTATATACTAGTGAATATTAAGTTCAATAAATTATATATCAGTTTATCTATAGATGTATATTAGATCGTTGCTGGATGTATATCAAAAAAGCTTATAATATGTATTAATAAGCTGTCTAGTGTATATCATATGCTCATGTATTGTGTACTGATGAATGTTATATTTTAAAAATTATATATCATTTTATCTAGAGATGTGTATTAAAATATTAGATGAATATTTCGCTAGATATATATCAACTAGTCATATACTCTTTACTGATGAAATTAAGTTTGATAAACTATATATCAATTTAGTTGTAGATGTATATTAGATCATTGCTGGATGTGTATTAAAAAAGCTTACAATATATATCACTTGACTATATATTTAGAATGTATCATATGGTGACATAGTATGTACCACTATATATTGAAAATGAGAAAGAAAGAGAATGCCTTCATCATGAAACTAATAACAACATTATTAAAAAAAATTTTGACTTTTAGACTCATTCTTTAAGATTAGTATTAAGAAAAATGTGACACACTATGAAGGCCACCCCATATAATATTTTATAGTACCCACCCCATATGATTTTTCTTCATTTTAAAAGGTTAATAATGGCTCCTGATGGGGTCCATTATAGTGATATGACACTTTTATTGGAATCTTGGTTAGAAAATAGCTATTTTGGGCCAGTAGTTGGTTTGAGCACTAGTAATCTCATAATTAGTGCAATATAGGCTTGTTTTTTTTCTTAGCAACGATCCCCTTCAGGTACTGACATCCCAAATCAACATTACTACATCCTTCACCTCTATCCTTAGTGTCACTGCCCTCGAGTCTCCTCTATCTAATTTAGGGGGTGAAAATAGATCACATAATTATTTGATGGATTTATTTATATATGTCCAAAATTAATTAGTTGGATATCGATACAAAACTTAGCATCTAATTAATGTCAGTATGCATCTTTGATAGAAATTGATAGGGCAGATTTGGGGTAAAAACTGATTCTATTCAAGCTCTATATAGTCCATACTTGGATAAGACCGATTAAATATGGACTTAGATCTGGTTAGATTAAAATTGGATAATGAGAGTTCTACATCGATGACCCAAGCTGTTGATATAATCTACTACCTCAAAATTACTTGCACACCAAAAATTATATGATTTGAAGATCAATAACCTATGCATCAAGTGATCAAAAAATATATCTAATTCAATTTTATTTAGATTGTCCAATTTTTGACTACTTGATATATAGACTAGAGATTTTCAAATCTTATAATTTTTTATATGCAAATATTTTTGAGATAGTAGATCATATTCAATAGCTTAAATCATTGATATAAGATCCTATTATAGAATTTTGTTCTAATCAGATCGAGTCCATATATATGTATATATATATACATGAATTGTATCTATATCTATTTATCGATTGTTTAGTCCCATGCAACTTGCATAAAAGAAAGTTGGAAGGCTTATTAATAATAAAATATAAATTAAAGTAATTTTTTGCTCATAAATAATGCATTATCTCATGAATGTGTTATCTTGTTAATATCTTTATCTGATCTATATCTATATTTATTTAAAAAATATGGACATTAATTCACTACAAGAAAAAGGATATTTAACGATGGCTATTAGCAATAGTAAAATTATCGTCACTAGTAATACTTTTTACCGATGGCAAATGATGACCAATAATTATGCCATCATAAAAAAAAATTATTAGCGATGATATTTTTGACTTTTAGCGATGGTAAGTTACATCACTAATAATAATTTTATTTTTTTAATTTAGCCATAGGATTATTAGCAACGGAGTAATTTTATTAGCGATGGTTTTTTTCGTCGTTAATAATCCTAAATTTTTTCCTCCATTTTATTTCCCCACATGCCTTCATTTTCCCCCACCCCCCTCTCATTTTCTGGGTTGGCTCTCCTGCTAGTGACTGACCCCCCCCCTCGATTTCTGCCTTCCCAAGCCTCCGGTTGCCTCCCCAAACCCCCAACCCACCTCCCTTTGGTTGCCTCCGAACCCCCTCTTTCCTCCACCACTGGATTGGGCTTCCCCGAGCCTCCGACTGTCTCCTCGAGCCCCCGGCTTGCCTCCTCTCGATTGCCTCTCCGAGCCCCCATCCATCGGATCTCGAGCCTCCAGGCACCTCCTCGAGCTCCCGACTCGCCTGTTGGATTTGTGTCCTAAAAGTCAATTGTTGGCTGACACATTATGTAATTCTAAGCCTAAACTTATACTTAAAATCTTTTTATTATCAATAAAGAATTTTTTCATTCCAATCATGTTTGTGTCCATGATTTATCCTAGAAATTAGTGAAAATGATTTTTGTATATTCTTAAAGAATTAAGAATTTGAGATATAAATTAATTAGTGGTTAATTTTAAAATATTTTTGATTAAAAGATCATGACGGAGGATACTGATCAATCCATTTAAGATCGGTGCACAATTCACCTTTCTTGTGGGCAAATGAATCTCTGGTTTGCGGTATAAAGACACTGAGGTGAAGGTGCGGCTGATTGTTATAGAACAACTTACACTGAGCATGACCATCACGAGAACCACATGGATGTCTACTCACTTGTCAGTAGTCTTTTCGATGCTGCATAGTGTGAGTAGTCCTTTGACCTGCGGTATCATTGGCTATTCATAATGAGGCTACTAGGTTTGACTGTATATTTTCTTGGTCTCTAGCCATTCGAGTTTCTACTATGTATGTTGGCTTCAGTAGGTTCAGATTCATTATTTGGAGTAGGATGTACCTAGATGGAATATATTGATCTTGGTAGAAAAGAAGAAGTCCTATGCGATTTGCGAGACTGAGTTCAGAAAGTCTTTGGCCAAAGTAAGTGTGAATACTGAAAAAAAAATTTCACAGAATTCAAAATAACTCGAGTCGAGCCAATCTAGCATATGACTGATGATAGAGTCTGACGAGTTCTCCATGACCTCTATCAAGTTGAGACTCACAATAGAAGGACTAAATCATACGATAACTGCACATAAAGATTCATACTTTCATTCTACTGAGTTGTTACTACATACTGTTAGATGTCACTGGTGGATTGTGAGACTCATCGAACATGATCTTGATGATCGATGATCTTCGAAGGGTAGAATTAAAAATATTTCAATCCATCGAAAAGAGTTTCGATGATATTGTGATAGATATTACAATATATCTCAGTACCAGATAGAATGAAATCTATGAGGTCACATATTAAGAAATTTAATCTCAAATTTATCAATTGGGCTTATGAAGTTCCAATTGGATTCGCATTTATAGAAATCCTATTAGATTTATGAGAACCATGTTAGCACATGGTTAAACCTAATTCTTCTCGAAACTTTGATTTGATCGAGTCTATAGCCTTGAACTTAACCTAAATCCATTTGGATTTAATTGGGCTCTTAATTGTGAGCCCAAGAGAATTTGATTAAGTCAATTAGTTGATATAATTATCCTAATATTATCTCTTCTTTATCTTCTAATTATCTCTAAGTGTGCATGTGGAATTGAAAGAAAGATGAAGGCGCAATCTTCTCTTTTCGGCAAGACCAAGGGGCGCCAACCTCCTGGATTTGGCAAGTGGGACTTGCCCCCTTCTCATGTGTGGTGTGGAGGAGAGAGAGGTGAAGCCATGCCCCTTTCTTATTTGGTTAGAAACCTTATTGTGGGGGCCAACAACTACCTGACATGTATTCCTAGGATGCCTTTTGTACATGCTTAAAAGGGCTAATTATATACTATTTATATTTAGTTTTAATTGGTATAAATCAAATTAAAAAGATAGAAGATTCTTATGAGATAAGGATCTACCTTTTTTGGGTTCCTAATATGTGTCAGGATAGTATCTATATAAAGAGACGTCTCTAGGGTTTCTTATTAATAGAATTTTTGGTCAACAAAATTTCTCTCTCCCTTCTCCATGCCTCCTCTCCTCCCTCTCTTCTTTTCTACGCCCAAGAGTTGGGCATTTTCTCTTCCACATGTCAAGAGGTAGTGCTTGGTGACTTAGAGATTGAAGATCGAAGAAAAGAAGAAGAAGGCTGCTGATCAAGGAGTTGATCCTGCAGTCCAGATCAAGGCGTTGATCAAAGTGTTCAAGGCTAAGATTTTTCTTGAAAAAAAAAATTCTAAAAGAAAAAATCAGTTCAAGATCGATCCCGGTGGATACCCATAGAGATCGGATGCATGTGTGGCTCGAGCATCTACGAATCCGTGATCATCAGAAGTGGTGAACCTCTACCCGTACTAAGATAAAGAGATTTGATCTCATATTTATTTTTAAATTTTAAATTATATATATGTGTTTTCTCCTAGACTTGGGTAGGATTAGATTTGAACTATTACATATGGGGGTTAAAGGGTTTAACCCATTTGTTTTTCACTGTGATTTTTAAAATTTTAAAATCTACATATGCTGCCTATCCATTTTCTATCAGTGGTATCAAAGCCACAGATTTTTAAAAATACATATGATCTAATTTTTAGATTAGATCTAAAAGTTTTAATAATTTAAAATAATTTTGTATTGATATAAGGTTGTCCTGGTATAGAGTTTACCCCTATATTGCAAAGATTATCTTAACACAAGATTGATCGATTTTAAAAATTATTTTTGAAATAATTAAATTAAATCTTTTAGATCTAAAAATTTACATATGTGATATATTTAATTTGAGTTTAGATCTGAAATTAGAATGATTAAAAATTTACATCAAACTGATATAAAATTATTTTGATATAGGGTTTACCCCCTATATTGTAAAGATTATCCTAGTTTGATGTGAATCAATTTTTAAAAAAATATTTTTAAAATATTTTAATTATTATTTTAGATCTAATTATATATATATATTTGATATGTATAAATTTAATTTTAGATCTAAAATTTGATGTATATGTGATACATTTTTATTTAGATCTGAAACTACATATATTTGATATATGAAGCTAGGTTAGATCTGAAACATTTCAAGATCATAAGCCACTAATTGCATGCAATAAAATATAATCTAAAAAATTATTTTTAGATCTGAAATTGTGTTGTTGCATGTAGGTATGGAATGAACAAATTAGATTTAAGTGATCAAACTACAATTAGGGTCTAATCGATTAGATCAGGCTAGAACCTATTTTTGATTTTGAACAGTTGATTGAACCTAATCGATGGATGATTAAGATTAGATCAAAGGGGCTCAAAATTGAGTTTAGTTGTAGTTGGTCGCATCAATTCATATTTTGATGTGAATTTATTGACTCAAGATCGAATTTGGCTCAGTAATTTAAGCCCATTTCAATAGGTTAATCTAATCGATTCTAATCGATCAATTTGGTGTCTAAGGTATGTATTTAGATGGTAGTTATTTAATTAATTCTGTTGTTGATCTGATCAATTTCGATTGGTATCTAAGAAAGCAATGGGGGGGACTCCCGTGCATCTTAACTTATTTGGCCATATTGGGAGATTCAGTTTCGTGTTAGGTTACTTATTGCTCGAGTTCACCTATGCCAACTAGACTGGCTAGACATATTAATGTGCTGACCTAATTTAATCAGTCAGATGTCAGATCTACCGATTTAGAAGAGACTTAAACCTAAATCTCCTTATTAAATATTAAGTCTAGAGATTTTTTATCATTGTAGAGATGTGGGTGCCTTCTTGGTATTGATCGTTCTCAACTGGTTACAGTGGTTTGGTTGCATCAAGAAGGTACAATCACTCTATTGACATTTGATGTCCCGAGATAGAGATGGGGTTAGGCTCAATAACTGTTAAGTGAGGATCCCAATGATGGCTTTGCATCCACTAGTGAATGATGGATCTGACTTAACTAAGAAATGTGCCAATAACTGTTAGGTGAGGCTACAGGACTTAGAGACTAAGCCCACTTTATCTTGCTTAGTAAAGCAATTGATAAAGTGTTATTCACTCATTGGTCTGTACTCATCAATAACTATTAGGTGAAGTGCGTATAAATTAATGAGACTGCAGTACCCACTTGGAATCGATCGCATATAGGTTTTTATTTCTCCACCCGAGGAGTGTGAAAGATTTGAAGAAATAGTGGGAGCCTTTGTTTATTTTTAAAGTTTCTAGAATAAATAATTTTATAAGTATAAAATCTAACTAAAATTATTCTCTTTGTAGATAACTATGTCGAGTTCAAACCTTTTAGCCCGAATCTTCGATGCAAATAGGTTGACCGGCAAAATTACTAAAACTGGCTCTGAAATCTTAGAATTGTTCTCAATTTTGAAAAGCTTACCCATGTCCTAGACCAGAAAGCGTCTGTATTACCTCCTCATCCATCTGCTGATCAATGAGCTGCACTTGAGAAATAGATGGACGAAGATAATAAGACAAAGTGCTACATCTTAGCGTCCATGTCCAATGATCTTCAGCAATAGCATAAAGATATAAAGACTGCCAGAGAAATGCTTGTTCACTTGCAAGAGTTATATGATGAACAGAGTTGCACAGCTCGCTTTGAGATTTTTCGAAGACTTTTCAAAGTGAAGATGCTTGATGGGCAGTCTATCAATGATCATTGTTTAACAATGATCAAGGACATAAGGAGCTTTAGAAGCTCGAAATGAACATGGACAAGGAACTACAGATGGATCTGATCCTCCAATCTCTTTCTGATTTATATGGACAGTTCATCACGAACTATTATATGAATAAGATTGATGCTACTTTATCTGAGTTATTGAATATGCTGGTGACTGTAGAGGACACCTTAAGAGTTTAAAGGGTATAGTTCTAGCTGTCGAGTGGGCTTCCTCCAAAAGAAAGTCTTCTTTTAAGAAGAAGAAAAAGCCCACGAAGAAGCAAAAGAATGAGGCCAAGCCTAAAAAATAGCTCCTAAAAAGACCGACGATAAAGAAAAATATTTTCATTGCAATATTGAAGGCTATTGGAGGAGAAATTGTCCAGCCTACCTGACGACTGTCAAGAGCAAGAAGAAGGATGGGCCTTCTGAAGGTACATCTGAAATAGTCATTATTGAAACTAATCTAACAGTTTTCTCTTCTTCTAGTTGGATTTTTGATTTTGGTTCAAGTGCTCATTTGTATATTTTAATGTAGAGTCATGAAGAAATTAGGGGGCTGAGGGAAGGCGAGATCACTCTCCGGGTTGGTAATGGAGCAAGGATTGCTGCTGTGACCGTCGGAACCTACCCTTTGCGACTACCATTAGGATTTAGTTTGCTTTTGAAAGATTATTACTATGTATCTGTAGCCAGTAGAAATTTGATTTCTATCTCTGTACTGACACAGGATAATTATAATTTTTATTTCAATAAAGACATATGTTCTATTTATTTTAGAAATAAATTTATAGCATGTGCTTTCTTGATTGATGATTTTTACCATTTGCATACCGATGTAAGTGTAAACATTAACGAGCAAATAGTGAATACCATAGGGTCTAAGAGATCTAAAGATAGGATCAGTCAAAAGTATCTGTGGCACCTTAGGCTAGGCCATCTTGGAGAAGACAGACTCAACAAATTGAAGAAAGATGGTCTTCTTGGACCATTGACTTCTGAGTCTTATCCAGTCTGTGAATCATATTTTCAAGAAAAAATGGTTAAGCTGCCCTTTGTAGGATAAGGAGAAAGGGCCACTGAGATATTAGCCTTGGTACACATTAATGTGTGTGGTCCATTCGATGTATAAGCTAGGGGTGGCTATATCTACTTCATAACTTTTATAGATGATTTTTTATGGTATGGATTTGTGTATTTGATGTACTAAAATCTGAAGCCTTTGAAAAGTTTATAGAGTTCAGACATGAAGTAGAAAAATAGACCGAAAATCTCATAAAAGTTTTTCGTTCAGATCGAAGAGGAAAATACCTTAGTGAAGAATTTCAGGTCTATCTCAAACATAATGGCATAGTCTCACAATGGATAACTCCAGGGATACCTCAGTGCAATGGGATATCCGAAAGGAGGAATCGGACCCTATTAGATATGGTTCGGTCCTTGATGAGCTTCACAGATCTTTCTGACTTCCTTTAGGGACATGCTTTGCTTACTGCGATTCATCTTTTAAATCAGCTTTTCCTAAATCCTTTCTACCACACCATATGAATTATGACATGGTAAGAAGCCAACTCTTGGGTATCTCTAGATTTGGAGATGTTCGACCCATGTCAAGCGATAGCAGGCAGACAAGTTTGAGGCTAGATCCTTTAGAACTCATTCTATAGGATATCCTAAGAAAATTATGGGATACTACTTCTATCTTTCTGAGGATCACAATATGATTGTGAGCTATCATATCGTATTCTTGAAAAAAAAATTTATCCAAGATAGAGGTAGTGGAAGGAAGATTGAGCTCGAAGAGAGTCTCTAAAGAGCATCAAGTCTAAGAATCTGAACCCAATAATGAGCCAGTAGATGTGATACCTCCTCACCTCATTGATCAAGTAGAGTCTCCCATCCTCCTGAAAGATACTTAGATATTCTTACAGAGGATTTAGAGGAAGCATTTCTTGTGAGAGATAGGGACATTAGGAATGATCCCAAAATTTACGATAAGGCAATGTTGGATGTAGACTCTGAGAAATGGATGGATGCGATGAAGTCAGAAATTGACTCTATGCATTCCAACTAGATTTGGTCCTTAGTAGATTACCTGAAGGTATTATTCCTATTGGGTGTAAATAGATTTACAAAAGGAAGATTGGGTCGGATGGTAAGGTAGAGACCTATAAAGCAAGGCTAGTCATGAAAGGTTATAGTCAACGCGAAGGCATCGACTATCATGAAATATTTCGCTCATAGCCATGCTGAAATCCATCCATACTCTACTTGCCATAGCAGCATTTCATGATTATGAAATTTGAAATATGGATATGAAAACTGCCTTCCTAAATGGATATCTTGAGAAAGATATCTATATGGAGCAGCCTCTAGGTTTTACGTCCAATGATAGTGATCACAAAGTTTGTAAGCTGTAAAGATCCATTTATGGACTCAAACAAGTATCTCAGAGTTGGAACACTCGCTTCAATGATGTAATCAAAATATTTGATTTCATCAAAAATGAAGAGGAGCCGTGTGTATACAAAAAGATCAGTGGGAGCGCTGTTACATTCTTCGTATTGTACGTGGATGACATCCTCCTGATTGAAAATGATATTCGTATGTTGATGTCGATCAAAGTATGGTTGTCGATAGAGTTTGCCATGAAAGATCTAGGAGAAGCTTCCTACATTCTTGATATAAAGATCTATAGAGATAGATTTAAGAGAATGATAGGACTCTCACAGCATATATACATAGAGGAGGTGCTGAAGAGGTTCAGTATGAAAAACTCTAAGAGAGATCTTTTGTCCCTTAGACATGGCATTCATCTCTCCAAGAAGATGTGCCCTGACACACCTGAGGAGATCCAGTGCATGAGTAAGATCTCTTATGCTTCAGCAATAGGGAGTCTCATATATGCCATGCTATATACACGTCCTGATATAGCACTTGCCGTAAGTATCACGAGTAGATATCAGGCGAATCCAAGTGAAGAACACTGGATTGCTGTTCAAAATATCCTTAAGTACTTAAGAAGGACTAAGGATTTGATGTTGGTCTTTGGTGAAGGATCGGAGCTGAAAGTTTAGAGATATATCGATTCAGACTTTATTGTTGATGTTGATGATAGAAAGTCTACATCAGGGTGTATCTTCTTGTGTAATGGTGGTATGGTTAGCTGGAATAGTTTTAAGTAGTCGATCATTACAGATTCGACCATAAAAGTCGAGTACATCACCGTCTCTAAAGCTGCTAAGGAAGCTTTCTGGTTCAAGGTGCCATAGCCCTCGCTAAGGAGCCAAAGTCTATCAAAAGTCTAAGTACATAGAGCAACGGTCTCACATCATATACGAATATCTCGAGAAGAAGTTCATCGAGGTGCAGAGAGTTGACTCCGTGTTGAACGTGGCGGATCTGTTGACCAAGCCTCTCGACCAGCAAAAGATCGAAGCTCACCTTGAGAAGATGGGTTTTAGATATATGGCCAATTGGCTTTAGGTCAAGTGGGAGTTTGTTGGATTTATACCTAGAAGCTAATTGTTGGTTAACACATTATGTAATTTTAGAGCCTAAACTTATACTTATAATCTTTTTATTATCAATAAAGGGCTTTTTCATTTCAATCATATTTGTGTCCATGATTTGTCCTAAAAATTAACAAAGATAATTTTTGTATATTCTTAAAAAGTTAAGAATTTGAGACATAAATTAATTAGTGGTTAATTTCTAAATACTTTCGATCAAAGGATCATCATGGAGGACAGTAATCAATCCATTTAAGATCGATGCATGGTTTATCTCTCTTGTGGGTAGATGAGTCTTGGGTCTGTGGTGTAGAGATATGGGGTGAAGGTGCTGGTGGTTGTTAGAGAATAACTTGTACTGAACGTGACCATCATGAGAACCACATGAATGTCTACTCACTCATCAGTGGTCTTCTCGATGCTGCAGTGGTATGAGTGGTCCTTTGACCTACGGTGCCATTGGCTATTCGCAGCAAGACTACTGGATTTGACTACACATTCTCTTGGTCCCTAGTCATTCAAATCCTTACTGTGTATGTTAGCTTTAGTATGTTCAGGTTTGTTGTTTGGAGTAGGATGCACCTAGATGAAATCAATCGACCATGGTAGAAAAGGAGAAGTCCTATGCAATTTGCGAGATTGAGTGCAGAAGGTCTTTGTCCAAAGCAAGTGTGAATACTGAAAAAGGGTTTTCACGAGATTTATAAATAAACTCGAGTCGAATGATTGTAGCATATTACTGACGATGGGGTCTGACGAGTTCTCCATGACCTTCCATCAAGTCGGGACTCACGATAGAAGGATTGAATCATACGATAACTGTATCTAAGGATTTGTATTTTTATTCTACTGAATTGTCATTACATAATGCTAGGTGTCACTGATGGATTATGAGACTCATCAGACATCATCTCGATGATCGATGATCCTCGAAGGATAGAATTGAAAATATTTCAATCCATCGAAAAGAGTTTGGATGATATTGTAAAGGAGATCACAATATATCTCACTACTAGATAGAATGTAACCTATGGAGTCACACATTAAGGGATTTAATCTCAAATTTGTCAATTGGGCTTATGAAGTTCCAATTGGGTTAGGTTTTATTAAAATCTTATTAAGTTTATGAGAACCATGCTAGCATACAGTTAAACCTAATTCTTCTCGGGACTTCGATTTGATCGAGTCCATAGCCTTGAACCTAACTTAAATCTATTTGAATTTAATTGGGCTCTTAATTGTAAGCCCAAGAGGATTTGATTAAGTCAATTAGTTGATATAATTATCCTAACATTATCTCTTTTTTATCTCCTAATTATCTCTAAGTGTGCATGTGGAATTGAAGGAAAAAAGGAGACGCAATCTTCTCTTTTTGACAAGACCAAGGGGCGCCAACCCCCTGGATCTGGCAAGTGGGGCTTGCCCCCTTCTGATGTATGGCATGGAGGAGAGAGAGGTGGGGCCATGCTTTTTTCTTATTCAGTTAGAAACCCTATTGTGGGGCACCAAGAGTTGGCACCCCAACTACCTGACATGTATTCCTAGGGTGCCTCTTGTACATACCTAAAGAGGTTGATTATATATCATTTATATCTGATTCTAATTGGTATAAATCAGATTAAAAAGATAGAGGATTCTTATGAGATAAAGATCTACTTTTTTTGGGTTCCTAATATGTGTCAGGGTAGTATCTATATAAAGGGAGTCTCTAGGGCTTCTAGTTAATAGAATTTTTGGTCAACAAAATTCCTCTTTCCCTTCTCCACGCCTCCTCTCCTCCCTCTCTTCCTTTTCACGCCCAAGAGTTGGGCATCCCCTCTTCCACACATCAAAAGGTAGTGCTTGGTGACTTAGAGATTGAAGATCGAGGAGAAGAAGAAGAAGGCTGCTGATCAAGAAGTTGATCCTGCAGTCCAGATCAAGGCGTTGATCAAAGTGTTCAAGGTTAAGATTTTTCTTGAGAAGAAGAATCCTTTACAGGAGAAATCAATTCAAGATCGATCTCGGTAGATACCTGTAGAGGTCGGATGCATATGCAGTTCGAGCATCTACGAATCCGTGATCATCAGAAGTGGTGAACATCTATCCACACCAAGGTAAAGAGATCTGATCTCATATTTATTTCTAAATTTCAGATTTTATATATGTGTTTTCTCCTGGGCTTGGATAGGATTAGATTTGATCTATTGCATGTGGAGATTAAAGGATTTAACCCATTTATTTTTCGCTGTGGTTTTCAAAGTTTTGAAATCTATATATGCTGCCTACCCGACGGCTATTAGCAACAATAAAATTGTCGTCACTAGTAATATTTTTTATCGATGGAAAATGACGGCCAATAATTATGCCATCATAAAAAAAAAATTATTAGCGAAGATATTTTTGGCTTTTAGTGATGGTAAGTTATGTTGCTAATAAAAAATAATTTTTTTTTTTAATTTAGCTATAGAATTATTAGCAACGGAGTGATTTTATTAGCGATGGTTTTCTTCGTCGTTAATAATCTTAATTTTTTTCTCCTTTTTACTTTCCCACATGCCCTCGTTTTCCCCCACCCCCTCTCATTTTCTAGGTTGGCTCTCATGTTGACGACCGACCCCCTCCCCTCGATTTCTCCCTTCTCAAGCCTCCGGTCGCCTCCCCAAACCCCTAACCCACCTCCCCCTGGCCGCCTTCGATCCCCCTCTTTCCCCCACCACTGGATTAGGCTTCTCTGAGTCCCCGACTATCTCCTAGAGCCCTCGGCTTGCCTCCTCTGGGTTGCTTCTCCAAGCCTCCATCCATCGGATCTCGAGCCTCCAGCCACCTCCTCAAGCCCCCGACCCACCTCCCCCTGATTGCATTCTCGAGCCCCCATCCATCAGATCCCAAGCCCCTCAGCTGCCTCCAGCCTCCTCAAGCCCCGGCCACCTCCCCCCAGTCTCGCGCTATTGTCCCTACCTCGGATCCGACGTCCCCGCATCAGATCGAAGCTTCTCGAGCACCACCCCTTTTTTTCCTGGCACTTTTAACCATGTCCCAGCATCGGTGTCTCGCTGCTCGATCTCCCCTCATTTTCCCGACCACCCCTTTTGCTTCCCCACCATCGTGCCCCACTAGATCAAGCTTCCTCTTGCCAAATCTGGCCTCCCCTCTTCTTCTTATGCCTCATCGCCGTGCCGCACCATCGAACCGTCGCCCCTGCCTCCCCCCTTCAGACACCCAGCCACCTGAGCATCATGCTGCCAACCCACTGTCAGACCCATGCCACCATCAGAGCCGCAAGGTGATTTTTAGTGATGGCGATGGTGATGGCTTCATTGCCGTCGCTACAACTCATTCTCACCTTTTTAAATTTTTAATATTTAAAATTATATTTATCTGATTAATTTTAAATTAATAATATTTAAATTTAAATATTATTAATTTAAATATTAATAATATTTAAATTAATAATATTATTAATTTAAATAATATTATTAATAATATTATTTAAATTAATATTATTCTCGAAAGGTAGAACTACTTTGGGAAGCTCTCCTGTGAGAGTAGCTCTACTGCCTTCGATGGTAGAGATTCGAGGTCGGACCATAGTTGGATCGATTTTGGTCTGCTCACCTACTCCAATGGCGGCCAGAGCAGCTTGATGATTGGAGTCTAGGCCTAGGCTCGATCTGAAGTTCGAAAAAATTTTTGGATCGGACTCAAGGAAGGGTGTGGCTTGGCCCACCTTGGCCCATTTCTAGCTCTATTTGCAACCTGCTCGGTACTTTAAAACCTCCAGGATGGAATTTGCTAGAACGCCATGCTGGTGTACTCGCACGGCCTAGTTGTTTCACATGCTCCAAGTCCTCATGTGCGGGACACACATCCCAACCATCTCTATTTGCAATGATGTCCTTTACTTAGAAATCTAGTATGTTAAAAATTTTAAAAGTATTGCATTGCATATAATGATAGATCCATCTTTTGAATAATATATATATTCTACGGCATTTATATATTTATATATTTTTGTATGAATTAGAGAATTATGTACATTGATCAATTGACTGTCTAGTTTGGATAGTTTAAGAATTACAATTAATTCTATAAGTAATTACAGTAGTCAAATGGTATATTGAGGATTCGAAAAAAATTTTGAATAGTATTTTTCTTTAGCTCTCCTCACACATCTTCAGTCATGTGGGGAGAACTAAGAAAAAATATTGTCAAAATTTTTTTGATCCCTATTATGTATCGTTTGATTACTGTAATTGATCTATAGAATTAATATAATTTTTGAATAGGATAGAACCTTCTATACCTATTAGTTGTTGATAGAATGTATTTATTATGTAAGCCATTTTAAATGATAAAATATTTGATAAGCATTTTGTCTCATACTTGTATATGCAGAATTCTTAGATAGTATGCCATGGACTGTAGTTGGATGGACCGTTGAGTAGTCGACGGGGTAATTTCTGCTGAATATAAAGGAGGGGTCAAGTACTTCTGTGATTACACTTTTGAGAATGCTACACTCTTAGTTTAAGGACAGATTCATTGTCGTTATAAGAGATGTGTCAATAGAGACATACTTGATAGGGATATAATAATTTTCTATTTATATCAGAGTGGATTTATGCCAAACTACAAGCATTGGTACCTGCATAAGGAGACGTGGGAGATAATTACAAGGGTTAGAAGTTATCAACAGGATAGGGACACAAACAGAATGGTAGACATGGTTATGGATGTGGCTAGTCCTAAATTTGACTAGGATATAGAGGATGATCCAAAAACTGACAGCGGTGATTTCTATCGTATGCTAAAAGATGCTGATAAACCACTGTGGTCGAGATGTGAAACATATATTGTATTATCAGCTATGTCAGAGTTGTTAAACTTGAAGGCTGAATTTAATATGATGGTCAATTGTTATGATAGGATGGTAGCAATAATAAAGAAGATTCTACCGAAGAATGAAAAATTTGTTGAGAGCTTCTATGCTTCAAAGAAAATAGTGAAAGGGTTAGGTATAGGATACGAGAAGATAGAAGCATGCCGTAATGATTGCATGCTTTTCTACAAGGAGGATCAACTGAAGAGTATATGTGACGTATGCGGTGAAAATTGATTTAAGGTGAGATAAGAGGGTAGAAATCAGAAAGACAAACCATAAAAGATTCTTCGATACCTTTCTCTTACTCATAGGCTTCAGAAGCTCTACTTGTCTAAGAGTACTATTGAATAGATGAGATGGCACAAAGAAGAGATTCGCAAGCACACCGATATAATGAGTCATCCATCGGATAGTGAGGCATGGAAGAAATTTGATGCTTGTCATCTTTTATTTGCTCAAAAATTATATAATATCCGACTGGATCTGTCTACAGATGGATTTACACCATTCAGTTATGCAGCGGTCCCTTATTCATATTGGTCAATCTTTATTATTCCATACAATCTACCACCTGCGATGTGTATAAAAGAACATAACATCTTTCTTACATTAGTTATTCCTAGACCACGGCATCTTGGTAGAAGCATTGATGTATATCTAAGAGCTCTTGTTGATGAGATGAAATTCTTATGGTCCGATGGCATACGTACATTTGATGTATCGAAGAAGCAGAATTTTATAATGAAGTCTACATTGATGTGGACTATTAGTAATTTTTCTGCTTATGGGATGCTGTTAGGATGGAGCACTCATGGGAAGCTAGCATGTCTTTATTGCATGAAGAATATAAAATTATTTCAATTTGAGCATGGTCGTAAGCCCTGCTGGTTCGATTATCATTGTCAATTCTCCCCGAGCATCATCCTTTTCAAAAGTAGCAAGATAATTTCAGGAGAAATAAGATAGAGAAGGACTGTGCACCCTTATATCTCAGTGGTATGGAAGTATTTTAGAGGGTATTCCAAATAGAGAAAGTCCAGTTTGGCATACTATTTGATAAGTAGAAACCTCTGAGGTTTGATAAAACTCATAACTGGGTGAAGCACAGCATCTTCTAAGGATTGCTATATTGATCGAACAATTTGATCCATCATAACCTTAATATTATGCACATTGAGAAAAATATATTCCTTAATATTTTATACTATTATGGATGTCAAGGGTAAGACGAAGGATAACCTCAAGGCTCGAGTAGATATGAAGAACGTATGCAAGCATTCTCTATTAGAATTGGTTGAGATGTCACCTAAAAAATTTCTGAAGCTGAAAGCATCTTATACCTTAACAAGGGAGCAATTGAAGGATGTATGTGAATGGTGTAAAGATCTTAAATTTTTGGATGGTTATGCAAGTAATCTAGCTCGATGCATCAATATCAAAGATTGTAGGTTCTATGGGCTAAAGAATCATGACTGTCATATCTTCATGCAATGATTACTCCCATTGACTTGATGTGATCTTCTTTCCAACTCCATATGAAGTTCTTTGATCGAGCTTAGTCTTTTTTTTAGAAATATTTGTGCTACCGAACTATCCATCAATCATATCTCCAGTCTTAAGGCTAGCAGTGTAGAGACTATATGCAAGTTGGAGAAGATATTTTCTTTAGTTTCTTCGACTCTATAGAGCATCTCATGATTCGTCTAGCATATGAAGCTAGGGTGGGGGGACCAGTGCAGCGTAGATGGATGTATCCATTTGAAAGATACATGCACAGTCTCAAGAAGAAAGTAAAAAATAATGCCAGAGTCGAAGGTTCTATTATGGAGGCTTACATAATTGAAGAAATTTCTAATTTCAACCGACACTACTTTAACCTAATATACAAAAAAAGCTGACTCAAGTAGGTCAAAATGATGGTGGTGAGAGATCAGAGGTGAAGATCTGAATATTTGCCTATCTTACTCATGAATTTGGACACGAGGTTCATCGGATATTAACTGATACTGAAATTCGACAGGTAGAGATATATATTTTGCTAAACTGCATGAAGATTGATCCATATATTGAGTAAGTATTTATCACAATCTCAACTCTTTAATCACTTATCATTCTGTACTTATCTTATGCAGTATAATCAATATGATGAGATACTGAGACAAGGCAACTTGATGATAAGCGAGAAAAAAATTTTCATTTAATACTCATAGAACTTCATAAATTGGTTCCATCAACTGATAAGTGACCATTATCATTTTATTTATTTTAATTTTCTTCAATTTATTTCTTTTATAATATGCAGGTCATGCAAGGGGGCGAATCCATACCTAGGAAGCTAAGACCATTAGGTTACAGGCCAACAAAGTATGTGATATGTTATAATGGCTATAAGATAAATAGTTTCAAATTTTACATGTAGCAATATAGATATTATAAGAGTACAATAAATAGCGGTGGGTATATAAAGAGCAGCTGGTGGGCAGAGGTGGAGAATAACTACTATGGAATCTTCAAAGAAGCGATCAAGTTGATCTATCTTGGAGGTAATAGTGTCATTCTGTTTAAGTACCAATAGTTTGATATCAACAATTGTATGAAGGTTGATCTATGGCACAAGCTTATTGAAAACAAATATGGATCAAAAGCATATGTCAATGACCCCTTTGTATTAGCCCAACAAGCTGTTCAAGTGTATTATACTCTTTTTTCATCAAGAGAGAGAGAAAGAAAAGATTGGTGGGCTGTATGTAAGGTTAAGTCTCGAGCCATTCATTATGAGCTCGAAGAAGAATAAGAAGAGCATCATTTACCAGAATACTTTCAGGAAGATGAAATATTAAGAGTTCATTAGTATTTAATAGATGCAGAGTTAGATGCCCCAGAAATTCTCCTACATGATGGCCAACATGAGGAGGTAGATCATATTGAGTTTGTTTTTAAGGAGCATCCTATTCAAAAAGGTGAAGAAGAGGAAAGAGAGGAAGAAGTGGAAGAAGAGGAGGAAGAGGAAGAATCAGACAAAGAATCCAAGGAGTACCAAACATCTGAAGAGACCGATGAGTAGTGCTCCTCGCTTGTGATTAATTTCTAGGCCTCTGACTCATTTTAAATACTTGTCTTTCATAGCCACCCATCTAAAAGGTAGCAAACATCCGAAGGGTATCAAACATCTAAATACTTATCTTGCATCATTTTAAATGGATGGTATTAGATGTGGTGGAAGTCGAATTGATTTTTATGCCCCTATATTCTTATGGTTGCCTTTTTATTTTTCTTGATGCTGATCCAAATGAAATGGATATTGAAGAAACGGGCTCCACAGATTGCTATGGCCTCTTTTTCTTCTACCCATATGATGTCTTAAAGCTGATGGGTGTGGAAGATTAGATTTTATGAATATATATACTCGACTTTATTCAATTTTATTCATATATACTCGATTAGATTTTATGAACATATATAACTTCTTTAATGTTGTCCTTGATCTGCGGCAGATGGCTTCTCGAGGTTGGAGCTATCACATTCGAGGAGAGAGCTCTCATGCAGCCAGCTCATATGGTTCTACGGCATACATAGCACATGATAAACTCTAATATTTTAGATTTTTTTTACATTATTTTATTTTTTATTATCTAATATAACATTCTTTATGATGTCTTTATACTCTCAAATTCAGATGACGTGGGGTCACCAGTGACCCCACAATCATATGGAGCCATGTCCGGCTCTCAGAGTCAGAGGCATGGTAGAGGACCCACCCGGCTCGCGGCATCTCCGACTCGATTGAAGGATAGAAAGCTTGTCCACCTTCAGAGCTACACATAAGTACTATATATCTTCACTGAATATATTTAAATTTTAATCATTTTAGAATCTAATATTTATTATTTAAAATAAATACAGCATATTTATAGATCTAGGGGTGCCTCGTGTGGTTATTGATTGAAGAAAAAATGGGCAGTTCAAAGCATGTAGTTTTAAAATTTTATAATAAAAAAAGATTAAATATTTTAATCTTCTAAACATGTCTTAGATCAGATCTAAACTATCATTAAAGATCTATAATATAATAAATTTACATGTAAAATTTGATATAAAATAAAAAATTACATCGATCACATTGATATCCTGAATCTGATCTAACCTTTAGATTACATCGATTGAGTTTAAAATTCATCATCTTTTCATAGATCGATGATCTTCACTACTGGTAGGTATGGTATGAAGCTCTCACTGATGTCGAACAGCCGCACAGATAGTCTGACCTCTATAGATCGTCCACTCAAAGCCCTGATCAGATCTTCCTTTGCAGGAGTGCTAGCTCATGTCGAAGGCTCTAGATGGTTGATCCAAGCTCCTTTCTGTGGATCTCTCAGACTACAGATTAGAAGATGAAGCTTTATAAGGAGGTAGTGGTGTGAGAGATTGAACAAGACTCACTCTTATATTTTTCTTCTCACAAAATCTAGAGTTGAAACCCTACACCCTATACCTCACGCCCAAGAGGAAGATCACTTCCTCTGTTTCTCACACACAGAATCTTAACCCACTCTCAACTTTTCATGTCCCAACTCTCAGGTTTTTTACATCAAAAACCATTTCTTATCTTGTACAAAACTGATCTCTTCTTAAGGGTGGCATCCCATGGAAGATAAAGATAAGAAAGAAGAAGTTTTGATTCAATTTCAAATGTTGGTTGATCCTTATTACCAATTCAAATTAAATTTGAATTAGATTTTGAATCAAATTTTATTCTCATCTTATAAACTCAGAGAAGGGTTGACCAACATCAAAATGGCATAAAAAAATTTATGCAAAAAAAACTTTATGCATAGAGAAAGATGGTAGCGTGAAGAGAAGAGTCCAACTCAATTTGACTCTAAGTTTTCATTCAAATTCAAATCTATTTAAACTCAAATTTAAATCAATCAATTTTTAATTTAAAAAAAAATAGATATGGATGTGAAAAAACTTCTGGGTATAAAAAAAATTTATGTAAAAAAAATTTCTCATGTGAAGAATAAGAGGGCACAGAGAAAGGAGGTGCAAGGCATTTGAATTCGAATTATTTTCTCATTTAATTAGATTCTTAATCCAATCAAATTAGGTTAGATCCAATTGGACCACTAAACTTAATCTAATTAGGTAGTATATAGTCTTGATTAAATCTTAATCAAATCAAAAATTAATCGAGTTCAAGTCTTGATCAAATCAGAAATCAAACATCCTTAGCGATTAGGTCATCTCATAACCTAATCGGATCAAACCAAATTGAATTCAATTCAATTAGATTTGATCCAAATCTCAATACTCAATCAAATTAAACTAATTAGTAGTCTAATTACTAATCAATCTTCCTACAATTCATCAACAATTAGTGAATTGATTTATTGTAACTTTTGCACAAAGTTAATCATCAATCGAATTGACTATTTTATCCTAGAATGATTCTTAATCGTTGATTAGTCATATGATTAGTTAGAAACTTTTTTTGAGTATAATCCCATAGGTTCGAACCTAAGTCGGTAGTATAAGAATAATCTTTTTATATCAATCAAAATGACCATCTAGCAATGATATCCGACATCTGGATAGGTCGAAAGATTGCGAAGCATCATTCAAGAACCTATTGGCATATGGTTATCGTATAATTCATCCCTTTGACCCAAATGCTTAAGGTGACTTAAGGTTTAACTGTCAACCCTGATATGGTCATCCACATTGTATTTTAATTTTTAAAATCTATCATATGGATTACTCCGGTCGAAGTTTTACTGAATTAAAACACACTGATACATTAATTCCTACTTTTTTGAAGGGATTAATTCCATCTTGACTCACACACTGACTTCTCAAGTACTTGACTATATCCAAAAATCTTTCATCACTCAATTAAAAATTTAGATAGTCCGGTATCAAAGCACAATGAGTTGCTTGCAAGTCACCTTGATGATCTCAGATCAGAGGGATACTTATATCTATATCCTTTGTGAGCTACTCTTGATAGTAGAGTGCTCAGCAGTTGGTCACGTTCAGTGAAATATACTCCTAATCTCACTTGCATGCCATGCCAGTATCTCCACACTCCTTGATTAAAAGGACAACCAACGTATATGACAAACAACGACCTATACTTGATATAGCTATCATCCTAATAATATTATATCATTTGATCGTGAACTTAAGATTTAAGGACTAAACGATATATCCTCCTATATCGAATCCAATAGTCTTAAGGACTTCATCACATAACAGGAGTTCAAAATAAGATGTACACAGTGATGAAAAATTAAATAATATTTATTAATTTAATAATTTATATATAATTATAATAATAAGCACAACCGTCAACAAATTGATGATTAGCTTTGAGACACAATTCCCAACACTAGCATCATCCGATGATTGATGCTGGGGCCGATGAATGAGTTCTCCCATTGGCCATCAGAGACTTATGATGCAGCCTAGGAGATGTTCTTGATAAGTCAAAGATGTTTAATTTTTAAATTTATAGTAGGTTTGTATTCTATTTATTAATACATAGTTGCTTTTACTTACGTACAGAAGTACTATCAATTCAAGACTCCTTAGGATAAGGAGGCTAGCCATCGGACCTTCGAAGAGATGGCCATGCAGAGGTTCCGAGATGGGCTGTATAGCCTTTGACAGTCTACTATAAAGTACTCCAGTTTTGAGTCACCATCGGACTAAAAGTCTTACACGAATCACTGAATGCGGACGGACATATGGGAAGCCCTCTGCGACCAGTGGAGTAAAGTACTGAGGAGTACTCTGATAGGTGGTAGAGGGCATGAAAGAATCGGTCCAACAAGTAGCATCTGATCAAGCATACTGATGGCTCCGTTGGCACATATGTTGTGGCCGATAGATTAGTAAAAATTCGATACTTAAATTAATTTTATATTAAATTAATTATATATATATTTTAATTAATTTAATTTAATTATTTATTTATTATAGACACGACAGTTGGGTCGTGCACTAGGACAACTGTAGATATGGGAGGCCACACACCAGTCTAGGAGGACTGGTGATTACTTAGATCCTCGATCTCGATAAATCATGATAATAACTTAAAATATTATTTATTAAATTTTTATATGTATTGATATATATGGACTAATGAATTTTTAGACTGTATAGACGAATTATATGGAGTATCTCGTATCATGGCACGATGAGAACCCATCCTCTCAGCCCCTTCTTGATCTCGATGGATGGCTTAGGATCATCGGAGGGGTGAGTAGGAGCCAGATCATAGGATTCGATCATAACTTTGACCCTCCAACAGCTCGGTACTCCTCTCAGAGCTCGATGACCTAGATGTGGACTGACACATATGTGGAGGAGGTCGTGCAGAAGCTTTGGAGCCAGCGATCTCAGAGCTTCCGAGATGCCATCCACAATACGATCGTTGAGATTCTTCGAAATCTATATCTGCGCGATCTGCTAGGCTTGTTGTCACAGCCATCACAGTAGGTAAATCTATTAATAATTTTTTTGACTTATTTTAAATTTTTATATTTAAAAGCTTCATATATTTAGGCTTAAGTCCGAAAAGAAGGTATAAGGGGATAAAAATTCAATCTAACCATCCAAATGATGGGTCGGAGATGTCTATAGCTCCGTATCATCGAATAAAATATATAGGAATAATGTGTTTGAGAATTGAAGTAGTATATTAAAATATATATTTTCATATCGATATATATGCTTTCATATCGAAACTTATTAATAATATTTTATTTTTTTTCATTACAAAATACTGGGACATTCAGTTCTCATCCACCAGCTGCTGGAGAGAATGTACAGGAGTAGGAGAAGGATGATGAGGAGGATCTTATATATATATATATATATTGATATGTATGTAATTTTGATACTTGTAAAGTAGTATAAACTTATAAAATTATATAATTTATATTTTTAATATAATATAATTAATTTTATATTTATGATTATATTAAATAATTATTATTTTATTTATAATAAGTTTTAAAAAATATTATTCCTTGTTAATGTATTTAAATAGATTTTAAAATATTTAATTATAAATTTTTTTAAAAAAAATTTAAAAACTATTAGCAACGGTACCTACTGTCGCTAATAGTTTTTTAAAATTTTTATTAAAAAATTAAAATACTATTAGCGACGGTAGTAGCAACGACAATGGCTGTCGCTAATAGCTTTTTAATATTTTAATTAAAAAAATTAAAATTATTAGCGATGGCTAAAGCCGTCGCTAATTACCGTTATTAGTGACAATGGATTTGCTGTCGCTAATAATAATAATTAGTGATAAAATTATTTTCATCTGATTTTTAGCGACAACTTGCTGTCGCTAATACTATTAGCAGTAGCAAAATGACTATTAACGATGGTAATTAGCCGACGGTAAAATGACTATTAGCGATGGTAGTTAGCCTTCATTAATAATCTATTTTTTTTGTAATGATTCTACCTTTTGATTAATATATGTATTCATATTAGTATTTTTTAGACAAAAGTGGATACGAGTATGGATTTACAAAATCCAACCATATATATTTGATCTGTTTAAATTGTGCTCTTCATGGTTCATTGCTAGCTATTAGTGTTATGGTCACAGCACTAATCTAAGTTGAATGTAGATGTAGTAAGAAAGGGAGGGTCAACCACTTGAGAGGATAGAAGAAGATACTGAGCACCAAGAAAAGATAAGGTGAATGGTTAGGAAAGCTTCAAAGGTTGGCCTTGATGAAAAGAAGTTGAGACAATAGAGATACCAAACACAGTAGAATAACTAGTACTGACGAATATAGATGGTTTAGGAGAAGCTGAACTAAAAGTAGAACTAGGAGATAAAGGTAACGAAAAGGGAACTAAGGACTAGCTAACATGACTGGTAGCTATACCTTGTTATTGGAGGATATTTTTAATGTTTGAAATCCACCGAGGATCTCTGAAGGAGGCTATGATTCACCATTATCCACATGATACTTCCTCAAAATCCAATAAGGGTATAGCTCCAGAATTTACTAAAGCATGCATAGGTTGCTCCGCGTATCAAAAAAAGACGCATAGATGCACTAAAAAAATTATGCTTTTTAATAATTGAAATTTGGATATATAAAAATGGTATTTATTGTTTCTAGGGCCTTCACACTGATAAGACTCGTCAAAACCCTTAGAGTTAGAATAAAAAAATAATAATTTGAAAACTAATTTCGTGACTTAAATGTACTTGTAGACATGAAATTATCGTTAGATGAGTCGTAATTTAGTAGGAACTGAAATTCTTTGAATATGGTAAATTTTTTGCCATTAACAATGAAACAATAGTATTGTCATCATTTTATATAGAGATGGTTTGACCATTGTTGTTAGCTCGTAGGTTCATATTGTATTAGCACTGCTATGGTGTTTTGACCATAACTTTCACTTCCAAGCTTTAAGTAGAGTGATTCAAAATGCATCGGAAAGTTAATTTGAACATGCATGCAAGCTTCAAATTTCACCTACACTGAATCCAGTGAAGTAAAATTTCAGACTGATGAAAACTAATGTTGACAGAACTGTTCCTAATATTGTAACTTGAGCTACTATTGATCTATAGCATAAAGTTTGAGCCTATTGAATCCTTATGTCTCAAATGTCAACTCATATCCTCCTTTTAATTAATCCTAGGATGTCTAGAGGCCATTCGGTGGTCTTGTGAGAATGAATGGTGTAGGTCTGGTATGTATCATTATACATAGGAGCTGGCATAGCTTACTTAACAAATTCTTATGATTTGTAGGAGCTTGCAAATTAAGTAATCCACATTTTGTAAAATACAGGATTTGGTTTCAAGATAGTGTTGCATGGACTGACTTGGCAAGAGGGAGAAAAGAGAAATGGAGATACATCGGATAAATTACAATTTTAACTCATTATATATTTACATCTTTAATATTGGTTGTTTAAATATTAAAATGATAATGTTGTTAAGGTCTCTCAGAATCTATATTTCTTACATCCAAATTAACATAAGGATACAAGCAAAATAAGTTTTTCAAGTTGTTTTAGTATCTATATATATCCTTGACCAATGGCTAAAAAGAATGATTACTCATTTCTAACATGAAAATAGAGGGACAAACTTATTATTAAAAGGAGTCAACTTTTTGTCAATCTCTAAAAGTGGCAACCATACAAGTATCTAAGTATCTAAGAATATGCATTTAACTTGGATATGTATCTAACATGAATTTTTTTAAGTCAGACATGAGCATCGAAGTAACATGTCTAAATTGACAAATTAAGCAGTACGTCAACATCATTATCAAATACAGAATTTTTTAGGTTATTGGTTGATGCGTTGTGTCATTTCTCTAGAAAAAATTAAATGCCTACATTTGCATATACGAAAAATGAGGCCTACATTGTGATTGTATCTCTAATAAACAAAATAGAACAATCAACATGGACCAAGTCTTTGAACACCTAGGAAATAGCACCATCTTAAAGAACCGGGTGATGGATATGCAAGGCCCAATTTGGAGTTCTAATTAGCTATTGAGTTGGCCTCTCCAAATGTACAAGATATATTAATTAGGGATATAGTGAAGCAAATGATTAGATAATTAAGAAGTACGTAAGGAGTGGCCTCATTTTTCTTCCTGTTTGAAGCCAAATGATTACCACAATGGAGCCTCCCTCCATCCACGAAGCATCAACATCAATAGTTTGACAACCAAAGAGGTACCTTCCTAGGTAACTCTGATTTAGCAACAATGATATATCAAACTACATAACCTTAGTAGCCTGTGGTGATGATATTCCTGTCTTCATTATAGATTATGATCCAACTCCACCTCTAGAATCATTATGATGGTGGAACATACTTATTATTTCTTTTCATCTTATATAAAAGAAAGTAGGAATTGGAGGTCACCATTTAAAGGTCTACAGCAGTTGATATTAATACGTTTGTGATTGAAGCAGACAAATGTACAATGGGGCAAAGAGAGGAGGTCAATTGTAAATTGATGACAGGGGCCTAAGTAGGTAGTGGAGACATGAAGGTGAAGATGGTTTAATCAGGGTTGTGGTAAAGGAAGGTGCACTACTAGTAGTGCTAATGGACAAGATAAGGAAGAATAGCAGAAAAAGTCAACTGAAACTTTCAATCTTTATCTAACAATAAAGAGTAGGAGGAGATGAATTTTTATTGAATGCAATAGCGATTAGAAGGGAGTGGGAGAGCAAACAAAGGAAGAGGCTGATGGCAATTAGAATATAGTTATTCACAATATATGATGAATTTGATGGAAGTTACACAAATGATAATGATACACATTATGTACAAAAATCATAAAGTAATATTGTTTATATGACATCTGGACCAATAGAGGAATCCGACGCAAGCCAAATGAAGTAGGTTAAGTGGCATAGTAATTTAAAAATTGACTAAATATTATTAACCAATCATCAAATAGTTCAATAGTCAAGTCCATGTGCTAATTGCTAAGTTAGAGGTTGACTATGTCTTTTACTAATTTTGTTGAAGTTGTAAATAAGCTTGTTGACCTAGTACTAGATATATTGTGGTAGAGATAGTTTCCAAGAAGCTAGAATATAGAGAATGGTTACGATGATTTAGAAATTAAACTGAAAATCAAACCATCAGAAGTTGTTAGAGTGGTATCACCTATAAAATAGTGGTATCAACACAAAAAAAGTAACTGTCCAAAATTTAATATTGGGTGTATAGATTACAAGTTGTAACTATGGATTAGGGCACTTTCTGAATAATCAAAATATTTTTGTGTTTGTATTTTTCTTATTTTCAATTAATATTATCTTTTATTCCTTATAGTTTAGTTTTTCAATTACCTCCCTTTAGGTGGACAACATCTCAGTAACAGCAAAAATCCTTGAAAGTTTAAGATAACATGAGCTACTACCACTTCTCTATTCTTTCTAGTTTGAACTTGTGGCATGCTTATGCTTTTAGGCTAGTTAATACCTTGGTTGGCTCCTCTTACAACAAAAAAGAGACCCTAAACCAAAGTCCAAGATTTTTTGATTTAGATGTGGCAGAGAATCCATGTTCACCTTCAAAGTCAAAAGTAAAGTCGACATCAATACAAGCTAAGACCATTGATGCTCTCTCAAATTGAATTTTATCAAGTTGGATTTCCACCAAATCAAACAATCCTCAATCATGGCAAGTTTGGAGATAAAAGAAATGAACTAAAACTTTGAACTTGATGATAGTAGAAAATGTCAGCCAAGGAAATCATTAATCAATTGAAAAGTCAATATTGAGAGTAAAGAGGCAAGCAAGAGATTATTCGAGTAAGACCGTATTAAAGAAATTGAGGGAATAGTATTCAAGTGAACACTTTATAGATTTGAACTAGAAAAAAGGCTTTGTACTCTTGTTTGATAACATGGCCCAGTTAGCTGATCATAGATTCCTATACAAACAAAATAGCTACCCATTTTGCCTAGATCTAGGCCGAATTCATTCTCAGGGATGTCAATAAAAATGTTAGCATTAAATTTCTTATCGATCGGTCTAAGATTCAACAGAATCCCCAAATTTAAAAGGCTAGGGTTAGACGTATCATGGTTTAAATATAAGGTTTACTCGAAGATGATTACAAAAATAGGGGCATAAGAAGAAGAGATCGATTGACAAAGGAAGAAAATTTATAAAGGAGATGATGTCCAGAAGTGCATTTTTCGACCAAAGAGAAGCCTTTGCTACAACTATGATCGAGTCATTTGTCCCAGAATATCAAGGTAGTTGGCCAAGACCAATGAGGGTTGTTATCTTTTTAGATTGAATTTTTGGAATCCAATCCTTGATAGAGAAAAGTTTTCTTATGATGAAGATAGAAAGTGGAAGAAAGAGATGGGGGACACCTGATATGAAAATAGGCTAAGGATGAGAAGATCAAAAGGGTCAGAAATGAGTAATAGGGGAAGAAGATTCTAGGAGATCGGAGCTCTCATGTTGCTTTTGCCTCTCCTCAGTCTATTTAGCCACATATCTAACCATGGAAGAGTCCAGGTTTATCTTGGGCTGAAGAGAGGAATCTCAAAAGAGGGACGAGGTTGTAGGAAAAAGAGCCGGAGGTGGAAGACAATTATAGAAGCCAGGGTTTGTAGGAGAAGACGAAAAGGAGGGAAAAGATGGGCTGTATTTAAAAAACTGGACATGCCTTACCGAGATATATCCGAAAAAGGATTCTAGTTGATTGCAAAATATCAAAGATAACAGACCGCATCTGGCACTTAGGTTAGCCTCTATGATGCAGACATGTGGTGCATAGGGACCGCTATTGATGATGGAAAGTGACATCCCATGTTATACCATAAATATAGATAAGGGACATGAGAAGTCCATTAGATAACACACATTGGAAATCCATTAGACACCAAATTGAGATCGTGGATGTGGTATCGAGTATCACACTTCACCCTCTTTATTGTTAGGTAATGGGATGCGGAGGGTACTATTCAGACAACATCCTGAGTAACAATGGAACTCGAAGGACCGACTAGATAAACATCATATAATAATACCTAAGGTAGGCCGAATATCCTACTCAATAAAGAGCAAGCCGAGTGGAGTGATCGATCCAAGAACTGGCCAAATACGCAAAGAATTGTTATTGGAGCTTATCTAGTGATGGAGTAATTTTAAAATAGGCCAAATATATAAGATATTAACGCATCATCAAATAGTCCACCTAGAGAAGACTAGCTGCTCTGCTAAGTTAGGGACCAAACTTTTATAAATCTAATTTCCAATAAATTTGGTCTATGATTTTTAACCTTCCAATTATTTATTTAAATTCAATTGTCATTTCACCTTTTTTTTTTTTTGGTGAGTAAATTCAGCAGATCGAGTAGGTAAAAAAAGTGATCCAAATTTAAGCACAAACAGGTCAACCTCTTGTTGGGGAATACCCACCGGCCGATCGACCGATGGCCGGAGGGACCGACCGACCGACTTACGGGTGAAGGACCGACCGACCGACTGACGGCCGGAGCGACCGACTGACGGGCGCCATCACCGGCCGATTAATGGCCCATAACCGACTGAGGATGTGTCGGTCGGGCATACTTTTCCCGACCGACTGAACCTAGAAGTCTGTTGGCCGACTCACATAAGACTCGCCGACCAACAGAGGGGCCCGACGCCACTCAGCTGGCCACCGACCTAGGGTCGATCGACTCCTCCAGTCGCCGTACAGCCGCCAGAGCTTGTCAGTTCTGACAGCAACATGCGGCACTACCACCTGGGGGCATTGTCTCGCCTAGGGCATTGTCAACCCTAGTGATTTGACAGTCCCACGGCGACATGACACTTTCACGGCGACTCTGACAGTCTACAGTGAGTTGACAATTCCTCAATTGTCCGCGCCATTAACGACGGCGCCATACCTGCTCCACTATATATATCGGGAGGGCAACAGTGCAAGGAGGGGATCAATCCACTTCTCGACTCCAAAACTACAGGCTCGCTCCTTTCTCTCTCTCTCTCGATTGAGCTCTCTGTCTTCATTTCACTGTTGTCCAGTCACCTCTCTGACTTGACCGTCGGAGGATCTCCGTCGGAGCCGCCTCCGGTCCGTGTGGACTTCTCATTTTGCAGGCGCACGTTCCCCGACGATCAGAATGAGGTGATTGGCCGTAACAGATTGGCGCGTCAGGTAGGATAACATGACGACGAGACGATTGGCCGCAACACCTCTTTTACCCATACCTGAGCTTGGAGCTTGCTGGGTTGGATCACGGGCTGACCCAACACATTTACAGACACTGTGGAACATAATTGTTGGATTTTAATTTAGTGGTCCCTGGAGACAGGGCAGGCGAAACAGTCCAGCTATTATTAGGCATGTCCGATCTAACCCTTAGTTAGCAGCACTCCTATATCAACATGATGATCTAGATAGCCGATCCACACAGATACAACCTGCTCCTTACTGACCTCAGCTATGTTATTTTATTTAGTTCTACCAGTCTGCTCCTCTATTGCCTTCTTCACTATTTTGTTCTCCCTGTTCTTCATCTAACCTGATCCCTCTCCAGCCTCCATGGAGCCCTCTGCCGAGAACCCAAGGAGGAGCAGCAGCGACTCTTCCTCCTCCTCGGAGTTCGAGTTCTGGATGGTTGGCAAAGAACCCTCCTTCCCCCAGCCTCACCTCCTCACCGCCGACGAGCTCTTCGTCGACGGCGTTCTCCTCCCTCTCCACCTCCTCCCTCTCTCCCACTCCAATCCCAACACCACCACTGAAATCCCATCCTCAACCGAGCCCGCGCCCGAGCACGAGACCGAGATGCCACCCCTTCCCCCAGAATTCTCTACTCCTTCCATTCCCCCCACCTCGTCCTCCAAGAGATGGAAAGATATCTTTAAGGCGGGGGAGAGGAAGTTGGTGGAGAGGGTGAGAAGGAAGGAGAGAATAGAAGCTGCCGGTAACGCCGCCGAGCTCAACATCAACATCTGGCCTTTCTCCAGGAGCCGCTCCGCCGGGAATGCCGGCGCTGGCACCTGGAATAGAGCCAAGGTTATGGTGGCCCGGCGCAAGGCTAGTAGCGCCCCTTGCTCACGGAGCAACTCCCGCGGAGAGTCCTCGAAGCCAGCCGCCGCCGCCGCCACCACCACCACCACCTCAAGGAGGAGGTGGGCTCCCAACCCAGGTCGGGTTGGACTCAACGCTGGCATCCACCTGGGCCGGACCAGCCCGGTCTGGCAGCTGAGGAGGAACAGCAAGCCCTCTGAGCTTAAGGAGAAGGCCAGCGACGCCGGTGCCAAGAAAGGAGGTGGCAGTGCTGGGGTTCGAATGCTGAATCTGAACATGAACACGTGCATCGGGTATCGGAATCAGGTGAGTTTCAAGGGGGAGGATAAGAATGGGGTGGCCGGCGGTGAGCAGAGCAGTGGCGGCGTTGGTGTTGGAAGCAATAGCGCCAGTCTGTTTAATCTCAGAACTATCTTCTCTAAGAAGGTGGTTTGATGTAAATATTGTTGTATATTATGTGTGGGTATTGTAAAATCTTATGCCCTTTGTATGTAATCTCTCTGAAACTTCTCTTCCTCTTTGATTCCAGAATTAGATTTTAGCGTTTTAGAGCTATCCTCTGCGTTGTCTACAAGGCATTCTGGTATTGGTGGCGAGATTTTCTGATGGGAAATGTGCCATGCCTTTTGCTTAATTTATTTTGGTTTGAGAAATGGAAGGAGATGGATGATTGCTCCTAAGCGGGATGATGACGGGACCTCAGCGTTAGCCACTGGCTGATTCTATGAACTCAGCCATTTGACACTCTCAAGGCACCTCTATTGTAGACAACCTTTAAGCGCATCAAATCCAGTGCTAAAACATTGGAATAAACTAATTATTATACGTTAATGTTGCATGCCATCCTTTTTATGCTTGGTTAAATAACTTTTCTAATCAGTCATAAATAGTAATAATATTATCATGAAGAGATGGTGACATGAGGATCATCCAAAGAGATATTGACGTTAATGATCCATCAAATTAGCAAACGACAATAGGAAATGGATGGTACTTAAATTTCTATTGATGCATCATCTCATTCATTATCCCACCGGTCCAGACCCTTGGTGTCCCATGAATATGTTGCTCATTTGTTGCCATCAGGGTGCAGGAGTGGGTGTTGTCAAAGATGAGTGGGCATAATTTAATTTGTTTTTAGAGAAAAAAAACTTGGGAAGATGCTATGTTTTGGACTCTTGCATGAAAATATCCGTAGAGGTTTGTCACGAGAATTAGCCTTTTTAAAGGTTTCGTATCCCAAAAAGAGTGACTGCCATAAGTGGATGGAAATTGTAAATTTTAGGTCTTATTTGGATGCGGGAGATCGTATCATCCAATAGGATCCTCTAGTTCTAGGATGGAAACGGGAAAGGTGAGAATGCCCATCCCATCGGAACTTATCCCGATTTTTCGGGAAAGAAATAAATCACCTTTTAGCAGTTTATATAATTTTAAAAAATCTGAATTACTTATCATCAACTTCATCTGCATTTTTTATTATCAATATCTCCAACTTCTCCGGCCCCTCTTTCTCCATCATAAATTTCAGTGTATTTAAAGACCAAAACATCCGTTCTTCTCTCTTTTTATTGATCTGGCTCCGTTCCTCCAGCACATAATCCTGGTTGCTATAGAAAAAAGTGTGACAACCCTGAATCTCGTATGAAAAAGCTATGTGAAAGATATTATTTAAATTATTTAATCTATATAAATATTTAAAATTATCCGATATATAACCGATATATGAGTAAATATATATTCGTACGGATCTTGATATGATTTTTTCATATAAATTCTAATTTTTTAATTAAGATAAAGATGTAAATCTAATTAAATTTAATTATAAATATCATAATAAATATATATTACAGTATTTTTTTCAATACTATGATATCATTATTGCAAGTCATGACTTTACCTAAAATAACATTCATAAAATATTATTTAAATTATTTGACTCTTTAAAATATCTAAAATCTATCTAATATATTGTTAATGTGGCACAAAACATACGTCCCATGAGTCTTTATACAAAGTATGAGTCATTTTTATCTGCAACATGAATCGTAGAAATGGTGGATTCTTGCATCTCTTAATTCCGGTCAAAGTATTTAAAAGTGTCTTGTCATTTCATTTCCACTTTTCAATCTTGTTTTCTTTGGATGAGATTAAGATATTGATTAATTTGAGACAGATTGCTGGAGAGGTATCATTTATATACATGTAACTACCAAAGGAGCTTGTATGTTAGCTGTGGCACTCTTATGGGATGGGATTCTCTGACTTGGAATTGGGTGGCCCAGGGTGGCGAATAGCAGGGCGCACATGGGTTTGCTAAAGAATTATCAAAAGGTAACAACGCATGCCTATGTTACGTCCACCAATCCGTACTAAGGCCTGACGTTGCCTCCATGTGCTCACAGACGTAACCGTCCAATCAACAGCGCCACCTCAAAGACTACCCTTTCTCGGAAGCTGTGCATGGGAACATATGTCCTTGGTCCGTCAGTTATGCATGTCCTCGGGTCACAGGTTGATGTTCTCTTCTCAACAGCAAGCATTCAGATCGCGTGATCATAGCCGTCAATAAACCAAGGAACCATCTTTGGGTTCAATCAAGAACAGTCTTGCTATTTTGGTAGATACAAGAGTTACAAGGAGCATCCATTTCGATACATTGGGAGGAACAAGGACTCATCTTCCTTTGCACAAATCCGCCATCGGATCAGTTGCTTGATTTGAGATCTATGATGGCAAATGAATCATGTAGTTTCGAGCACTTTAGATCTACTCATTGGATGATCTAATGGTGGATGCACGTGAAGGAAGGAGAATTTTTTTTTTGAAAGATAGAGCAAAAAAAAAGTTTTTTTTTATTTTTTAAATTTTACACAAAGCTAGGCACCACAGAGATTATTGAATTAATATAAAATTATGAAAAAAGAAATCAATTAAATTAATGAAAGCTTACGGTAAGATAAAATAAAAATGGGTACAAAGTTGCAAGACTATTTCAGATGGTACCATCCCATAAATTTATTGGCTACCAATTATTGCTCCCAAATGACAAGCTTCTAGATGATGAATAAAATTAATAACAGTATTATGGACTATTAATGGTGGCCTTGCTCTCTTACTGAAAATTGTTGTTTCTTGCCGACCATACAGTCAACATGGTCTAGAATAATCTATAGAACAATGAATCAAGGCTCTCCTTCCAGATGACCAAGAACTCATGATAGTTGATGCTAAAGCCTTTTATGTATATAGACAAAAAGTAATCTTTTCAGAAGATTTCATTTTAAAATTTGGATAACTTATAACAATGCATCTTAATGTATTATTTTCAATTACCCCAAGATAGTATAGTCACGGATAGAAGGACTCTTTGGCAGCGACCAATATAGTACATGATCTTTGCAGGATACAAGAGATCTCATGAAGGAATATTGTTGAGATGCTAATATGAAGATGAAGCCAGAAGAATGGTTCAAGATATTCATGTGAGAGCTTGTCAGCTAGATATATAGGAAGGGGCTTGTCTTGGCTAAAAGGATTCTTAGGCAAGGATATTATTAGATGACCATGGAGATGGAACGCAACGAGTTTATAAGGATGTGCGATAAATGTCAAATTCATGGAACCTTATACATGCCCTTAGGATCGAATTTCACAGCCTCAGTACACCTTTTCATTCTATGTAGAGATTTGGATGATTAGACAGATCAACCCTAGAGCTACAAATGGTCAATGGTTTATCATTGTGATGGTTAATTATTTTATGAGTAAATTACAAAAATCCTTCTGAGGTAAGCATTTATTATAATTATATTCATTAGTTTTTAAAATCTACACTTACACCCCTAAAATGTAATGGCGTTATTCAAGCCGTTTTAGAAATATGAAATGACCAAATTGCTATCTCTTATGAAATAGTTAAAGGAATCTATCTCAACCACTTTTCATCGTCTTCTTCCCCTTTTTTCAACTTATCTTCCACTTTTTCTCCAAGAATAGGGTTTGTCCTTACCAAATCCACCCATCTTGTGTGATTATCTCATAGAATTGTAGAAACACATTTGATTAAGGCTATAGAAGTGATAGAGAGCCGGCACCTTGTTCTTCAGTATACGGTAGATTTTTTTTATGTCTAATTTTTTTTTTAACTACAATGAATGCATTTACGCCAACTACATGCATGGATATTTTGTCATTCTTTCTGAGAGCCATCATTTTCTCTTTAATTTTATTATTTTAGTGATAGAAATGAAATATTTTTAATTAACATATTTTAAACCTAGCTGTATGTGGTCTCCTTCATATGAGTAAATAAATCCAAGTACTTCTAAAAATAGAACTTGACATTGTAAATGAACTCCATTAATGGTCCCCTTTTTCTTTTTGAAATACAGGATAGGGGGTCAACTGCTAGTGATTATTTTATCAACTTATTATGATAAATTAAGAGCTCTTGTATTTAGCCAAAATAGTATTTTGCTGAAAATCATATTTATCTGATTGATATGCTAAAGATTAAAGATAAGATGTTAGTTGTAGGTATAGTAATGGTGTTAAGATATAAAGTATAATGTACTAATAGAATTTTTTGTGATCAAATAAAATTAATGACTTGCACATTTCACTTCACCATAATTAACCATATAACATCAGTTCTCCTCATTCATGCAACAAATTTATCAGTTCAATGAGCATTTGTTGATACTATTTGTAATTGTTTCAATTATTTATGATGTAAGAAAATACTATCTTTTAAATGTCTAATGATTAAATCAATATAAATTACTATACTGATTGATTTATGCAAGGATGCAATGGTTCATCATAATTTGGTTGTACACTATGGAGATTGAAAATATTGGATCGATAATATAGATGAAGATCTTTATTCATATTTAATAGCAGTGACTGATTTGTATAATCTCATTAATAAGAGAGATGTCAATCTTACTATTTCTTATAGCAGTGATTTTTTTAATTAAAAATAATAATGATGTGATCTATATATTTAGTACACATTAAGAAGTTAAGGAGATACACTTATTTGTTGAAGATAATATTAATAATCCAATTTTTTTTATAGTCTTCCTTCTGGATGGGGCGTAAATGAGATTGAAGTTAAAGATCAAGCTAAAGGGATATTGAAAGATAAATTAGAGGGTAAGTTGGCAAAGGAGAGGATGTTGTTGGAGGACAAGTTGGAGTAGTTGAAGAGAATGTTCGACATTAAGTAGGAGGACAACTTAAAGAGAATGTTGAAGGTCAAGTAGAAGAGAAAGTTGATGGGAGGAAAGATGATGATGTGCTTGAATTGTCAGAGGATATTTATCCTTTTTCTAACTCAGATGATGCTAATTGGATGATGGAGGGAGAGTCAAATGATGCGGATAGAAATGATTCAATTGATGGAGGTGATGATAATAAATCCAAAAATGATGGCAGTAATGATCATCTGAGTGATATTAACTCTATTGAATCAGTTAATCCCTTAAATAGTGATGAGGAGTTTAATTCTAATGTGAGAAAAAAAAATTTCTCATTGAATCTAAAGAGCAAACCATTTAAAATTATAGAGGGAGGATAAATTGTGTTTGAGGAAGGATAGCTATTTATAAATATAAATGAGTTTAAAAATACATTGAGAGATTATACAATTTTGGGTGGGTATGAACTTAGGAGAGATAAAAATGAACTTGAGAGGATCACTACCCACTGCTTTGGTTGAAAATGTAATTAGAGAATTCATGCATCCATTATACTTGATAGTAGGACCTTCATGATAAAAAATTTATAAGGATATTATACATGTGTAAGACCTATGAAGAATAGCAATGAAATTTTCAAATGGATAGCTAGAGAATTAGAGCATTACTTAAAGGCTAGTCCACATATGAGTTATGAGTTAATATATCAAAATTTGACTAAAAAGTATGATGTCGAGCCTCACATGATGCAACTATATAAAGTAAAAAGAAAGATATTAAAAGGGATTGAGAGAAAGTACAGTGAGTTGTCCTATTCTAAGTTACTTAAGTATACTGAACTACTTCGGACGAAGAATCATGGTACATTAGTAAAGATTCAGTTCCATGAAAGGTCTGTATAATTCAAAGAGCTCTCAATATTTAAAAGGATATTTATATTCTCTGAGGCAATAAAGAAGAATTATTTAGAGGAGTGCAAACCCTTCTTAGGGTTGGATGGGTGTTATCTAAAAGGGGCCTTTGGTGGTGTACGTACTACCTTATGTAATTTTCATTGATGGAAATAAGTGATTATTTTCTATAGCTTATAGGATGGTGAAGATTGAGTACAATGATAATTGGAAGTTCTTTCTGGAGCATCTGTATGTTTGCATTGATAGTGAAATGGTAGACAGCCTATCAATTATAATGTCGATAAGCAAAATATATGCTTTAATTATTTGGTTTATATTTTAGAGCTTTGGTTCATATTTTAGTTTACTTCATATTAAAGAAAGTAAATATTATATATATTTAGACTTTGAATGTACCAAGCTATATTATCAAGTCCACCTATAGTTTTGTATTATTTCTGTTCTTTATACTATCAATCTATCCTTGTAGCTGCATGTTAGACTTGTTTTGTTTCTATGAAGATTAATAAATAACTAACACATTGAAACCCAATAAGCATATAAAAATATTATTTGAGTATTTAAATTCAGTTTATCTAGTTATATGCTGTGCTTATAAAGATTAATCACATCAAAATATGACATTATGCACCTGAAAATACCAATAAGTATATAACTAGTAGTACTTGTGCTAGGACATTAAAGATACAAATTTTTTGATTTGCATTATTTGAATGATTTACTCATGCTGCCTAATATATGTGTAGAATTTAGTTGAAGCAGTTTTTTAAATATTTTCAGATGTTAGTCATCGATTTTGTGCTAGACATCTATATAACAATTTCAGAGCAAAATTTTTTGGATTATTGATGAGGTTTGACTTTTGCAATACTATGAAAGCATATTATTAGGTGTTCTTTGAAGATGCAATGAAAAGAATGAAGGAGCATAATATTGAGGCTCATACACACATGATGGAAATACTACTATGAATGTGGGCAAGGCATGCTTTTTATCAGAAAGCTTGCAGTGACCATATTACAAATAATATGTGTGAACCTTTCAATCAATGGATGGGAAGTTTCGAACCAAACTCATCTTGAGAATATAAGGTTGAAGTTGATGAGTAGGTTATAGAAGAGGTATGCTAAGGGATATAGTTAAAAGGATAAATTAACTCCATATACTAGATCTAGGCTAGATAAAATCATACAAGCCTCTCAAGTCTGTAAGTTGATACCAGCAAGCAAATAAGAGTTTCAGGTACTAGAAAGGATTAGAAAAGTTGTTGTAGATTTACTTATGGTGAGTGGAAGATCATTGGAATACGATGTAAACATGTTGTGTTGTGTATTGATTATACAAGAGAAAATATAGTGAAATTATGTGATGATTATTATACAATAGCAAAATACTTAAAATTTATAGCTTTATCATTCATCTATTATCTGATAGCAATCTTGACCTAAGAAATGATGATGAGAATTTACAGCCTCTATCTTTCAAAACCTTGCCCAAAAGGCCAAGAAAAGATAGAAAAAAGGAAGAAGGTAAACATATTTGGAGGAAAAGATTAATCACTAGCTGTGAGGTGTGATAATTACAATAGATTTGGCCATAACAGACTTGTCAGCATGCTCCTGTGATAAAAAAATATAGATTATGATATTTTTTTTGAACTTTATTGCATCTAGTTACTTACGTTATTTTCTTTTGATTTTTGTAGTAAAAGTATAATAACACTCCCAAGCATGTGATAGAATACCTATAATTAAATTTACCTTAATGAGAAGATATGGATCTATCTTAAAGGGAGGATCTACTTTAAGGGATGGATTTGAAAGAAGGGAGGCCTCAAGAGGGTGGTAGATGTGCCAGATCTGATTCAAGGGAGATGAGTGCAGATTTATTTAAAAGCCAGTAAAATAGCATTAAGAGATGTCAAAGTACACTATCAGAATTCTGATTCTTTTTATCTTTTTACATGTAAAGGATGGATACTGCTTTTGATGCTGTATGGATTGTCTATGATGACTGTGCTTTATATTTGTTAATCAATAGATTGAAAATATGTCTAATTTATATTTCTCTATGATGACTGTGATTTCTATCCGCGATTAATTCATTACTATTATTGATGTTAAACACTATTTACATTCAATATAATATAACATTTCAGCTTTTTGGTACATTGGCTATGGAACATGTTGTGTTGCATATTATATGGTCTACTTCAGGTTGTTAAAAGCATATAACACATGTTGCTGGTTCAAGATACAGGGACATTTAGTGACTACTTCAAGTTGTTGAAAGTAGTTCATATTGTAGTTTATGGATATTTAGTGTTGTTGGTTCATTATGGAAAGATGATGTTGTGTAATTGATTCATGTTAGGAGACTGATTCATATTAGGATATTGGTTCATGTTGTGTAACTGGTTTGTAAGTGCTCTCAAGGTGATATGATCTGAAACAATAAAAGGTGATATGCTGTTTCTTGTTATGTAACTAGATTTGCTTTTAATTAGGTTGTTATAAACCCATGTATAATTTATGTTGTTATAAACTTATGTTTGTGTAATGCAGGTTGTTATAAACTCATATTTATATGTATAAACATGAGTTCATTGATGTGTTTGAACCATCTTATTTGCTTTTAATTACAACTGGGATAAGACATATTGATTCTAGTTCTTAGCATCATCGCTCTTTTATGATCCAATTTCAAAAAAAAATAGTAGGAATAGGGCATATGATACATTACTGGTCATCATGTTTTGCTTGCATAACAAAAGAGCTAAATACTTTGTAGCATTCACATTTCATTATAATACAAGTAAAATCATAACATGCAAATTTAAGACCAATATTCATTACAACAACAAGTTTTCCAAAACTATAATAGGTCACTTTAATATAAACAGAACTAGAAAATAAGTAGTGCTATCATTCCAAGTAGAAGCCTATTTGTCATAGCACTACTCTTACTTAATTCTTTAATTTTACAATACAACATTTTTGACTCCATCCTTAAATCACTAATTTCTTTTCTTATATCTCGAAGTGAATCATTAACCGATATCGATGATTAAATTCTTGATCGATCATTTATTTGCAAACACCAGCCCACAAAGCGATGTTCTTCATAACTATAATACAACTTATTTAGATTTTTTTGAGAATTTAAGATTTTTATTAATACTATGCAACCATAATGGCATCTCTTGTTAGAATAATCGAGCCAACATGAGCGACCCTGAAAATGTGAACTTAGTTAAGACATTAGGGTGTCCTGTACAAAACAAAATAAATTACATTAATTAGAAAGATAGTTAGGGAGACAACGTTAGTTAGAAGAGAACTAGATAGATGAAGTACTATTAATTTTAGATCAACACAATACATTCTACTACATTCAGGTAGCTAGATTCAAATACTAAACATATGATACATTCAATTAGACCTAATAAACTTCACTAAATCATACTATATACGTAATAATAATTTCAAATAGCACAAATCTAATAAATCCCTAACAAATTTCACAATAGAGCTCCAATACATTGCATGTCAAAAAAAAAAAAAGGATTAGGGCTATTAATTTTAGATCAACATTACATGTTCTATTACATTCAACTAGATTCAAATACTAAATATGTGATACATTCAATTAGACCTAATAAACTTCATTAAATTATACTCTATACAGTAACCTTGATTTCAAACAACACATACCTAAAAATCTCTTACAAATTCAAAGTAGAGCTTTAATATATTGCATATCAAAAAAAAAGAAAACAAAGGATTAGGGTTCTAATAAAGAGAGTAGTCCTAGGGTTTCAAAATAGGATGTCGGTCTGAGGCTCCGATAGATTCTTGGGATTAGACCAAGATGATGATGGGTCAGTAATGGAGAGGGCAAAGAAAGTTTTCAGTGAGAGGGGAGAACCTGCAAGGTAGCTCAGGAGGATGTCTTTGACACATGTGAGTTTTAGAGTGGAGGCGCACTGAAGTAAGAGATCGTCTTCACTGAACAGCATCAGAGCAAGAGAACGATGGAGCACCCAGCAGCACCAGAGCAAGAGAAGAATGGAGGTAGAGAAGATCGGAGAGGAGAAAAATTTTTATTCTTCACTTTACTCATCCTTTATTGAAGGCCATTTATGTCATTTTATAAAAATTTTATTATGTGGCACTTGAGTCCCAATTTGGATTAACGGGCTGCCTAACGGTCTAGGTTAAACTATAAAGTTAAAATAAACATAAAGGGTGTTGGTGTAGATTTTTAAAACTACTGGATTTAAGTATAATTTTGATCTAATCTTAGAAGATTTTTGTAATTTATCCTTATTTTATTGAATCAATTGAAGGTGCTTCAAATACAAGAATCACCACCAACCATGTCACTAAATTTTTAAGAGGTTAGAAGTGCAAATTGGTATACCATATGAGACCGTCACAATCAATGGGTTAAATTTCATAAGAAAGAAGATCACTGATCTTTATAAGGAGCTTAAAATTTTTTTCAACATATTGTCCATAAACAAATGAACCTATGGAAGCTGTCAATAAGAATTTGATCAAAATTATTGAGAAAATGATAGCCATGTATAAGGATTGGCATGAGACACCTGTCAATACGCTACTATAGTACTACAATGAAAACTATAGATGTAACCAATGTTCATTTTATGGTGTGGAAGAAATATTAGCAATGGACGTTCATATTTTTCAAGCTAAATTTTAGCTGAATCTAGAATAAATAAAATTGATTGACTATAGAATCAATGCACTTAGTTAGATCTATTAAGCAAAAAGGGACTAAAGGTTCTTTGCAATGTAGAGTGTTACCCAAGGAGTATTAACTACAAGAGCTTATAATAAAAGGGTCCAATGCTAGAATTTGAGCTAAATGATGTAGTCCTGAAAAAGATTTGGGCTCATAATATTAAAGAGAAGTTTGCAACTAATTAGAAAGGACTATTTATAGTCAAATAAGTCTACTTGAAAATACACAGATTACCGGATGGAGAAGAATCTTTTGGTCATATCAATTTGACTATCTTAAGATATATTATGCTTTAATCTTGGAAAATATAATGTAACCCTCCTTTTCTTCAGGGTTTTTTACTATATAGCCTTTGCATCAATTGCGAAAGTTGTCATTATTCATTATATCCTTGCAAATGTTGCTGCTTGAAATTGGTCTCTCCACCAGACAGATGTATCCAATGCATTTCCCTATGGTGATATGAGGAAAAAATTTTATATGTTTCTTCCCCTAGATTTTCATGAAAGGGGGTGCCTCTTATTTGCTGGCTAAACAAGTCTATTTATGGCCTCAAGTAAACTTCAAGATAATGATTTTCTGAATCCTCCAAAGCATTGATTGTTGCAGACTTCAAACAATCGTTGACTGTCTACTCTTTATTTACACAAATTCATGGCACCAAATGCACCTTCATTTTTGTCTGTGTAATGTAGATGATATTATCATTACTGGTAATGACATAACCTAAATATACTAACTCCAAAATTTCTTCAAAGCTAGTTCAATATCAAAAACATGCATTTTGAAATACATTCTTGAATGGAGGAGGCTAGATAAAATATAGATATTTTCTCGAAGCTATAAAAAATATACTTTGTAAATTCTTGATGATGTTGGATTCTTGGGATCCGAACTGATGATTTTTCTAGGGAACAAGATCCCTACCTTGATCATTCTAGATATCTTCTTGATAATCCTACTCATTATCAAAGGCTTAGCAAAGACTTATATATCTTATAGTCACTTGTCTAGATATTATTTATGCAATTCACATCCTTAACAATTTTATGCATAAACCTAATAAACCATATATGAATGCCGCAATGCATGTATTGAGCAATCTTAAAGGAGCACTAGCTCAAGAATATTTTCCCCAGCTTCCGATATCACTATTTCTCTTGTTATGTTGATTTTTGATTGAACTTTCTATCCTATGAATTTGTGTTTAGTCATTGGTTATTGTATATTTCTTAATAGAACCAAAAGAAAACAATTGTGTCAATGTCTTTTATTGAAGTTGAAAACCAGTCTATCACTATTACGTGTTTCATAATTACTTAGCTAGCTGCAAGAAAAATAGATTTAGACAACAGTCGAGAAGCAACGACTAAAATAATCACTGTAAAAGTAGTTCTATGGCAATAATTTTTTTAACCATTGGCTTAAATCTAATTGTAGGCAATAGTTTTAGAAAGCAATTTTAAACTATTGCCATGGGGTATATTATACAATAGCTAGACAACGATTTTCAAATATCGTTGCATAAAAATTTATATTTTAGCAGAATTTTTGGCTATCATTGCCTATACATTTGCCTATATGCAACAATTGTTATGGTCATTGCTCAAAATTAACATATTCTATAGTGCTAAAATAACCATTTTATAAACATATAATTTTAAATAGCAATTTTTATAGTCATAGGCTAAAATGATACTTTTAAAAAATAATTTATATAAAAATTATTGTATAATTTATATAAAAATAGCAATTTTTATAGTCATAGTCTAAAATGATACTTTTTATAGTCATAGTCTTTAATCATGATCTAGAGCACCAACTATAATAATCATTGTATAAAGTGATTTCTTATAGCAATGAGTAATATAATCATTACAAAAAATTAGATTCTTTCGTAGCGAAGTTTAGAGCTGTTGCATAAAAATGATGCTTTTAGGCAACGGCTTGTGAAACTATTGCTTGAAGTGATGATTTTTACGAATGGTATGTATAACTGCTACCTAAATTGATAGTGTTTAGCAACGGTTTATTGAAATATTGCTTAAAATGATAGTTTTTACTAATGGTTCCATTTACCTCAACATAAAGTGATGCATTTTTGCAACATATGATGGAGTTATTGCATAAAGTGATGTTCATTAATAGTAAAATATAGAGCTATTGTATAATACAATATTTTTAGATGACAACTTATATACTCTTGTCTTAAGTTATATAACCATTTAATAAATTAATATTCTTCTAATATACTAATTAATATACTTCTAATTAAATAATTGATATTCTTGATTAATTCATTTTAGCAATATTTTTTTGCTATTATTATCTATACATCTGTACATATGCAACGGCTAATTGTAAAAAGATATTTATGAAAATACTAAAAAATTTAAAAAAATTAGTTCATATTTGAAGATTTTAGTCGAGCTAATACAAGTTTTTCTAAATTATCTTCAAAGATATGTACATACTAAATTAGTCATCAGTGAACTAGAAGGATCATCAAACTCAATGTGGACTACTTTCTCCTCAATCACATCAATTAAAATCATAATAGATAATAAATAATTTAGTAATTATTTAATATTATTTTGATTAAGTAATTAATAAATACTTCTCACTAATGAATATCCATTTTAAGCAGGTTTGGGGTTGGATTTCAATCATAACTGAGTCAACCCATGTCGATCTTTTTATTAAATAGGCTAGATTCAAGTATAGATCTTTAACCTATTTAACCTGTTTTAATCTATTTAACAATTGGGTCAGATTACGACCTGACCCATTTAATCTTTTTAAAATACGCTTAATATATTTGTGACCTATTTAACCTAACCCACTTAACCTATTTAACCTATTTAATATGGCTTGACTTGTTTAATAAATGGATTATATAGGTTGGGTTGACTCATTTATTTATTTAATATATTTGGTTGACACATAATTTTTTGACCTATTTAATAAACAGGTTGAATTTAAAGTAATAAATTTCTGACGTGATACATATTTGACCCAATCCATATATGATCTGATATGACCCAACTGCCACATCTATTTTCAAGTTTCCTCTAAAATGAGTTTCTTCTAATGTTAGAAATCTTATTAAGCTCCATAAAAAAATAGACATCACTCATGTTTCCTTTTTTTTAAGCATCAAAGAAAATGGATATGTGCATGTATAAATTTTTATTAAAAAAGTAAACATAATAAGTGGATATGAGGATTTGAACTTAAAATCTATTAATGGTCAAATCATTAGATTAACCAATAAATTCTAGCTCTTATATATTTGTAAGTTAATGAATAAATATATTTATACCATTCAACCGCTTATATATAAAATCCCCAATGCAAGAACATTTCCAACAGGAGATTCCTAAGGACGTGAAAAATTAAGAGAAGATGGCCCATTCATGCCTTGTCTCTGTGGATACCTAAAAAAATTAAAATAGTCTTCCCTATTCGCCGCTCTAAGCCTCCCATGCGATTGAACCTCTGAGGACATAAAAAAATAGAAGTGGAAAACATTGAAAAAATCAACAAAATAAAGGATGGATAGAAAAAATTAAGGTAAGACCTTTTCCCTCATAGATTGATCATTCTCCTTTAGTTTTTGTATTTTTTTCTTATTTCGTTGTCTTTGTTTGGAGATCTATGGGGAAGGAGAGTATCTGAGGATATTGGAGGGGTTTCTTAGGTTCTAATTGGGATTTTCTCAATGATATGGGATTTTATGTGAGTTATGGCAGTATGAGTTTGAGATTTTGGAGAGCATAATCTGGATAGAAGCATGATATTTTGTAGGATTTGGAGATTTTTGATTGAAAGAATTTTTCAAATGATAACAAGAATATGATACTAAATCCACGATGTGAGACTTGAACTAGGCTAAGTTCCACCTTTCTTAATAATATGATAGTAAATCCATAGTGTGAGACTTGCACTAGGCTAAGTTCCACCTTTCTTTAGAATTTATGGAGTTGCGTTCTCATAATAACATGAATATGATACCAAATCCACGGTGTGAGACTTATAGTAGGCTAAGTTCTACTTTTTTAAACTCTCATGTGGAAAGTAAAGTTATCAAAGTGTCAACATACCTGTTATTCTATCGAAAGAAAAAAATTATAAATAAAATAAAAGAAAATTTAATAGTTGAGGAGGTTGAGACATTCTAGAATTGTTAACATAGATGGTTTCCTGGAGGTTGAGTTTGAGTGGGCACAACTTAGAGGCTTAGGCCAAACTTAATAATTTATTAAAATTTATATTTATAATTTTATTTATTTAGTTGTTTGATATGAAGTAGTTTTCGAATAGTGAATAATGGTTCCTTTTCAAGTGTTAAGCTTTCAGAATATTAAATTTTTTAATTTAAAAGATGGCACCTATAACAAATTGATAGTGCTTCAGTTATTTTTTTTATTTTACATGACACATCAACTAACATGAAACACATATCCATATATATGTTGTTCAGTGAATATTAGATCATTCATCAGCTTATCAATCTTGACTTGACTCCTAAATTTTTAAAAGAATAGTAATAGCAATTTTGGCTTAGGCTTTGATTGTTACAACAAAAAGAAGGACACTACTTTAAATATCCAAAGTTCAAACGTTGTCTTTTATTGAGAATCATAATCCCACCTAGCAAACTCATTTGTTTTAAGCTTAATTCTTATTTTTTTTAAAAAAAATTAGTTATAACTTTAAAATCTAAACTTGGTTGATTTTTATAATCATATTATCAATTATGGCTAATATGATTTGTAGTTCTACATACTTTTCTCTTAAGGTTTGTTTGAATAATTGGATCCAAAATCTTATAAAATTTGTAGGTTAGATGGTATAACAAGCAAAATCAGACCATGCTACATCTGGATGAGAGTTGAAATCCCATGAAATTATATTTTATTATATATGATTAATTAGAAAAAAAATAAGTATTTTATACTAACTTTGTATGCATATTTTATATTCCTTAGTTTCTACTCTTTGGAATATTGATATATGGATAAGAGCTGGATGTTAAAACCATGAACAAGTAATGTATATATTAGTAGGGTACAACAGTTCTTAGATTATGCATTTACTAAGTTAGCTGAAAGGAGGAAATCATATGTTCATATGTGAAATGTTGCAATGCTTATTGGTTCAAAAAAAATATTGTTGCTGAGCACTTGATATGCAAATATTTTAATTGACATATACGATTGGATTTTTTATGGGGAGGGAGATATAGATGATAATAGTGAGGATGTTGAAGTGGGACAGAAATATGATGATGGCATAAATACTTTATTATATGATACTTTTAGAGGTATAGAAGGAGAATGGATTAGGGATGGGCCTAATGCAAATGCTAAGAAGGTTATAGGAAAAATATATTATTCCTGATGAAGGCAAAAAATGGGTTTTGCAAGCAGTTGTAGATGTTTGGAGAGGTTACAAGTATAGGTTGAAAAAGAAATTTTTTTTAAGATATAGCACAAGAGAAGAGAGATTGGCTAATAAGCGGAATGAATATCAGACTCACATTTTGAAGCACTTCTTAATTATTGGAAACTAAAAAATATGAAGGTAAAATAAATACTTGCAATACTTAAGTATAACTTTCAAAATAGTAACTTATTACAATAACTTACAAACATTTTATATCTAATTCATTATCTATTATTGTATTTCATTATATTTTGTTGTTACAAAAAATCAGTGAGAAAAATCAAGCAAATCGGAGAAAGCAAGAGTACATGCATAGAGTTGGTCCTAAAAGCTTTACAAGGATTCGCAAAAAGTTAGTATGTTTAATTTATTATTGTCTTATATTTATTTATATATAATCTATCAAGATGTAAATATATTATGGGCTGGTTAGGTTATTTTATATAAAATTATCTTATATAATTTTTTGGTTTATTAATATATGTTGTCAATCATATTTGATGATGATATTATATTTTCTTGTATTATTTTTTAACCATCATATATCATGAAATAAGCTAAATATCTTTATGATTCTATTAATAATTATTTTTGATTTATGATAATATAATTGAATTTTAGACAGCATCAAATGAGAATAAGGAACTACCATCATAAATTCAAATATTTCTTTAAACTTGTAAACCTAAAGGAGGAAAACAAGTTGGTGAGGATACAAGTGCTAAACTTATAAGTTGTATAATTTATATAATTTTTTTAACTCAAAAAGTATTTATGACATTAAACATGTTTATTTATTAGTCTTGAAATAAAATTATGACTAAGCATATTTAATATGACTAATTGTTGGATATTGTAGTCTCAGCTAGAGAAAATATAATTTAATTTAAATTCAAAGAGAAAATAGTGCCAGTGCAAAAAAAGTTACAAAAATTTTAGAAAAAGAAAAATCTAGATATATGCATCTCTATAGAAGGGGGGTCACTCAAAAAGACTTATGTAAAAAATCTACTTATGACAATCATTTTGAGAGAGCCCAACACCAAAAGATGGACAACTTTAAAAATATAGGTTATAAATATAAAAATAGAATAAGCAATAATTGTAAACTATTGTTTAAAATAGGATATGCAATAATAGAAATTTATTGTCTAAACATAATAAATCAATGTCAAAATATCTGATAAAAATATTACCTAAATAAATAAGTATCGTAGGCTAAATATAAAAAATCATTATCTAAAATGAAAAAAGTGTTGCAACAATATTTAGAAAACTGTTGCTTAAATATGAATAACAATTATATAAAATATAAAAATCACCATCAATTCCTTCCGAACATCATTTTCTAACCAATCATAGTTGGTGCAAAAAATTATAATTAATTATTACATAAAATGAATAATTGTTGCTAATTACTATAAAAATATATTGCTTAAATAAGAAAAATCATTGCGAATATCTCAGAAAAAGTGCTACTTTAGCAAAAATAACTATTGCATTTATTTTATTATAACCATTGTAAATACTTATTAAAAATTGTTGCATAAGATTTTATTAAACAGTAATTATTTAATCATTAGCTTAAAATCAAAATACTATTGGTTTTGATTTTAGACAACAGTCGCATTAGCAACGGCTAGCAAACCATTACCAAAATATTAGGCAATGGTTTTAAACCTTCAAGTAATATTTTTTGGCTGTTGTCTAAAATTATTCTTATTGTAGTCACTGATCTTCAGATATCACTGTTGTTACTTGCAAGATAATTAATAATAATCTGATCACAAATTTAAATGTCATGACTCATTGTAATATATTTAGCAATGGCTTAGTGGGTCACTAAAAAGCTAGCATTGCTAAAAACTTAGTGGTTATTCGTGTTCCATTACTAAAAGCATGTTGCTAAAAGTGCCTTTTTACTGTACTTTCTTGGGCTTTCTATTGCATTTTAATCTATTTTATCTAATTGGCATGAAACACATTTTAGTGGAAGGCGGTTGCAAAAAGCTTTTGAAACTCGCACTACAAGATATTCAGCCTCATTTAGTCATAGTGAGGAGTTATGAAAAGTATTATGAACTCAACTCGATTCTTTACAAAACCAATTTTCCTACAGATCATAACCTTGAAGAAAATAGGGCAATCTACATGAATATTAGATGTTTCAATGATGAGCCTAAGATACAACCTTGCTTCATTTCATACCGATGTTGTCTGCAGACTAATACCATATTAGAGAAATTGTAGGTGTACAAAATGAACTATTATTGGATCAACGTAGAAATGAATGGTGCCAAGAAATTATCTTAGTTGGAAACATCACTGATGATCAAATATTGAAAACTTTATTATTGAAGGAAACCTGAACATGTAATTCTACTAAAATAATCTTTGATCGATATTTAAATTAATTATTTGGTATATTTTGTAGCTTTCACTTCTAGAAGCAAAGAAATCTAGGAACCTGCTTTTGCTTTCTATTTGCCTTACAAAAAATCATTCTATTTATTAATTAAATTAAGATCTTTTTAGATACAGATTTATTACTTACAGAAAAGTGAAAATAAGAGCACAGAATGGCCGTAATTCCATGCAAATGCTATCTCCAAATCAATCTCCAATTGTTATTTGACCAAATTGTAGGGAAACAAGAATATGGAAACCACGACAACATTAAACAAGCCCTAAAATATCAATTTGAGAAAAGAAATAAAAAATGATTTAAGCACAACATTGAAAAGCATTCCCACATCACTTTCTTAATTTATTTTTGGAGAGCACCAATATATTAGCTTGATAAACGAAATCAAATGCCAACAAATATTTCCTTTCAAGTATAAATTCCAAGGACCTTATCATTATTTGTATGTATTTTCATTCAAATCATAGAAAATTACAAGGTAACGTTCATGCTAATCCATGAAAATCGTGTTCTATTTCATATTTGTATATGTACACAGTTGCACATTCAATTAAAAAAATGCATGCAGATTTGTATGTTTTCAACTTAGCATTAGACAAGAAAATGCATATGCTCGGTAAAAAGGATTAGAAGATAGATGAAGCATAATTTGAAAGAATGCATGTATGGCACATAGAACAACTCTTCACATTATCTACACGCATGACCAAGATCAACACTCTCAACATCCCATTGATAAAATATGTACATCAACTGATCAGTATATCTGCCTCTGGTGCATGAAATGCCAGCGAAAACACTTACATGAAAGCTCATTACTTGTACAAGTTTATGCTAAATTTAACAGCCAAGCCTTAGCTAGAGTAAATTTGCCATTGGTTCAAAATATGTTCAAAGTTGTCATTGGATTTCTCTACGGGATGAGTATGCATCCCCTCATAGGTGGTCACCACAATCCCTTCATCCTTTGATAGACGTTGAATTTGCTTCTTTACATCGCAACCTTGATGTGTGCATCGATAATAGCTTCTGCAACCATAGTATATAAAAGCAATGGAGGATATTTCTATCACCTTGTTCCTATGAAGATGTTTATACATAAGTCTTCTTAGGAAATGACTTAGTGAAGCAATCTACGAATTCACAAGTAAGATACTCACGAATGCATTATTCTTTTACTTGGTAAATTTGAGTTTTTCGAAAGAAAGTTTTTCATTTTCTTCTATGACAATATTTACATTATAGATGCTATATAAAAGCAAATTGTTTGAAAATTTTAGTTTATTTTGTTGTTATAGTTGGACATCTTGGAACAAATAATACAGCATTTTTGATTCACTAGTTTATAAAAATTCAAATGACAAACATGATCTAAATTGATAAACCCATTAATTAGGAATTTGGAGATGAATAAAGTTGTCATTTTCCTCTTCAATGTTATCAAAGCCACTACAGCGTATATCTACTACTAACAAAGAAAAATAAATATCTTTTATCCTTTCTTCCCATATAGCTTTCCATTCCATAATAGATACAATTATTTATACATCACTGAATAATGATGGCCTCCTTACAAAAAGTTAAGTTCGTGACTTTTCATGTACATCTATCTTCACATATCTACTTGTGGTAGTCTTTATATTATCTTAATCTTCACCAAAGTTAACTATTTCTTAAGTTCCTCTTCACCTAAACCATTCATCCACTCAAGGCTAGTTAATCACAGATGCACGTCTTGATGCCGTCACTCTGATAAGCAACACATGGCCACATAACATGATTTGAGGTGGGAAACTTCTACGTCATACGAGCTGGTCTGCATCAAAATTCTAATAATCATTTAACAAATATTTCTCGAAGAATACGATGCAGAATCTAGAGACCAAGACGGTGGGTTTCTAGTGATGCGCAAAGACAGCATCCAAACTTTCAAATGATGATTCTATAGCATATGACGTGGCTGAGTATGACCACATAAATTTTATTCGTAAATGAAATTTTATGCAGAATATATTATTCCGGAATTTTTTGTTAGTCTGTTGTTTGTCTAAATGTTATTATCTTAGCTATCGATGAGCAACTTAAGCAACTTCTTTTGATCCAGACCGATGGAGTTTTAGTTGTTTCGTTTGTTATTTTATAGCCTTCGGATAGCCTTTTAAGGTTGGGTGACCCTTTAGACAAACTTGTAATTTCATAGGTTATTTTTATGAATGGATCAACCCTATTCTAACTCTCGTGATCAACTTCTTAAACATCACCTTCTTTTTTTTTTTTTTGAATGTAAATAGAAGTTAAGGGATTCCTTCTGAATTTTATTAGCAAGAAGAAAGTTATACAAACAGAATCAGATAAGAAAACAGAGAAAGTGAAAAGAAAACCCTGCAAGACCAACAAAGTGACCAACATAGTTACAAGCCAGGAACTCAGCAAACAATGACAGGAAATCTCAGCAAGACACTGCAAACAGAAATTCTGTACACATCCTTACATCATAGGAGATAGAGTATTTCGGCCTCTCCCAAAGCCTCTGATGGCATTCTACCAAAAAAAAAAAAAAAAAGGTCTCTGATGGCATTTCTGCACCGTTGGTCAGCAGAGATGAACCCATGATTGGAAAACATGGAGCATTCTCTTCTTAGCTATAAATTTATCCTCTTTCTATAGTATTGGGAGGATCCCTCTCAAACGTAGAATACGGATTTCCACCTAAGATCGCAAATACTAGTGATGATATAAATACCACAGGATGAAGGAAGAAGAGAGATGCACAAAAGACACAATCAAATAACATGAATCGGCTTAAAGCTCATCTCCACGGAGCATTCAAGCTTCGCTATGAGAGAAAAACAAATATAAGAGGAGATCATACCCTTTCAACTCTCATATATCAATCTCTCTTTCTCAACAAGAAGTACAAAATCCTCACAAAGCTCTCAAAATAACCTCCAAAGAGATTTTGTGCCGCTACTAGCCATGATAGGATGGTACCAGCCACTCTTTTTAACAAAACTCCACAGCCGTCTACCCCAAAGCCCTGACTCAGAGTCCAAATCACGTCGAAGATGTACAAAGAGATCTATTAGGACTCTAGAACGCATTCAAACTATCTGATCATGCCCGCAAGCTTCCATAGCCGCTCGATCACGCATTCCATGAGATGGACCGTGTATGGACTGCGTCAAGTGCCCCTGTGGACTGCATCTCTCCCTCCTGGACCATGCAGTCCATGTGAAACATGGTGGATCATGTGAGGCGCATGCTTGGACCGTGCCTCACACGTCCTAGGCTGTGCATGGACCGCACGGTGGACCGCGCATCCAGCTAGGCTATGTGCTTCAGGCCGCGCACTTCTGTGGGCTGCACCTGCAGGCCTGCACGCCTACGGGCCTACACGCTTGCGGGCCTACATCCCTACGGGCCGCATCTCTGGGTTTGCGTGCCATGGGCTTCTATGTCTTGGGGCTTGTTGCTGTAGATCGAATTCAGGATAGTAAAATCTAACAATCTCCACCTTGACTCAATATTCAGCCTCCACATAACTTTGAGAGCTTCTATATGATCTCGCTTCTATGTCCTGGGATAAATGTCTGGCTGCTCATGGATGGACAAACATGGAAGTCGAGTCAGACTGCTTGATCCCATCTCCATCATGTGCTGTGACCTACCTAATCTGAGACTTGTTCGGAGTAGCCTCTTGTGGCAATAGAAATTTCGCTTTGCGACATTGCCTATCATTCTCTCGAGTCTTCCATCTCGTGTCCAATCCATCTATACCTAAAACTCCACCTTGCATTAAGCTTCCACTGGCACCTAAAGCTCCACCTCACATTGAACTCCTTGTCGAAAGATAGTGTTTTACATACTTCTTTCCCTTCATAACAACCTTACTACCACACACAACCTTCAGGATTCCATCATCAGCTTCCTATCTGTAGCTACTTGAATTCAGTCAACTTAGTGAAATCAGATTACTCTTGAAATTGAGTATGTATCGGACCTCACCTAATTTTCTCACTCTCCATCATGTGTCTGCAAGCTGATTATCCCAATGCCCTTAATTGCATAGCTCGATCCATCCGACAAATGAATAGTACCCTCACTATTCTCTAGGGAGTTAAACAGCTCTACTCTGTAACAAACATGATGCGAATATATTGAATCTAAAATTCACTGAGAAAAGAAGTAGATACCTTATCTAAAACCATAAGCACATCATCAGTCTCATCAATGTCACTACCATGAACCATTGTCATAGTAGCCTTCATTCGATCTTTGAGCTGAACAATCTCTGACTCGATGCCTCAACTCATCACACCGATAACATCTGATCATGTAGATGTCCCTCGACTTAGATCTGGATCATCCATCTTGTGATCCACTATCGCTCGTTCTCTGCCACCACCATCTCCAATCACCGTCGAAGCCAAGTCACTGCCTGAACTCAAAGCATGGTTCTCTCGCTTGAGAACCTTATTCTGAAGAAGTACATAAGTAACCTCATCCATTTTGATGGTGCTCATTTTCACAAGAAGAGTAGTCGCCAAAGATTCAAATGAAGAAGGAAACGATGAAAGCAAGACCAACATCCTGGTCTTCTCCTCAACCTTCTCACCAATGTTGAGGAGACCAGTGAGGATTTTTTGAAAGTTGCTAAGATGCTCCTATATACTTTATCCATCGCTCATCTATAGCTGATAGAACTACTTTTCAAGAAAGAGAGTATTGGTGAGTGACTTCATCATGTACATTTCTTCGAGCTTCGTCCACATCACCATCGAGGAAGTCTCGCTAAATACATAGATCATCATATCATCCATCAAGTACAAACAGATCGTACTGACCACCTGCATCTAGAGCTGCTTCCAATCCTTCTCTTTTACATGGTAGTCGGTTTCTCCTGGCATAAAAGAGTATCAATCAACCCTTGTTGGATGAGCATATCATTCACCCTCGCTTGCATAGAGAGAAATTACTCTTTTTATCATACCGATTGATCTCTACCTTAATAAGCATATTTTCTCTGTCTTCTTCAATCTCGATCAACACCACCATAATCCAGATAATCCCATGTTCTGATACCACTTCTTGGGAGGATCCCTCATTAGTGCAGAATATGGATCTCCGTCTAAAATCACAAATGCTGGTGATGATGTAGATATCATAGGAGGAAGGAAGAAGAGAGATGCACAAAAAATAATCAAATAATGTAGATCAGCTCAAGACTTACCCCCACGAGATATGCAAGCTTCACTATGAGAGAAAAAAAATACAAGAGGAGATCACACCCTCTTAACTCTCATGCATTAATCTCTCTCTCAATAAAAAGCACAAAACCCTCACAAAGCTCTCAAATTAACCTCCAAAGAGACTCTCTACTGCTATCAGCCATCACAGGATGCTACCAGCCACCTTTTTTAACAAAACTCCACAACTGTCTGCCCCTTTAAAAGCTCTGAATCAGAGTCCAAATCGTATCCAAGATGTACAAAGAGTTTTGCTAGGACTCCAAAACCCATTTGAACCGTCTGATCGCGCCGCAAGCTCCCGCAGCCGCTCAATTGCACATTCCATACGATAGACCATGCATTGACCGCATGAAGCACCCCTATGGACCGCATCTCTCCCTCCTGGACCGTGCAATCTATGTGAAATACGGTGGGCTGCATGAGGTGCACGCCTGGACCATGCCTCTTGCGTCCTGGGTAGTACATGGACCATGCAGTGGACCGTGCGCGCCCATGGGCCACACCCACAAGCCGCACATCTGCGGACCGCATCTCTAGACTTGTGCACCATGGGCTTCTCTATCTTGGGCCTCATTACTGTGGGTCGAATTTGAGATGGTAAAATGGTTCATAAATTTCTTGTGGTCACCATACTTGCGCTGCAGCCAATAGTTTTCTGTCAGGTCTAATCAAATTATCAAATCCATCAAAATCTAACCTAAAAAAGATCTGTTAAGTATCATTCTTTTTACATCACTTATTTGCTGCAAGTTTCAAGCTGTCATTCTGCTAGTTGGATTTGCAGCACACCTAGGATTTATTGCCTCCATTCTTTATCCGGTAGGATCACCTAACCCATTTTGGACAATGCAGGCTACTTCGGATAGGTCTAAAAAAAGTTTTAAGAGGTCTAACTTTCACACATATTGTTCATTTGAAATTATTGTTATTTTTTTTCTAAAAAAAAAAGAAGGAACCTTCAAGATCTACATGTCAATAGGCTTGTTGAGCTTTGAACGAGCCCATTTTCAGGTTGCAAGGACTCCACAATGCACTGCCAAATAAAATTTTATCATTTTTTTAAAAAATTGACCTTATTGTTTTTCTATTTTGGGAGGAATGAGGCAATGAGATGGCAAAGTTGATGTCTAGATCTCGATCTAGGATGACTTTAGCTTTTCCATGACTATAATTCATACTCTTGCACCCAGCCGAACCAATCCATATGGTCTGGTTTGAGGCATACCATAATGAATTGGTGCATTGATTAGCTCAACTGTCTAGGATGATGAAGAGCTCAAATCAGTTCCAACTAGTCTTAACCGATCAAAAATTGCCCTAATCATAGGAGAGAGGGATAAGGCATTTCTATAGCCTTCTCCTCCCTTTCTTCAGAAAAGAGATTGGTTTCAGCATGGAGAATTCAAGGAAGACGGAATTTTAGCCGATTTTAATCCAAAATCCAAGCAAAATAAAGTATAATTCCTTTTGCTTTTCTTCATTCCTCTTTTGTTAAAATCATTTTGATGCCTAAAATCAGGTAAAAATGTGTTCATGAAAATTATGCCAAAATTTTTTGTTTTCATTTGATTTCATGATGTTGCGATCTAAGCATGATCTTTGTATGAAAGAAAAAATCATCATTTTCATCAATCACATAATTTTTTAGATTAAAAATATATTTAAAAATCATAGCATATTAGGAATATGCGTGTTACTTATTATCTTATTCTAATAGCAATTTATCTAAATATAAATATGGTTATAGGTACCGAATCTAAGTCAATATCTACTATCCCCCACAATCTTAACTAGATTGTAGATTATATTTTACAATTGCAATCTCTTTTCTACAGTAGAGTGGGATGGCTAACCTAGCATCAGATAGAGAATCCATATCTATCAGGGATTAACTTGAAATTATTGATGTAGACTGGGCATAGTTTTTGAGTAAGAGTCATATCTAAGGTCCCAACTATGAATAAAATCCCAATATTCATGAGTGGTATGGATATTGCATGAGTAACTAAATATTGGTATTCTTTTTATAATTCAAATTAGTTTGATATATATATTATGAATTGAATACATTTAATTATCACAATTGCATCTATTGAATAATCATACGACCTCTCCAAACTAATATCATATAAAACAACACTAAAATAACCCTAAAATCATAATTTAAACATCTATAATTAAAATAAACTTCAAAAAAAAAATAAAAGAATGATGAACTATTATCGAACTAGTATGCTTGACATGCCAAGTGTCAATATGGTACGATCGGTATCGTAGATATACTGGTACTTAATAGTATGAAATCAAGGACCTTCATACGACTTAGTTACAATTTTATAAAAGTTCAAATATCTTCTTACAATTTGTTTTAGGATTAGATCAATGAAAATAAAAGGATTTGAATCCCTACTTTTGAATTTTTATTATTTTACTCTCTCTTTCTTTTCTTTTCTTTTCTTTTTTCTTTCTTTTTTCTTTTTTTTTGGTGGGAGGTTCAATCAAGCCAAGTGGAGCAAAAAAAATTGCTTCTTCGGAAACCTAGACCCAAGAGCCTTCTTTTTCAAATCCTAGACTTGACCAACCATAAATGTACGCTAAAACATTCATGCTTCCTCCATTAAAACCCTAACGCATGCATCATGATCTATATCAGGACTTGAACCCTTCCTAGCCTTATAATGAAGGCTAGAGGACCAAAATGAATGTCGAGGACAGCCAATACAGGAGTTGAGTTATGTATGGATGGCATACTTGGTAGAGGTTTCCTTGTCGTTTGATAATGAAAACAAAATAGATCTTGAAGACAAATGGAGACTTCAAATATCTTGAACCCTAGCCCTTTTAGGAAGACTGAAGGGTCGGAGTTGAGTTAGGCACGGACAGCATACCTAGAAGAGGTTTTATGCTGTAATATGAATATTTTTAGCTCTTGCAGTAACATCAGCAACACATCATGGGAAAGAGATTATGCATCGCTTTTAACAAATAATTTTGCCATTTTTGCGTGCTAGCTGATTCCAGACCGACATCCCGTCTTCTTATTTTGACTTTTTGTAATCCTTGAAACCGATAAAGAAACACTTGAACGTATTTATTATCCTACATCAATGTAAGGAGAAATACCAAAATGTAGGAGACATCACAAAATTATTTTGTGAGTTCCACCAGCCTTACCGGCAAAGTGATGATGAGTTTCATTCAACCAAAAGCATTCGGTACCACTAGAGGAATCCTCCACCGCTCTCAGCAATGTCACTCCCTAAAGCCTCCAAACAAGTAAGACAAACCACTCCTTGTTATCGAGAGGGCCTTTCCATGTAATAGCAATTTGTCAATTCTTACTATAGAATATGAATTTTTTAACTTATAAAAAGATTTAAATTTTAGAAATAAATTCATTTTTTTATCTTCTAAATTTTAGTTGTTTAAAAGCTTTAAAACATCTTTTGAATTATCTCTTTCCATAGAACTATGGGGGTGTTTATTTGGGAGGAGTTGGGGCATGGAAAGGGAATGGGATTGGATGACTCCTATTCCAACTATTTAGCTGAGAGAGTCCTAATCTAATTCCGATTTCATAGTAAAATAAGAATAGCCCAATCCTCCTAAGACCGAATCCCAACTCTCTCGTAAAGATTTAAATCTTCATTTTAATTTTGATTCCGATTCCAACTCTTGTCATGAAGAAAACGCTTAAAAGGATATAGCTATTCCAATTCTAATTCCAGTTGCCAATCAAACACCTCCTATGTCTCTTCAAAAGAGAATGATAATTTCAATAGAATATGATGTTTCCAAAACATCACATCATCTTGGAGTTGTAGTGTTTCCTCAGTCATCCGGATAGAGTCTATAAAATAGACTCTAGATCCATCTATCTTGGGATATCTAAACAATATTCAATCTCTCTCTCTCTCTCTCACTTTGTGGTGCTCTATGTCTTCCAAGAGGCTTTTCTTCCATTTTAGGATTCCACCTTTTACTTTCTTTTTTTTTTTTTTATACATCTGAAGAAGTCATTTGGGTCAAGCCTCTGAATATCATACTTATTAGGAAAAATTACAATCATAGACAATAAAGTCATAAACTTCCTTTCTCTCTTTGTGTAATTAAATGAGATATCAAAAAGTAATAATAATCTCTATAATCTACTTAGGTAATTAATAAGCAAAAATAATCAAGCAACACATAAAAAAGATATTATAATTTTGATGTGAATCTTCTACTATTTAGAATAATAGAATTACTATAAATTTTCTCTTAATCAACTAGAGGTGATACAAATATATCATTAAGAATAAATCTTAGCTTCCATAATAAAAACAATCATCATCAATAAAGCAAATTTTAATAATAAACAAGAGCAGATCTCACCAAACGTGTGGATGCTTGAAATAATTAATGGAAAAGGCTTTTCAAAGATCAAAATTATTCTTGCTCTCGATGTCAGGAACAACATACCAAAATTTCATCACAATCAGGATATGAACAACCATCCGATCATCTAATAAAGTAGCACCAAAATTCTCTTTTCTTCTTCTCTATTTTATCTTATGCCGCTGCCTCTATTTTCACATCATGCACACGAGGCTCCTATTACCTTAATAAAACCAAAGCCAACAAAAAATATATGACCTAAACAATCGGTCTTCCTTTATATTTTATTCCAAGAGGGTGTGGATCCCATATGAGAAGGGATCACACCAACAAATCTCCTACTCCCAACTCATGTGGGAGGTTCCACCAGACTCAAATATGAGTTCTCATGCAAGAATTTTATCTTCTCCTACATGACTTTTAACTACTCTCTTTTGCTCTGGTTCTCCTCTATCAATGATCATCACATGCTCATGAGGAGAACATCTCTGGGAAGAATGATGCTTTCTAATAGATCTTCTCAACTAAGGCTCAACTTGTGGTTCTAGAGGGGCTTGTTCAATACACTTATGTAGTCTATCATTATCAGATATGGGTTCATCAACTGTGTTATCATCATCTTCATGTGCACCTCCTCCATTATCATTATTCACAATGATAAGAGGCATTGGACCTAGATCAATATAATTATTAGTGATAGATTTTGACTTCTTAATCTTTTCAAAACCTTCAATAGTCTGATTTTCTAGAAATACAATCTCTACTTTGATAACATTTTTATCAATTGGATCACATAATTTATAACCAAACTCTTGATGTATATAATCCAAGAAGATACACTATTTAGACTTTTTGTCAAGCTTGGATCTCTTATCTTTAAGGATGTGAATAAATATCCTACAATCAAGCATTCTCAAATGATCATGTGAAACATCTTTCTCAATCCATACTCTTTCTGACACATCATCTTGAAGATAAACTGAAGGAGAAAAGTTGACCAAATCCACTACAGTTCTCATCATTTCATCTTAAAAGGATTCAGATAATTTAGCATGAAAGAGCATACACTGAATTTTTTCACACCAGTATGATTCATTCTCTCAGCAACTCTATTATATTAAGGTGTTTTAGGAATAATTTTCTTCAATCTGATGTCATGATCTCTGTAATATTTCTCAAATGAAATCCTGTATTTACCACCGTTATCTGCTCGAATACACTTCAGTTGCCTTCCTATTTCTCTTTCAATACTAGCATGAAATGTTTGAACACATTGAGCACTTGGTCTTTAGATTTTAAAACAAAAATTCATATTTTTTTAGAGTAATCATCAATAAAAATAATAAAATATAAAGTACTACCAAGAGTTTTAGCATCCATAGTGTAAACATCAGTATGAATCAAATCCAAAATATATGATCTTCTATGTAGAGGGGATTTATAAAACATAACTCCATATTGTTTGCTAATTAAACAATCAGTACATATCTTCAAAGGCATATCTTTGATAAAAAAGAGTTTCTTTCTAGTAAGGATGTCAAGTTCCTTCTCGCTTATGTAGCCCAGCTACTTATGCCGTAATTTAGTGGAGAAATCTTTAGCTATATTTATCTCCATCTTACATAAGTTTACTTGTACATGTAAAATATGCTTGATTTCTTTTCTCTTACTACCACTAGAGAATTTTTGGTGAGCTTCTATTTTTTTTTACCGAAATGGTTGTAGTAACCTTCATCATTAAGTATTCTAGTAAAGATCAAGTGGAGGTGGATATCTGGAATATGTTTCATATTTTTCAGCAATAGTTAGCATCTAATACTTATTTTCAAACAAACATCTTTCATACCTACAATCTTAGTTACTCTATCATTTTCTATCCTGACAACTACCAAAATCATTACTAGTGTAAGATATGAAGAAATTATGTTGAGAAATAATAAGAAAAGAGGCACCTGAGTCAATAACCTAAGTACAATCATGGCATATAAGGTTTATAAAATCATCATTATAAATAATGACAACATCAATATCAGATGTAATTGTTGCTATATCTTTTTCTTCCTTCTTTTCTTCACTTGTCTCTATTGATTGCTCTCTTTTAAATTTTTTACACTCCTTTTTCATGTGCCCTGACTTGCTACAATAAAAATATTTAATCTTTTTTCTAAATTTAAATATTTTTTTTGACTTATCATGATTGTTAAAATTTTATGAGTTTCTGGTTTTACTTTTCCCCCATCTTTCTATAATTAATGCTTCTAACTGTATAGTCACACCATATTCTTTTCTTCTGGTCTCTTCATTAAGTATACTATCCTTTATTATTTTCAATATCACCACACTATTAGATACTAAATTATTAAGTGATACAACTAAAATTTTTCAACTGTCAAACAGAGAATTGAGCAATAACAATACTTGCAAGTCATCATATAGCATCATTTTTATAGCAGCCAATTGATTTATTGCATCCTAAGTCTACTAAAGTGCTCAACAACTGAACTTCCTCAACTTCATAATCACAAGCTGATCATAGGGATGGCAAAATATGATCTGACCTGCCAACCTCACTCATATTCGATCCATCATAAACATGTTTGGATTTAGACTAAACAGATTCAAATAATAAATAGATCAATTGTTTGGGTCCAGTTCAGAATTCATATGTCTAACCTGCTTAACCTGTTTAACCCATATAATATTTGGGTTGGACCAGATTGGCTAGTATATTGGATGGTTTAAATGGATTAAGTAATGGGTTAATGGTCTCTCCCATGCGACGCCCCTTTTTTTAAATTACCCCGATTGTGCAATTAGATCACGTCAAATAGACCGCAACAAATTCCATAGTGGATAATATGCCATGCTACCCCTTGTATTTCATCGATTCTCGATTATGCCCCGCTACCCCTTGGATTTCACCAATACGGCAATACCCCAGGTCCGCATCAAATGGCTAGGGTTTTCTTTTCCACTCCCTTTCCTTCTTCTTTGCACCGTCGTCATTCCGCAGATGCTAAGGCCATCACCACAGGGGCTTGCTAGAGGCGAAGGAGGTGGGGCATCAATCGGAGGTCTAGAGCCTAGAGGTGATGGAGCCATGGAGGTTCGGACTCTGGAGTCCTTTCCTCTTCTCTCACCATGGAGTCCTTCCCTCTTCCCTCTTCTCTCGATCAAGGGTGGAGTTGGAGGCAGCTGAGAGATCTCAGTGGAGTGAAGGTGGCCGAGGGCGTGGTCAAGCTATCAAGGGCGGAGCTAGAGACAGCTATGGGCATGGTAAAGCCATTAAGGGCAAAGACAGAGGCGACTGAGAGCTCCAGTCGAGTGGAGATGGAGGCGGCGAGAGCGCAGAGCTGTGAAGAGGCGGACACAAAGATGCAATGAGGGTAGAGAGGCGGTCGGGTGGAGATGCGACGAGGGCAGAGCCATAGAGATCAAAGAAGGTTTTTAATTTTTTTTTAATTTTTTTAAACAAGTCATAAGCTGGTCAGGTTCTGTTTTCTAACTGGATTGAAAACAGATCGTAAATGGATTGGGTTCGGGTTATAAAATCTAACCTATTTAAAAAACAGATCGGATCTAGGTTTAGAGTTTTTTAACTCGATCCATATCCGACCCAACCCGTTTATACCAGATCTAACCCGATTGCCACTCCTAGCTGATCATGAATGCTTTGTTCTTTGTGGTCTTCTATCCATAGAGGCTCTCCAATTTCTTCTATAAACTATGGGCATTAGTTTTCATAGCAACATGATAAAAAATACTATCATTTATCCATTATCTGATTAAGCCAATGATCTTTCTATTTATTTCTATCACTCTTGCTGAGCTTTCTCATTTGATTTGGTACTATCCCCTTCAATAGGATCATACAAATCTTTGAAAAATAATAAATCTTTCATTCGAAACTTTCAAATTAAATAATTATTAGAAGACATAAGTTTAATTATACTTTCATCATAGGTTCCACCATTTAATCAACATAAAAAAATTCAACCAGTAACAACCTTACTCTAATACGACTTTATTGGGAAAAATTATAATCATCAACGATAAAGCAGTAAACTTTTTTTTTCTATATAATTAAATAGAATATCACAGAGTAATAATAATCTCTACGATCTACTCAGACAATTAATAAGCAAAAATAATCAAGCAAACCATAAAAAAGATATCATAATTTTGATATAAATTTTTTACTATTTAGAATAATGAGATTACTACAGATCTTCTTTAGATCAACTAGAAGTTACATAAATATATCATTAAGAATAAATCTTAGCTTCCACAATAAAAATAATCATCATCAATTAAGCAGATTTCAACAATAAATAGGAGCAGATCTCATCAAACATATAGATACTTGAAATAATTAATGAAGAAAACTTTTCAAAGATCAAAATCATTCAACTTATAGCTCTCAATGTTAGTAACAACATATTGAAAATTTATCATAATCAGGATACGATCGACTATTCGATCATTTAACAAAGCAATACCAAAATTTTCTTTTCTTTTTTCCTATCTTTGTCTTGTGCCACCGCCTCTGTTTTCATGCCGTGCACGTGGGACTCCTGTTACCCGACAAAATCGAGGCCAACAAAAAAGTATGTGACCTAAACCATCACATCTTTTTTTTTATTTTATTTCAAGAGGACATGATCCCACATAAAGAGGGACCATACTAACAGTACTTATTAAAGAAGAATCAGACTAAGCTGGATTATTATACCTTGAGAACGAGATTACCACAAACCTGTACGTAGGGGGCGAATCATGTTACGAGGACAATATTCTCACATACCTTGATCTAAACAAGCACTTTTCAATTATTTATTTTCTTTTAGTAGTTTATTGTTTATAACAGTATCTTAAAATCATAATAAAAATAACATAATAATTATCTAGGCAAGTTGAATAATTTCCAACAGTATGAAACCTGAAACCCTATCATCATTTCTTATATGTATGAAGCCTCCGTATTAAATCGTGTCACTTAATGATCATCCAAATCTCTAAAATGTGTCTTGTTTACGACACTTGCAATATTACTGTTCAAATGACTTTTAAATTTAGGATAATAATCAAACCTTGATACATTAAAATCGATTACATATTCTCCATCATAAAGATGTTATTTGCATGTGTGTATATGAACTGAATTGTTGGTCATTTTTGTTCTCGAACATCTATAATTAATTCTGTTCTTTTTTTGTGTCAAGAGTGTATCTTTCTAGTTTTATATCACTATCTGGTAATTAGTTCTGCTAATTCTTATCTGGTAAATTTCTGCTTTTGTAAATTTTAGGTGGGATGCTGGGAATCCATAGCCTAGATAAAAAAGGGGCTTTTGTTTTTTTTTTTCCAAACCTTTATCCAACTCGTACTTTATCTGAATACAGGAGACAACCTAAAGTCTTATTAAAATTTTGAGGCTATAATAATGGGCTAATTTTCACCGTCGTATCTATCTATCTATTTTTTTCTCTTGCTTCGGCATATGAGGCTACCGTTTATTGGATGTTATCACCAAATCACGTGTTTGGGTTTTATAAAATGTTCATCATTAAAAGGTTCTCGATGCCTCTTTTATCCGGACGATTACAGGACATGGACGATCTGTTGAGCCAACAGCCTACACGTGGTTGTAACTTCAAACATAAGTGTTAGCGATTATATTGAAATATTAAAATAGTTTAAGCTTGCTGTTTAAAAAAAAATATTCATCATCTTTGGATATTCTATTATAATGGATTGTACTATTAAAGTATCGCAATAATTTAACTATAACAAAATGTTGTTTGTAGTTACATGATAAATAATTATCGAGTATAATGTACCATAACAACTTCAGGACAAGATGTACTTCATTGTGTTAGTAAGATCTCTGTCATCTTTAACCAAATTACTGATTGTTCTGTATATATGGTTCAGATCTTACCCTTTACTATTATTGCACAAGAAGATCAACCAGCATATTTTGTCATAGCAAAGTAAAGATGGTGTTGGACTCAGTACAGATTAAACTGTTCCGTCCCAAATAATTTAATTTTGAATCTAAAATAATTGGTTTGGCACTTGGACTAGGGATTAATTTGGTTGAAAGAAAGTTTAGTTGATGGAAAAATGATCAAGAAATCCCCTCTGTTTTGGTTGGAGGTTTTAAAGGAAAGAGATTAGAAAGTGATATTCTTACAGGAATAAATTTCTCATGTTTCATTAAAAAAAAAAAAATCTATGTGGCCATGGGTTTTTGGCTTTTCCATGGGAAAGAAATTGAGATATTTTTTTTTAAAAAGAACATTTAAAGCTATGAATAGAATAAGATAAGATTTTTTTCTTTATTAAAAAAATAATAGATATTTTATGTAACTTTTCTAAAAAATAATTGCTCAATCAAATATATTGTACTCTGAAATATTTCTCTTTCTCATCATAGTCAACACAACGTACCAATATCACTTTTCTAGATATCATATTATCAAAATTCAACTTTTCCAAGAAAAGCATTTCAGTGTGAGGATTTTCTTTCCACGAATCAAACTGAGTCCTAAAGTGCGGGTATCTTTGCACATAAACAAAGACCAATGAGCCATTGTTTGTTCACTAATATAAATATGTCCATTAAAAACTTTTAATCTGAATTATCATGCGACTCCAAGCTTCCTCATTGCTAAAGACTATTTGTTATAGCCCAAAGCCCAAGCCCAACTAGCAAGACCCAAGCCCAAAAAAAAAAAGAAAGCAGGAGAACCGAGAAGAAGACTCCCCGATAGGAGTCTTCTTCTCCGATTAAACCCTGGCGATCGGGAGTCCTAGGACCACCAAGAGTCCTAGGGCTCTCTATAAAAAGACCCTCCCCTTCCTTAGAAGCTGATCATCGGTCCTATTCCCCTCTCTTCCTCTCTGATTTTTCCGAATTGGAGCCGCGGATATTTGTTTCATTCTCGCCGTGATTGCTCGCCGGTGGGGTCACCGGAGGCCGAAGTAAGTTGTCCTCCTCTTCCTCTCTTCTTTCTCCTTCTTCCGTGCCTCTGTGCACGACTGCCGGCGATGGGTGTTGCCGATTTTTGGTCGGAGAAGAGACCCCTATTTTGGTCTCTTCTTCCCTTGGGTTTTTCGGCACCGACGATCATAACCGACCGCCGACCTTGCCTCTCCGAACTCGAGAGAGGTTGCCCCCCCTCTGCCGTCGGGTTTGCCATGTTGACCGTGGCCTGAACGGCCGGCAAGGGAGGGGACCCGCCGGTCCCCTGTTTTGGCCAGGAAGGAGCCCGAGAAAAAGAAGAAAAAGAGAAAAGAAAAAGAAGAAAAAGAAGAAAAAGAGAAAAGAAAAAAAAATAGAGAGAAAAAGAAAAGGGAGAGAGAAACTTTCTCTCTCTGCTCTCTCTCTCTCTCTTAGATTTTTAGGATTTATGAAATTAAAAAAAAAATTTATTACATAATAATAATAATTAAAAGAAATATAAGAAGAGTTTTCAGGGATCAATCTGAAAATCCTGGACGCTGTCGTCTAGTTATCCATGTGGGAACATTGGATTTTAATAAATTTTAATTTTTTTAATTCGATAAAATTTTGATCAAAAATATGATATTTGACATACCAGGTCCGAAGAAGAATTTTTAAGATTTCTAGAATTCTAGTTTGGATTTTCTTTTGAGGTAAGTAGTGTTTACTTTTATTAAATTTATCTGATAAATTATAAATTTTGAATTAAATAAATTCATGGTATGCTTGTGATTGAAAATATTTATTGAAAATAATTGTTGAAATTATTTATGATTGAAGTTATTTTTTGAAATTATTTATGATTGAAGTTATTTGTTAAAAAATTATTTTGATGATGTATGATCATAAAGAATGATATGATTGATTTGACTCGAATATCAATTATTTATATTATTTTTAAAAATAATATATGAATTGAAAGATGATATGAAATTGACAACCTAACTATGTAAAGGACCCCGCCAATGGGGGCATATACGTTGGTAATTGATTGTCCTGAGGGTTTATGTCGCCAGCGAGACCAGCGACATGTCGTCAGAGAGACCAGCGATAAATCGCCAGTGAGACCAGCGGTTCCAAAGGACTTGGCTGCCAGATGATTCGCAGCCCACCGCAAGCAGATACGCGGTATTATGACCCTGCCACAGAAAAAATGTGGTCATAGTCATGGTTGGTAAGAAGAACTTAAGAAATTGATGAATTTAAGATGATAAGCATAATTTGAAATTACGATGAATTGAATTTTATATATGATTGATAGTATGATTATGATTTCATGAAATTACATAATAATTTTGTTATTATCAGTAAATCGATATATATAGTATTATTTGCCTGATTCATTCAGTTAAAGGTATACACTGCTTACTGGACTATTTAGCTCATGATGAGTTTTATATTTTTCTTTACAGATCTAGAAAATTAGCATGATGCAGGATTTCAGTTGGGAGAGCGATTAAAGATGGAGTTAGCTCATTTGATTTAGGATTTTCTCAGAATTGATTCAAAACTTTTATTTTAAGTGTTGACTTTGTCAAATAATTATTTTTCTTTTGGACACTGAGTTTTTGATTTATTATTTGAACTAAGATTTGATTTATTAAAAAATTATTTAACTTTATGTGTAAGATATCATGATGAGATGTCTTGCATGCTTATGGAAAAAATTTTCTATGAGTATGCGGTGGTTGCCATGACCCTCGATTCAAATCTCAGGTCGGAGGCGTGACAATTAATATGGTATCGGAGCATAAGTAGATAGATAAAGATATGTAGAATAGAATGAGCGAGTGATGGGTAGATATTAGGAATTTGAGAGGTTAGTTATGACGAATTTGATCTGACCTATCTCAAGTAAGTTTATAACCGTATTAAGGATAAGTTATTATCTCAAATTTGTCATAGGTCAAAATACCTCCATGACGAACGAAGAATACTCAAGGAGCAGTAGGAGGGACATCAAACCACTTGGTGATAACACTCCCCAATTGAATAGCGGCACATCTCAGCAGGAGAAATCCTTGATCCTACCGAAAATGCTCTGACAGTACAGGAGGAGCCGAATATGACTCAACTAATGCAAACTCTAATCGGAGTATTTCAAACACAACAACAGTTACTTCAACAACAACATGCACAGTCACGTCAGTATTTTCCACCGACACCTGGACATGGAGAATATCCGATGCAGAGAAACAATATCGTCAAGTTTAAGAAGCTAGCCCTTCCAGCCTTCAAAGGGACCATCGAGCCACTGGAAGCAGATAACTGGATTATGGAAATGGAGAAGGCATTCGCCGTGCAAGAATGTCTCGATGAAGAGAAGATCCGCTACACAGTATATCTGTTACAAGGCGAGGCATACAACTGGTAGCGTATACTTGAGCAAAAATATGAACACGATAGGATACCACTCACTTGAGAGAGATTTCGAGATGAATTCTTTGACAAGTACTTCTCTTGAAGTGTCAGAATACAGAAAGAGCAGGAGTTCATTCATCTGAAATAGGAAACAGATCCGTTGCAGAATATGAAGCTAAATTCTCAGAGTTAGCCAAGTTTGTTCCAAGATTAGTTGAGATTGAGCAAGACAGAGTACATAAATTTGAAATAGGACTGAAGACAGAAATTAAAAAATAAGTTGTACCTTATGAGTTAACTACTTATACCTCAGTTGTGAATAAAGCTCTAATAATTGAGAGGAAAGTTAATGAAGCACATGCGGAGAGAGAACGGAATCAGAAGAAGAGAAATAGGTTTGGTGGAACTCAAGGACAAAATCAGAACAATAAGGGTCCAGCAAAGAAGCCAGTAAATGATAAGAATCGTGAGAATGAGATAGCTAGATGTTCGAGATGTGGCCGAAGAGAGCATGAGTCTTCTAATTGCCCATGGAATACTGGTTCTTGTTTTAGCTGTAGACAGAAAGGACATAAGATTGCAGATTACCCCCAGAGGGATGAGAATAGACCCATACAAACAAATGATGGAGGTCAAAGGCCGAAAACTCAAGGAAGAATCTATGCACTCATACAACAGGATGCTCAGGCCTCTAATGCTGTGGTGACAGGTATCATTCCTGTATCTAGTATTCATACTTCGATTTTGTTTGATTCTAGTGCTACACACTCCTTTATATCCACTACTTTTATTAGACAATATGATATAGTATGTGAACCTATAAAAATTAAATTATATGTTGAGACACCAGTAGGTGGTATTTTGAGTACCGCAAGTGTGTGCAAGTCATGTAGTATCAAAATAGGAGAAAGAAAATTACCGACAGATTTGGTGGTCCTTGATATGCATGATTTTGATGTCATTCTAGGGATGGATTGGCTTGCTACTTATCATGCCTCTGTGGATTGTCATGGAAAGAGAGTGAACTTTCATATACCGGAAGAATTAACATTTAGTTTTGATGGAAGTATAGGAACCACCCTTCCACGTATTATTTCATTTGTGCAAGCTAGACAGATGCTAAGAAAGAGATGTAGAGGTTACCTAGTATCAATAAAGAATAAAGAACATGATGAATTGAAGTTACAGGATATTTCTATCGTAAATGAATTTTTGGATGTATTCATTGATGATTTAATCGGACTACCACCAGACAGAGAAATTGAATTTACCATTGAGTTGGCACCTAATACCGGTCCGATTTCTAAAGCTCCATACCGAATGGCTCCTATGAAGTTAAAGGAGTTAAAAGATTAATTATAGAATTTGTTGGATAAAAATTTTATAAGGCCTAGTGTATCTCCTTGGGGAGCTCCAATCTTATTTGTGAAGAAGAAAGATGGTAGTATGAGACTTTGTATCGACTACAGAGAGTTGAATAAGAACACTATCAGAAATAAGTATCCTCTACCTCGAATCGATGATTTGTTTGATCAGCTGCAAGGTGCACAAGTCTTTTCTAAAATTGATCTTCGTTCAGGATATTATCAGTTAAAAATCAAAACAGAGGACATACTAAAGACTGCATTTAGAACTCGTTATGGACATTATGAATTTCTAGTGATGCCATTTGGGTTAACCAATGCTCCAGCGGCCTTTATGGATTTAATGAACAGAATATTCAGATCCTATCTTGATAAGTTTGTTGTCGTATTTATTGACGATATCTTGATATATTCAAGAAGCAAATTGGAGCATGAAGAATATTTACGGTGTGTACTACAAATATTAAGGAAAGAAAAGCTTTATGCCAAATTTAAGAAGTGTGAATTTTGGTTGGACAAAATAGTCTTTTCAGGACACATCGTGTCTAAAGATGGAATTTCTGTAGATCCAACAAAAGTGGAAGCTGTGATACAGTGGAACAGACCTACAAATATTTTCGAGATTCGAAGATTTCTGGGAATGGTAGGATATTACAGACGATTTGTAGAAGGATTCTCCCGCATAGCTGCACTTTTGACTCGTCTTACTCAAAAAGGGGTTAAATTCGAGTGGACCGAAGATTATGAACAGAGTTTTCAAGAATTAAAACAACGAGTAGTTTCAGCTTCTATCCTTACTATACCAACAGGAGATGAAGGATTCACAATATATTGTGATGCATCTAAAAAGGAACTCGACTGTGTATTGATGCAACATGGTAAGGTAGTGGCCTACGCCTCAAGACAATTGAAACCATATGAACAGAATTATCCGACACATGATTTGGAATTAGCTGCAGTGATTTTTGCCCTAAAAATTTGGAGACTTCACTTATACGGTGTGCAGTGTGAAGTGTTTATTGATCATAAGAGTTTGAAATATATTTTTACGCAGAAAAATTAAATATGAGACAGAGAAGGTGGTTAGGACTGTTGAAAGATTATGATTTAACAATCCATTATCATCCCGAAAAAGCTAATGTCGTTGCTGATGCCCTTAGTAAAAAATCCGTAAGAAATTTGACAGTTTTAATCACACATCAAAACCAATTATTGGAGGATATAAGAAAACTGAAATTAGACATCCGAATATATGACTCAACAGTACGATTAGCCAACATTCATTGAAAGAATTATAGTTGCCCAAAATGATGATCCACAACTAATGAAAATAAGGAATTCAATGGAAGTTGGTGTTCAATCTGAATTCAAGATACATGATGATGGTTCATTGAGGTTCGAAAACAGGATTTGCGTACCCAATGATTCAGTACTCAAGCATGAAATACTTCAGGAAGCACATCAGACCGGTTATACAGTTCATCCGGGAGGTACTAAGATATATAGAGACTTAAAGGAAATGTACTGGTGGAATAATATGAAGAGAGAGATCGCATAATTTGTGGCTCAATGTTTGGTGTGTCAACAAGTTAAAGCTGAATATCAGAGACCTGCGGAACTACTTCAACCTCTTGATATTCCAGTATGTAAGTGGGAACATATCACTATGGATTTTGTAACTGGACTACCTAAGACTCCAAGTAAAAATGATGCAGCCTGGGTGATTGTGGACCGATTGACAAAGTCTGCACACTTTCTACCAATTAGAGTGGGATTTACTTTAGAAAGACTAGCAAAATTATATATGAAAGAAATCATAAGGCTACATGGAATTTCAGTGACCATCGTATCGGATCGAGATACCAGATTTGTATCACAGTTTTGGAAGAGCTTACACAAGGCATTAGGAACAAAATTGAACTTCAGTACAGTCTTTCATCCACAGACTGATGGTCAGTCAGAGAGAACTATTCAGATCTTAGAAGATATATTGAGAACCTGTATTTTGGATATAAAAAGTTCATGGGATGAGCATCTACCTTTGATTGAGTTCGCTTACAATAACAGTTATCAGGCTAGCATTGGTATGGCACCTTATGAAGCATTATATGGTAGAAGATGCCGATCACCGATTCACTGGGATGATGTTGGTGAGCGGAGAATATTGGGTCCTGAACTTATTCAACAAGCAGTCGAGAAGATTCAATTAATTAAAGAATGACTTCGGACAGCACAAAGCAGACAGAAAAGTTATGCAGATAACAGGAGATGAAAATTAAAATTTCAAATTGGTGACCATGTATTTCTCAAAGTATCTCCTTCAAAAGGAATCTCAAGATTTAGCATTCGTGACAAATTGAATCCTAGATATGTGAGTCCGTTTGAGGTTTTGAAAAGAATTGGTGAGGTGGCTTATAGACTTGCCTTACCACCTTCACTTGCAGGAGTACATAATGTTTTTCATGTTTCTATGTTAAAGAAATATTTACCAGAGCCAAGTCACATCGTGGAACTTGAACCATTGCAAGCTAGAAAGGAGTTATCATATGAAGAATATCCGATACGGATCGTGGACCGTAAAGAACAAGTGCTGAGACGTCGCAACATTCCTTATGTCAAGGTACAATGGAGTCGACATTCGAAAAGAGAAGCTACTTGGGAACTAGAGGAAGAAATGAAGCAAAAATATCCCCAACTCTTCGAGACCACAGGTATGAAAAATTTTGAGGACGAAATTTCTTTTAGGGGTGAAGAATGTTATAGCCCAAAGCCCAAGCCCAACTAGCAAGACCCAAGCCCCAAAAAAAAAAAAGAAAGAAAGCAGGGGAACCGGGAAGAAGACTCCCGGTAGGAGTCTTCTTCTCCGATTAAACCCCGATGATCGGGAGTCCTAGGACCACCAGGAGTCCTAGGACTCTCTATAAAAAGACCCTCCCCTTCCTTAGAAGCCGATCATCGATCCTATTCCCCTCTCTTCCTCCCTGATTTTTTCAAATTGGAGCCGTGGATACTTGTTTCATTCTCGTCGTGATTGCTCACAGGTGGGGTCATTGGAGGCCGAAGTAAGTTGTTCTCCTCTTCCTCTCTTCTTTCTCCTTCTTCTCGTGCCTCTGTGCATGACTGCCGGCGATGGGTGTCGTCGATTTTTGGTCAGAGAAGAGACCCCTATTTTGGTCTCTTCTTCCCTTGGGTTTTCCGGCGTCGGCGATCACAACCGACCGCCGGCCTTGCCTCTCCGAACTTGAGAGAGGTTGCCCCCCCTCTGCCGTCGGATTTGCCGTGTCGGCCGTGGCCTGAACGGTCGGCAAGGGAGGGGACCCACCGGTCCCTGTTTCGGCTAGGAAGGAGCCCGAGAAAAAGAAGAAAAAGAGAAAAGAAAAAGAAGAAAAAGAAGAAAAAGAGAAAAGAAAAAAAAAATAGAGAGAAAAAGAAAAGGGAGAGAGAAACTTTCTCTCTCTGTTCTCTCTCTCTCTTAGATTTTTAAGATTTATGGAATTAAAAAAAATTATTATATAATAATAATAATTAAAAGAAATATAAGAAGAGTTTTCAGGGATCAATCCGAAAATTCTGGACGTTGTCGTCTAGTTAATCCATGTGGGAACATTGGATTTTAATAAATTTTAATTTTTTTAATTCGATGAAATTTTGATCAAAAATATAATATTTGACGTACTAGGTCCGGAGAAGGATTTTCAAGATTTCTAGAATTCTTAGTTTGAATTTTCTTTTGAGGTAAGTAGTGTTTACTTTTATTGAATTTATCTGGTAAATTATAAATTCTAAATTAAATAAATTCATGGTATGCTTGTGATTGAAAATATTTATTGAAAATAATTATTGAAATTATTTATGATTGAAGTTATTTGTTAAAATATTTATGATTGAAGTTATTTGTTGAAAAATTATTATGATGATGTATGATCATAAAGAATGATATGATTGATTTAACTCGAATATCAATTATTTATATTATTTTTGAAAATAATATATGAATTAGAAGATGATATGAAATTGATAACCTGACTATGTAAAGGACCTTGCCAATGGGGGTATATACGTTGGCAATTGATTATCCTGAGGGTTTATGTCGCCAGCGAAACCAGTGACATGTCGCCAGAGAGACCAACGACAAACCACCAGCGAGACCAGCGGTTCCAAAGGACTTGGCTGCCAGATGATTCGCAGCCTACCGCAAGCAGATACGCGGTATTATGATCCTGCCACAGAGAAAATGTGGTCATAGTCATGGTTGGTAAGAAGAACTTAAGAAATTGATGAATTTAAGATGATAAGCATAATTTGAAATTATGATAAATTAAATTTTATATATGATTGATAGTATGATTATGATTTCATGAAATTACATAATAATTTTGTTATTATCAGTAAATCGATATATATAGTATTATTTGCCTGATTCATTCAGTTAAAGGTATACACTGCTTACTGGGCTATTTAGCTCACGATGAGTTTTATATTTTTCTTTACAGATCCAGAAAATTAGCATGATGCGGAATTTCGGTTGGGAGAGCGATTAGAGATGGAGTTAGCTCATTTAATTTAGGATTTTCTCAGAATTGATTCAAGACTTTTATTTTAAGTGTTGACTTTGTCAGACAATTATTTTTCTTTTGGACACTGAGTTTTTGATTTGTTATTTGAACTAAGGTTTGATTTATTAAAACATTATTTAACTTTATGTGTAAGATATCATGATGAGATGCCTTGCATACTTATGGAAAAAATTTTCTATGAATATGCGGTGGTTGTCGTGACCCTCGATTCAAATCTCGAGTCAGGGGCGTGACACTATTAATCCCCAATAGGGCTGGCTTGTAGCATCATCCGTACCAACATGCATGACTTTGAAACGATATGCTATCCAGGAGTTGCACCATAGATTTCTGATTCCCTTGTATCTATCTGCCCTTTTTTTCTTCTACCGCATCTATTTTTCCATTAAATTAATTTGAGAATTTCCTTTACCGATGCTCATACCAGAATTATGCCAATGCAAATATGATCATCAAAACAGTGATGAGGTTAAAAGAAGGCCAAGAGAAGAAAAGCAAGGAAGATGGGAAATAGCTAACCGACCGTGGAAATTTGTTGTTCTTTACAGCTTCTGGCCATACTTCCTCCAGCGGAATCCATCATCGAGTATATCAACGTGGCTTCTTGTTTGGAAAGCATAGCGAGGCGTTCTTACCTTCTTCTCACCCTTCTTCTTAGCTGGTTTTGCTCACCCTCTGACCCAATTAAGATCTCCCTGCGAGGAATCCCATGATCATCTAAAACCCGAGCCTTTGCCGCCTCCTTCCAACCCAAGAGACCGCTGGAGTTGTTGGTGTGGTGTTGGCAAAGACTGGTTGGGGAGTCATCGTGTTGGCTGAGAACAGTGGGAGATGGGAAGAAGATGGCCGTAGGGGGATTGGGACACCATAGTCTTCCATGAGCGAGTGAGAGAGAGAGAGAGAGAGAGAGAGAGAGAGATGGAAGAGAATCTAAGGCGCAGGTGTTTTTGTGCTTAGTTTTGTGGGGTCTAAAATGGAGGAAAAGTTGAGAGGCGGCTAATGGCAATGTGCAG